>NW_004955481.1:7752614-7785609 GCF_000276665.1 Chinchilla lanigera
GAGGCCGTAGCGCCTGGGCGGCAGCGCCCCCTACGGATAGACTCTGGAATCTCGGGCGTCTGCGTGTGGCCGTGGTAAAAGACTCTAGGTGGAATCAGCTAAGTGTGGGTCCCTTCTGCCCTCGCTTGCTAGAGGCCAACGAAATCCCAAAAGTAGTTGGCGGAGTTTTAGCGAGTGTTATTCACTGAAACTCTGTCGCCTTGCGGCGAAGCGCCCCCTCTCGTGTGCTCACGCACCACCCATCCCTGAAGTAATTGTAACATTTTAAGGCCACCAAACATGCCCAGAGCTAAGTTCTAAGTGCCTTAGCGAACTTGCCGCACAGCCAGGAGGAGAAAAGCTGCAACTTCACGCAGGTCTTTTGACTTGAGCGCCAGCGGCCAGCCCGGTTCCCTGTGGCCCACTTTCTCCACCACTCCTCTGAGCATGCCGTCAGACTTTACCTTGTATTGCCAAGTTTTAGCATGCCGATGTGTCCCGTCTCCAGGATTGTTGTAGACTATGCTCTAAACTTCTTGATATCCCTCCTTGGCATCCAACAAATAGCTATAGTAGTGCCTTGCACACATAAATATGAAATCCATCCAGGTTCCATGGCATGGAATGAGTTGTAAGTGATCTCTAAATCATAGATATATTGAGTGTGCTTGGAAAATTCTTGTACAACATAGAATGCATTTTTCAGTGAAAATACAAAGGACATTCTAAGGCATCTGTTCCTCTCCAGTCCTGTGTTTCCATTAGGACCATCTTCTGCTGCAAAATCTACTAGGAAATCTAGAGGCCTCCAAGGACCTGGCTGGGCTTCAGCTCTGTGGCTGAATTTGAGATGAGTAAACTACACTGAAAGACCTTGCTCAAGGCCTGCTCCAGCTGCCAGCAACCCACACTTGCCAAGAGAGAAGAAAGTGGCTTGACCTTAAAGGGAGCTCTTCTGCCATGGGAAAGGTGTCCCAGGCTCTGGCACAGACAGAGCTATCCAGGTTGCAGTCTGACTACCATTAGCAGCTTCCTTTCTATGAAAGACACCTGCTGGATCACAGTCCTTATTTGTGGAATCAGATCTCTGGGCCAGCTGGGAGTGGTGGCGCACGCCTGTAATCCCAGCACACAGGAGGCTGAGGCAGGAGGATCCTTGTGAGTTCGAGACCAGCCTGGGCCACAAAGTGAGCTCAAGGCCAGCCTGAACTGCAGAGCGAGACCCTGTCTCAAAAAAGACAAACAAAAACAAAAACAAAACAGATCTCTGGGCCAAACGCTTCCCAGGTAGAACCGTCTCCTGCTTGGGTCACTTGCGTGGGTGGGGCTATGGGGAAGCAGGCAATTGTGCAGTGTGTCTGCATTCCTAAAATGTTCACGCTGCTGTGCTTTGACATAAGCAGAACTGAATCTTTATTTACAGGTATAACATTTCAATCTCTATGCACTTTGGAGTAACCAGGGAACACACCTCAAAGCCCAGTGGTAAGTGGATATATGTGTTCCCTGGTTCTGGGATTATTGGAAATCAGGACAAAATCCCAGGCATGAGGAAAAGGAACATCAAGGCCTGCAGATGAGGAGAGAAGTACAGAAATCGTCTGGAGGGAGGAAGTCTAGTGGGTGACTGTGTGGTTTTCAAATGGCCAAAATAAAAGTTTATTATCATCAGTATCTTGCACAGGAAACCAAAATGTAAAACACATGCACTATTATGTGCAAAGGGTGTTCTATTAACTATTGTGTTAGCCCCAAATTAGTATAAACTGAAGCACTGATACCAGTGAATCTCTTGGTGAATTTAAATCTGTCCAGTGAGGCTCACCGTTGACTTAAACTTCAAGATTCTGGTTTACTTTTGTATGTTGTTTTGGTTGCACAGTATCAAGGAAATTCAGATTCACATCAACAATAATTCATTATTCATACAGCTCCTAGTAGCCTTTTTTAAGGTCAGTGTACAGGTATAACTTTATTAATCAGTGACACATCTACACAAAGTTCAAATATAAATGCAGAAATGCAAGGAAAGACTAAATACTGAGGTCTGCATTCAAATAAGTAAACTGAAGCAGTTTAGCCTGTTTTAAATCTTTATGATAAAATTGGCATAGAAACACATTTGGATATGTATGCTTTTGTTGTGGTTTAAAATATACTAACAAGGCACAGCAATCCTAGTCACTGGGAAGGCTGAGGCAGGGAGACTGCAAATTTGAAGCCAGCCTGGGCTGCATAGTGAGATCCTGTCTCAAAATAAGTCAATAAATAATAACAATTAAAATTAAATATACTAAAAATAAAAGTTTAGGGGCTGGGGATTTAGCTCAGTGGCACAGCACCTGCCTGGCAAGTGCAAGGTCGTGAGTTTGATTCCCGGTACCAGAAAAAAAACCAAAATAAAAAATAAAAATAAAAGTTTAGATCAGCAATAGTAAGACACTGACATTATGAGCTTCCTGATATAATCTTCTGAAAAAAGACACAATACTGCTGTCTTGCTAAAAATACATAAACCAAATCTAATCATGAAGGAACCAAAGGAAGCTACAGTAAGAGGCATCTTACAAATATTTAATCTATACTCTTCAAAAACAGAATATGAAAAACAAAGAGACTGGTCCACATTAAAGAAGACCAAAGAGCAAGGCATGGTGGCACATGCCTGCATTCCTAGCACTCAGGAAGCTGAGGCAGGAGGATTGCCATGAGTTCCAACCTGAACTACACAGCGAGACTCTGCCTCAAAAAAACCAGAAACCAAACAAATAAACAAAAAACGACCAAAGAGACATCACAGCTAAAGGCAATGTATGATCTTAGACTGAAGAACCAGAAGACATAAAGGATGTTATCAAGACAGTTGATAAAAATAGAATACATGTGAGATGACAGTGTAGTATCAATGTTAGGTTTCCTAAATGCAATCATTGTGCTGGGATTCTGTAAGAGAATATCCTTGTTCTTAACAGCAGATATCTGCTAAAGTATTTAGGAGATGTATTGCTCAGCTTTCTAGTTGCTGGGACCAAATACCCAACACCCACAATCTGAAGGAAGAAATGGTGTATTTGGCTCACGTTTCAAGGGGTTCAGTCCATGGTGGGCAGGCTCCAGGCAAGAAACGTTATGGTGGAAGGGCTTGGTAAAACAGGCAGCTTAGTTCATGGTGGGTGAGAAGCAGCTCAGGCAGGAGCCAGAAACTAGATACAGTACCCAAGGTTATGTCTCCATGATCCCACCCAGACACACCTAGAAGTGTGCTTTACCAATCCCTTAAGGGGCCCCCACACCAATCAAGTTGAAAATTAAGCTTAACTATCATAGGAGAAAGAGGTATGGTATCTCAAACTTTTGGCAAACATAAAAAGAACAATTAATATCAAGATAAGATCAAGAGAAGGAGGAAAAAAAGAAGAGGGTGTGGAGATATATATAAGTAGATAGATGTATAAAACAAATGTTAACAGGAGGTCAAGTGAATATATGCTTTGGGGGGGTTCTTTACACAATTCTTAAAACTTTTCTGTAAGTTTGAAACCATTTTGAAATATAAAGTTAAAATCAAATAACAACCTCAAACTGTTCAAAAATTTTGAAAGTTTATCTGGAAAATATTAAATGACATTCAACGATGAAAGTCACATCAGAAGTGTGCAGATCTTCCAAAACTGAAGAACCTGAAGATGCTTTGAAAACCCCAGTCCAGGTGTCTGTTAGCGCTGCCTGGTGTAGATGTGCTAGGAGGTTATGAACACTGACAGGCAAATCTAACAGCAAAAGTAGTTGAGTGTTTACCTTAGGTGACAAATACACCCCTGTGCTCCAGAGGGGATCCATTCCATTCTCTGCCTGAAATTCTCTTCCCTGCTGTCCCACTCCTCACTTCTATGGCCTAGCTCATTTCTGCTTATCTCTCAGCAATCAACTTCAACATCTGCAACTTCCTGGTCAGAGCCAGCTATCTCTCCTCTATCCCCCCACTATCCAGCAAGTGCTGCCCTAGTAGAGCACCAGCACCCTTGAACCTATTTGTCCATCTCTTTTGCTAGTTTTTCGAGGCCTTGAGAACTAGAATCCCAGGCTGTTCTATTCTTTTATGTAATTCTGGCACTTAGCAGCTCAGCATCTAGGATACGAAGCTTTTCATAAACATTTGCTTGATAAGTGAATACAGAGTGATCTGTGAAACTATGAGTCATGTAATGTGGGGCTGTAAATCCACTCCCTTGAAAGATTTTTTTCTACGTGAAAATCAGTCATCATACATAGCATTTTTCTTACTCCCAACTTCTGCCCTGGAAGCAGATCTCAAGGCTGTGTTTACTTTTCCTACTGGGGCCAAGCCTGCACACTGTGTGTTCATATTGATCAAAATCTGCTCTTCTGAAAACCCCTGTGTAGTGGCCGGCTAGTTCAGGGGGTCTGCTCCTGGTTATCAGTGAAGGTCAGCTCTGGATTTTCCACTGTGAATGTTTGCCCAGCTTGCTTCTGGGCTGACCCACCCTCCCTAATTTCTCCTTTCACTAGAGCTCTGCACCTGAGGAAGACAATCTTTTAGTGTGTGTCTAGCCAGACAGAACAGGAAGGCTAGCAGAAAAGAAAAAAAAAAAACAAAAAAACTCCTAGCACATTCAAAGCATTTAATAAACTTATTTATAAGTTCCAATTATTATAGAGCAGAAGAATGAGGCACATTTGCATTGCAAATTAACTTCATAAACTACTCAACCATACTGAATGATTTGAAACACTTTTCTTAGGAAGTATCCAAAATATACTTTTTCATGGGGAATACTGGATTTGAACTAAGAATAATACATCAAAGGTAGTATATATACTGTCTGAAGTCTCTGAAAACATAAAATTTTAAAGGAAAAATAGACCCTCTCCAATGGCACTGACGACTTTTGCCTGTAACCCCTTCTCACTCCTCTGATCTCCTACCTGAGGTTCTGAACATCTCACAGGGCAAAGGAAAAAGGAATTTTCATGGCTGGGATCACTGCTATAAGCCACCCTGAAAGTCCAGAAAGTGAATTTAAGTGTTCGATATCTCACCTCTGGCTATTAAAGACACGGCCCCAGCTAACCAATTGCTAAGATTTGGTTAGCAATCCCAAGTCCTAGGGATTCCTCCTCCCCACTCTATCGATGGTCCACTTGGGATTTTTTTTTTTTTGTGACAATGGAGAGACATTGGTGTGGAGTCTTTCTTTGGCTTTTTGAATGACTGTGATGCCCCAGACAAAGCTCCTTTTAACTAATCAGACTAAGTCCAGAGGAAGTTGAGAGATGTCAGGTGAAGAAGAAAGGAAATGTAGAAAGAGTAAGAGACAAAAGGAGCTGCCCCTACAAGCCTTTCGGTGGAGTAGGTGGATGGTAATAAGACGCTAGCTATCAATTTGTAGGTTTCATCATTCTTTGGTGGAAATGTAAGAACTTTCTTTCCAAGACAAATGTACTAAGCAAATACACTAACCAATTTGACATAGAGCACCTCAAGAATAGACCTTTCTGTGGACCCCAAATTATGAGAACCCCTGAGCTAAGAGAAGGATCACCCCATGAACCCTAACCATTGGGGAAAGGAGAAGGAGTTAAGTAAAACATCTCCATCAGTACCCTGTGAGTCACCAGACAGGGGCTGTCCTGATAACTCATCACTCTGTGTGCACAGAAGAACCACAGATTTGAGGCCACAGGAAAAGTAGAGTCAGAAAGTAGCGGCAACCATAGGCTGGATTGCCCTGCAGAATTATTCCTGATTATGATAAGATTCTGACTAAACATTTTCCTGGAATACATCCTCTTTCCTAACTGCAGAAGTTATTTCCTGACTGGATTGGAGCTGGGGAGTCCTTAGAGCAGAGGCCATATTCCTTAAACTGTGCCTGGGATACATATTTGTTTTTTTTTTTTTTTTTTTTGGTTTTTCTCCAGTACCAGGAACCGAACTCACGACCTTGCGCTTGCCAGGCAGGCGCTTTGCCGCTGAGCTAAATCCCCAGCCCCCTGGAATACATATTTGTTGAAGCAAATGAGTGAGCTAATTAGCAAATTAATTAATTAGCAAATAGATGTATGTAGATGTATTATATTTTAAGGGCTACGTGGCCTTTCTCTAAGTCTCAACCTGGTCAATCACTAAACCTGAAGTTATTCTGGTCACTGGAAGTAGTTCTAGGGCTAGAAAACTTGAGAGTGCCATGGAAACCCATAAAAGTGAAATCAAAAGGTGTTTTATGATTGATTCATGTGCTGACTGTGCCTTAAGATGGGAAGTATCAAGCTTTAAAGTCCGTAAGTCACTTAGGGATCTAGTCAAAATGCATTTTGGTTTGTAGGTCTGGGACCTGAGATTGTGCATTTTTACAGGTACCCAAGGGATGTGGATGCAGGTGCTGGTGGTCTCCTGACTACACATTAAGTAACAAGATTCTAAGGGATCCTGTGGTCATAATCTTAAACACCCGCCTTTGCAGCTGGGGTAACTGAGTCCCAGGAAGAGCACCTGACTTTGAGTAAGCCAAAGTAAGGCAATGAAAGAGCAGAGGTCAGGCTTAAAATTTCTCATTTGGAAAATAAGGTAGTCTCTACTATCTAACATGAACATCTAGTTACAAGGCTGCTCTTGTGAGACTGAGAGCAAGAGGTAAGGCGGAGAGAAAGAAGAAGGAGCAGCGTTCTGTCTTCTCTGGGTAGCCTAGTACCTCTCTTCCTATCCCATTTCTACACGAGTGATGTCTTCCTTTTCTCCATCCCTCTCTTCTCCTAAAAGTTCAAAGTATCGGTTAAAGAAGAGATATTGTTGAGGCTAAGAGGACACTATTCCAACTTTTTCTTTTTTCTGCCTGACAGAATAGCAGGCCAAGGCAGCTCACGGAACTAGAATTTCTCTTCCCTGAGGCAAGTCATAGAAAGTCTAATCTTTCCCTGCCTTTCTGTCCTGGAGTTGGCCATAAAGAAATTTTCTGGTTTATCTTGTCTGGTAGTAAATCTTAAAAGCCCATTTTAGATGGGGTCCTGTTCCACACTGCACAGAAAGGCCAAGATGTCTTTTAATCATGTCTAGGCAATGAAGTCTTCATAAATACCCAAATGGTGAACTAGGGGTGTAGTAGAGAACTTGCCTAGCAGATGCAAAGCCCTGGGCTTGATCCTCAGCACCCACGCACTCTCACAAACAATGAGATTCCATTTTCTGGGTGTGGTGGATCATGCCTGTCATCATAGAGACTGAGGCAGAAGGATCACAAATTTGAAGTTGACATAGACAACATAGCAAGACCCTGTCTCAAAATTTTAAAAGGGCTGCGGATATAGCTCAGTGGTAGAGTGTGTGCCTCGCATGCTCAAGACCCTGGGTTTGATCCCCAATACCACAACACACATATCACACAAGCCAAATGGACAGGGTCTGGAGATCTTCTGGCCTGCTTGATGTGTGGCAGTTCCTGGAGGACAGCACACAGAAGGGAGCGCCACATCCCTCCCACATTTCTTGCCCTGTGTCTCATTGGTATCCTTCGTAATGTCCTTAAAACTAAACTGGTAAGTGTGTTTGCCTGAGTTCTGTGAACCACTCTAGCAAAGTAATTGAACCCAAGGAGGAGATTATGTGAACTCTGGTTTATAGAGGTCAGTCAGCAGCATGGGGGGCTTGCAATTTTCTTTTGAAGCAGGGCAGTCTTGTGAACTGAGCCCTCAACCTGTGGGATCTGGCACTATCTCCAGGTAGACAGTGTCAGAATTGAGTTAGGGGACACACAGCTGGTATCTATTTCAGGGCTGATTGCTTACTCTGTGTGCAGCGGAAAACTCCCAGCTTTCCCCAAGTCAGACATGATCTGTGTTGTGAGTGTAGAGTAGGAGAAACTGAATCTATTTTTGTTTTTTCATCTGTATCATCAGAGTGAATATCTGCAGAACCGGCATCATGGTGAGGATAACATCGTATTTAAGGGGATATCTGATCTGCTCCTCAAAGCCCCTTTGCTCCTCCCATTCACTCCAAATTCCACAACCAGTGAGCTGCATCAGTGCTGGTCCCCTAGGGTTAAGATCATGCGATGAATCCAGGCGTGGTGGTACAAGTCTGTAATCCCAGCAACTTGAACTTGGACTGCAAGTTCAAGCCCACCCTGGGAAACTTAGTGATTTAGCAAGATCCTGTCTCAAAATAAAAAACACAAGATCTGAGGATATAGCTCAATGCAGATGCCCTGAGTTCAATCCCTAGAAGTGAAAAAAGAAATCATGAAGTAAGATATTAAAATTCTCTGTGCGACCCTCTTACTTTTTCCAATCTGCTTGTACCAGATGTGGTTCCCCTGCTTGAGCAAATTAACACATCCCCTAGAACTGGGTATGCAGCTATTGATTTGGAAAATGCCTTCTTCTCCATATGTATCCATTGGACCCATCAGAAACAATTTGCTTTCAGCTGGCAAGGCCAACCATATCGCTTCACTGCTTTACCTCAGGGTTATATTACCTTTCCAGCCCTGTGTCACAACTTAGTTCACAGAGACCTCGATTGTCTTCTTCTCCCACATGATATCACACTAGTTGGTTACATTAATGATATGCTGATTGGATCAAGTGAGTAGGAGGTAGAAACCATTCTGGACTTGTTAGTAAAGCATTTATGAGCCAGAGGATGGGAAAAAAATCCAACTAAAATTCAAGGTTCTTCTACCTCGTGAAACTTCCAGGAGTCCAGTGGTGTGGGGGTGTGCAGAGAAATCTCTTCTAAGGTAAAGGATAAGTTGTCGCATCTGGCTCTCCCTACAACCAAAAAAAGGCACAGAGGCTAGTGGGCCTTTTGGATTTTGGAGGCAACACATTCCTTACTTAGGTGTTTTACTCAAGTCTTTTTACTGAGTGGCTTGGAAAGCTGCTAGTTTTGAGTAGGGCCCAGGACAAGAGAAGGCTCTGCAACAGGTCCAGGCTGCCATGCAGGCTGCTCTGCCACTAGGGCCGTATGATCCAGCAGATCCAATGGTACCTGAAGTGGCAGTGGCAGGTAAGGATGCTGTTTGGAGCCTGTAGTAGGCCTCCACAGGTAAATTTCAGCAGAGGCCTTTAGGATTTTGGAGCAAGGCTCTGCCATCATCTGCAGATGACTGCTCTCTCTTTGCAAAATAGCTCCTGGCCTGCTGCTGTAGTGGCCTTATTGGAAGCTGAATGGTTAATCATGGGACACCAGGTTATTGTGTGGCCTGAGTTGCCTATCATGAACTGGGTATTATCTGATCCATCAAATCATAAAGTTGGATGTTCACAGCAGCAGTCCATCATTAAATAGAAATAGTATACATGTGATCTAGCCAGAGCAGGTCCAGAGGGCACAAATAAGTCACATGAAGTTGCCCAAATCTCCATGGCACCTACTCCTGCTGTACTGACTTCTGTCTCTTGCCTTCTGTTCCCAGCTTGCACCTATGGACTCCTAGGGTATACTATATGATCAGCTGTCAGAGAAAGTTCTACAAATGGTTCTGCATGTTATGCAGGCACCATCTGCAAGTGGACAGCTGCAGCATTACAGCCCCTTTCCAGGATTTCCCTAAAGGACATTGGTAGGGCTGGGGATATAGCTCAGCGGCATAGGCATCTGGCTGGCTAGTGCAAGGTCCTCAGTTCATTCCTGGTACAAAAAAAAAAAAAAAAAAAAAAAGAAGACATTGGTAAAGGGAAATCTTCATAGTGGGCAGAACTTCAGGCAGTGCACCTATAGTATATTTTTTCCTGGAAGAATAAATGGCCAGATGTGTGACTAAATACTGATTCATGGGCTGTAGCCAATGGTCTGACCAGATGGCCACATACTTCAAAGGAACATGACTGGAAAATTTGTGACAAAGATAAGAAAAGAGAAATATGGATAGATCTCTCAATATGGGTAAAGGATGTAAAGGTATTTGTATCCCATATAAATGCTCACCAAACTGACCTCAGTGGAAGATGACTTTATTTTATTTTATTTTTTTGGTACTGGGAATTAAACTCAGGACCTTGTGCTTGCCAGGCAGTCACTTGTGCCACTGAGCTATATCCCTGGCCCCAAGAGGACTCTAATAATCAAGTGGATAGTATGATCCATTCTGTAGATAGCAGTCAACCTCTTTCTTCAGTCACTCCTGTCATTGTCCAATGGGCTCATGAACAAAGTAGTCATGGCAGCTGGGATGGAGGTTAAGGCTGAGATCAGCAACATGGACTTTCACTCACCAGAGCTACCTGGCTATAGCCACTGCTGAATGTCCACTATGCCAGTGGCACAGACCAATATGGCACCATTTCCTGGGGTGATCAGCCTGTGTCTTGGTACCAGGTTGATTATATTGGACCACTTCCATCATGGAAAAGACAGTGCTTTGTCCTTCCTGGCATAGTCACTCATTCTGGGTATGAATTTGCCTTCCCTGCATGTAATAGTTCTGCCAAAACTAACCTGTGGACTTACAGAATGCCTTACCCACTATCAGAATATTCCACACAGCATTGCCTCTGACTGAAGAACATATTTTATGGCCAGAGAAATGAGGCAATGGGCCTCAGACTCATGGAATTCACTTGTCTTACCATGTTCCTCACCATCCAGAAGCATTTGCATTTAAAGAAAGGTAGAATGGCCTTTTGAAGATGCAGTTACAATACCAGCTAGATGACTGTAGCTTGCAGGGCTAGGGCAAGGTTCTTCAGAAGGATATACAGTATACGCTTTGAATCAGCATCTACTATATGGTATTGTGTCTCCCATAGCCAAGATTCACAGGTCCAAGAATCAAGGGGTAGAAGTGGGAAAGGTACCACTCACCATTACCCCTAGTGATCTTCCAGCAAAATTTTTGCTTCCTGTTTCCAGCACCTTATGCTCTGCTGGCC
Organism: Chinchilla lanigera; assembly: GCF_000276665.1. NCBI lineage: Eukaryota > Metazoa > Chordata > Mammalia > Rodentia > Chinchillidae > Chinchilla > Chinchilla lanigera. The sequence continues at coordinate 7,763,487 of NW_004955481.1, forward strand.
TAGAAGTCTTAGTTCCAGAGGAAAGAAGGCTTATACCAGGAAGCGCAACAACGGTTCAACTGAACTGGAAGCTAAAACTTCCCCTTGGTCATCTTGGGCTCCTCACACCTCTGAGTAAGCAAACTCAAAAGGGAGTTACTGTTGGGCATGGTGGTGCATGCCAATAATCCCAGCACTCAGCAGAGGGGAGGGGCTGAGGCAGGAGGATCACAGAAATTTTGAGGCCAGCCTGGTCTACATAGTGACTTCAAAACCAGCCTGAACTACATAGTAAGATCCTAGATAGATAGATAGATAGATAGATAGATAGATAGATAGGTAGATGATAGATAGATAAATAGATAGATAGATAGATAGATAGATAGGTAGATAGATAGATAGATAGGGTATTGGCAGGAGTGATTGACTCAGATTATCAAGGGGAAATCAGACCATTAACTCCACAGTGGAGGAAAGGAAGAATATATTTGGGGTATAGATTCCTTAGGGCACCTCCTACTATTATAATGCCCTGTTATTAAGGTCAATGTGAAACTGCAACAACCCAATCCAGGCAGGAAGACAAATGGTCCAGAACCTTCAGGCATGAAGGTATGGGTCACTCCGCCAAGATCTGCTGAGGTTCTTGCTGAAGGCCAAGAGAATAGATTGGGTAGTAGAAGGAGGTAGTTATAAATACCAGCTACAACCCTGTGGCCAGTTAAACAAACAAAGGACTGTAGCTGTAATTGTTCTCTCCTGTTATGTTACTATGCTTCCTTTGTACTGTAACACTGATAGACTTAATATTGTTAAACCTATGCTGTAATGTTTAAGTTATGATATGTTAGGAGTAAGTATCCCCCAAAGAAAAGCTTGCCTTCTATTCTGTGAAGGGAATTAGTGCATTTCTGTTTGTACATAGGCTAGTTGTACAATGTTAGGTGTAATTATGAATTTGTAACTGGAGAGTAAGTATGGTTTATGGAAATGTGTCTGGTTGTCAGGTTGACAAGAGGTAGACTGTAATAGTTAACTGTTGTGTCAGCTTGAGTAAGGAATGTGCAGTTGATTGGCTTAGCATAGTTCTGAGTATGACTGAATGGATTTACTGAAGATGGGTGTGAGTGGCATCAGCCAATAGGCTTGTAGCCCGAATGGAATAAAAAGGGAAAGGAAGGAAGTCTCACTTCTGTTTCTTTGAAGGAGCTCCAGACTTCACCTTTACCTTGGATGCCCTTCTCCTGGCTTCCAGCACAAACTCTTCAGCCTTCCAGGGAAAACCTTTTAGCTTCCTGATACAGACTCACATGGAACTCTACAGTGAGCTGCAAGCCTTTGACTTTTGACTGGATCCTTTGGATTTCTAGCACACAGACAGCCCTTGTACCCTCTTCCATAACTGACCCTGCAGGCAGCCATTGTAAGCCTACCCTGTAAATCTGTGTGTGTGTGTGTGTGTGTGTGTGTGTGTGTGTGTGTGTGTGTATCTTACATTAAATCTGTTTCTCTGGTGAGCACTGACTGATATGCTGCTGAATTAATTCTTCAGACTATCTAGAGGTAGAAATAATATAAACCATACTTGTATCCAAATTCTGACAACCTAAACCCTTAAGAAATAATACAAGGGAAACGTTTCAATTATTTAAAAATAGAATCAACAAAACCCAGGAGACTTCTGAGGTCATGTAATCCAATATGTCATCCAGAGTCTGAATCCCTCTGTAACATATTACCATGTCTGGATCTGCCTGGGCCATTTGACTCAGGCTTCCCCCATGCCCCGTAGATGTCCCCAATTGAAAACAGGCCCCAACACCCTTTCGCCCAGTCTTAGTCCTAGCTGCCCCCCAGGCTCACTCCATGCCTGAATGCCAGCTATCTCCAGATTACCCCATCTTCTGATCTTGTTACTCATTGATCCCTGTTTATGAGTTCGGTTCGTCCTTTGGGCCTGATATTCCACCAAGATAAATGCAGGATGCAGTGAACTGTAATAAAGCTGAGGAACCAAGGTCAGAGCTAGATAAAGAGAAACCCTCTACTCTTCTTAATTTTACCTTCCTTTAAAAGTTCCAATCCAGAGATTCCCAGCTGTTTTCATTGATCAGTTGAGCTCATCTTTGTGTGTGTCATGTGTGTGTGTGTGTGTGTGTGTTGTGGGGGATTGAATTCAGACCCTTTGCACTGAGCTACATTCCCAGACGCTTTTATCTTTTATTTTTTTATTTCTTATTATTTTTTAAATTTTAGATTTAGAGATAAAAGAACCAAAGTGCATTAACAAACACACAGACATAAATGAAACAACATAAAAACAATACAGAATTTCAGACAAGGTGAAAGGAAATTAAAATGGTTGCTGTATTACATCCTGTTAATTATCTTTTATTTTGAGACGGGGTCTCGTTAAGTTGCGAAATGGGACTTGAATTTATACTCCTCCTGCCTCAACTTCCCAGAAGGCTAGGATTACAGGCTTGTACCACCATGCCTGGCTTTACCTTCTTAATCAGACTTTGCTTGTCTCTTAACAATGTTACAGTCCCTATTTGCTAGTGTTCCTATCTTTTCTAATCAGCTCTTCTGCACTGAATAGGATTCAGTTGAGAATACCATTCTTTCAATCCTCAGGAGGCAGTGCTGGCATTGTGGTACCCAAAATTTAGTTCCCTGTCCCTATACCAGAGACACAGGAAGGGGCTTAGAGATCTGAATTTTAATAGGTGTTTCAGGAGATTCTGCTGCAAGTAACCAGAGGCAAGACTTGGAGAGATGTTGATGGGAATTTTGGTGTCAGATATACTGGAGTTTAAATCCTAGCTCCGCATCTTACTAGTTGCGATTTTGGACAAATTAGCAAATTAGCCCCAGTTTCCCCATTTTTAATAAACAGATGATCAAATCCATTTCTGAGTGTTAGAACCATTAAATAAAGTGAGGTACTAGGCAGTGTGCATTCATGAAATACAAAGTAACATAACTTAACTCCCCAAATGTTCTCCGGCATTCTCTCACCATATAGCACTACTTCAATTCTTCCTTAACCTGACCTTTCCCATTTCCTCATTCTGAGTGAAGAGTGTCATCCCAGGCAGCCCTTGGTAAATACTGTCTTTGCACTAGAAGTTCAGGGTCACTTTATCTTACAATGCATGCTCTGTACATACAGATTTTTTTTCTAGTATAGGTATTTTTTTTCCAGGACCTTCATAATGAGCTACATCCCCAGCCCTTTTTAATTTTCAGATGGGTCTCTTGCTAAATTGCTTGGGCTGGGCTTGAGCTTGCCATCCTCCTGCCTCAGCCTCTCAGAGTGCTGGAATTATAGCTGTGCACCACCATGCCTGGCATATTTTTGTGCAGCATTTTATTTTATTTTATTGTCTTTTTGAGACAAGGCCTCGCTATGCAGTTCAGGCTGTCCTTGAGCTCACTTTGTAACCCAGGCTGGCCTTGAATTCCCAATGATCCTCCTGCCTCAGCCTCCGGAGTGTTGGGATTACAGGCATGTGCCACCATGCCTGGCTCAGTGCAGCATTTATTTATTTATTTATTTATTTTTGGTTTTTCTCCGGTACCGGAAACCGAACTCACGACCTTGCGCTTGCCAGGCAGGCGCTTTTGCCGCTGAGCTAAATCCCCAGCCCCAGGCTCAGTGCAGCATTTTAAAAGCAATTAATAATGAGCAATGAGGTTGGAGACAGGAGAGTAATGAAGAATTGGGGTGATGGGTGGGGCATAGCTTTAACAACCAGGTGATAGGGAATCGTGTTTCTTTTGCATAACAGTGTTCATTTTTTAGTTTAGTTTTTCTTCTTAGTTCAGGTACTCTTCAGGTTTTTAATTTCTTTTTAATTCATGACTTAGCAAAGAGTATCAAAGGAATAATGCAGAAGAATCAAACTTACACTGTAGATAGGTTTCATTTGAAGTTCTCCATCAATGAATTGATACATGTAGCAACTATAGAGAGCTCATGACGTGTGTAACTATGGTTGTCCCTTGGTGTCTGCAGGGCATTGATGCAGATCCTACCCATAGAAACTCAAGTATCTTCTGTAAAATGGCATATTATTTGCACGCAACCTAGCACATCTCCTTGTATACTTTAAATCATGTCTTGATTAGTTAAAACAGCTAATACAATATAATATGTAAATAATTGTTATACTGTATTGTTTAGGGAATAATGACAAGGAGTAAGTCTACCTTTTCAGGCAGACATATTTTTTTTCTCCAACTATTTCCAATTCCTGGTTTTTTTAATCTACCAATGCAGAATCTGTGGCCATGGAGGGCAATTGGACTACGATTACAGGGAATGGATGTTCTGATTAGTAGGCAGTAGAGCATAAAGTTAGGAGCAAAGGCTTCAGGGCTTGCTGTATCAGTTATATACTGGGTGTGACCCTGGGGAGGTGATTTGTGCCCTCTGAGCCTCAGTTTTCACCTCTGTAAAATGTCTTACTTCCAAGGGTTGCACTAATTAAATGAGATAAATGTCATTATTCCCTATGTTAAGCACTTAGTGTGGGGCCTGAGTGACAGCTCTATGGCACAGTGACCTCCTGGCTTTCCTTTTCATACTTGGTCATCTGAGGTGCTAATTCCTATGTTAGCTGAGTATATGCTTACCTCTCCAAGCTGCATTTCTCTCCTAATACAGATATATATATATATATATATATATATATATATATATATATACACAAGAGACATAAAGAAAATGCCTGTACATGGCTGCTCCCTCCACCTCTAGCCCCAAATCTTGTGTTGTTACTTTAGGAAAATTTTATAGATCAATGAATCCCAATCTGGCTTGTTAGCAAATCACAGCAGCTAGGTCAAGCTCCCAGTCCTTTTGAATTGAAATCTTCATGGCAAAAAGTAATAAAAACTGTAATAAAAACACCTGGAGTTACACATGTAAAAAGATTATCTGCAGAGAGGAGTGTTGCCTGGTAAACAGATGATCAGCACCTCCAAAGGGCCTCTCTTTCACATGGGATAGAGCTGAAAAAAGCTCAGATTTTTTCATTCTTGCTTCATGGTTCTTTCAAGAATGCTGCCAGGTGTGGTGGAGCATGCTTGTAACCCCAGCATTCAGGAGGCTGAGGCAGGAGGATTACCATAAGTTCGAGGTCAGTCTGGGCTACAAGGTGAATACAAGGCCAACCTGAACTACATAGTGAGACCCTGCCTCAAAATCCAAAAACAAACAAACAAAAACACAGACCACAATGCTAGCCTGCTTTAAATCTCACCTAGTATCCCTGAAGGGTCCTGAGCACCTCTATCTTCTTCGGGTGCAATTGCTGATGTTATTAGGAAACAGTGCCTTCCAGCCCTCCCTATAAAGCATCTTTGGCATGTATACTTACCTATCGCTTGTGCTCTGAGCTAGTGGTGTAAGGTTTAAGCCTTCAACATGTCATTTTTTTGCTTAAATGACTTAAGCCACCTTGAGAAGACTGAAGTTTATGTCCCCCAGTCAAAAAGAAGTATGAGTGGGGCAACTCAAGCACTGAGAGAATGAGGAGGGGGAGGAGACCAAGGGGACAAAGGAGGTTTTTGTTACGTGGGGGAAACCCTAAAGCAAGTGAGTTAAGGCACTTTCTACGGAAGCTTAGAAGTGGCCATGGGCAGTATCATGTTGGTGGCCCTGGGTGTGTGCTTGACTTAGACAGCTTCTCTTCATACATGGTGCTCCTGAAGGGCAAGGTGCAAACAGCTTCTGTAAACTGGATCTGCTAACGTTGCTATCTTCTCCCACTTGGCAGCAGCTCTGAACACCTGAGCTCTTAGCGTTTCTTCTTGTGTCTGTCAACAGGCAATCTGAAAATTGATTCTTAAATGCTCTCCCTTTTCCTTGTAAAAGGGGGATTCACCACCTGGTCTACACTGTAGTTTTGAAAAGTTGCAGGTGTCAGGTTTCCTGTAAATGGTGCTCTGTAGTCAGAATTCTTGTTGCCTCTTCTAGTCTACCCAACCTCACCCATGGCATACACAGGATAAGGAACCAAAGTCAGGGACATCTTCCCCTACAAACAAAGGGGAGATTCAAAAGATATAAGGGGACTGGGGATTTAACTCAGCGGCACAGTGCCTGCCTGGCAAGTGCGAGGTCATGAGTTCAGTTCCTGGTACTGGGAAAAAAAAAAAAAAAAGCTATAAGGAAGTTCCATGAAAGATGTGCTAGGCTTGATTTTGAATTTCAGTTCTTCAAGACAAGGAAGTAAGGGTGAGTATTCATGCGTTCCAGGAGTATCATCTGGAAAATGTTACTTACCCTGGGAGAAAAAGGGCAAAAGATTAGGGAAAGATGGGAGCAGAGGAAGTGAATGATTTATGACAGTCTGTCCACCATAGTGGCTCTGCTGACATTTAGGGGCCATATAGCTCTGAGTTGTGGAGGGTGACTGTACACTGTAGAATGTTAAACGGCATCTGTGGCCTCTAGCCTGTAGATGCTTATAGTATCTTCTGCCCCAGTTATGAAAACCAAAAACGTCCACAGACATTGCCAAATATTCCTTGGAGGGCAAGATTGCTCCCAATGTAAAACCGTTGCTTTTGACTTTGCATTACATGGAAGAACTTGCATTCCATGGGAGAACTTGCATTAAGCAATCCTCTGGATGGTTCTTGGACATTGCTCTGTAATAATAATATAATAATTAGTCTTTCCTTAGCCTGTCCCTTTAAAAAATTTTTTATTTTTACTTTTTTTTTTTTTGCAGTACAAATATTCCTTGCTTAACAACCTTGTTTAAAGACAGTTTGGACTTATAACCGAGGCACACTCTTCGGATTTATGACCCTTGGTCGGACTTACAACCTGTCTTTTTTTTTGTATAGTACATCTTGTTTATATAGTACTGTAAGTTTTGCTCATTGTACTGTCAGTATGTGTCTTGGTTACTTTTCTCTTGTGGCTGAGACAAAATACCTGACATCTAAAACTAAGGAAGAAAAGGTTTATTTAGCTCATGGTGTGTGGAGGTTTCAGTCCATAATCAGCTGGCTCCAAGGCAGGGTGGCACATGGCACAGGGGCAACACTTCAAGGTGGCAGAAGACAGCGAAAGCTGCAAGAGCAAAAGGGAGGGAGAATAAGCCTCTTTTCCTCCCTTATATTGTAAGCAGGCTACCACCCCTAGGGTGGGTGTAGCACTCACACCGTCTCTGTGCCCTCCTCTTGCACAGGTTCAGGATGTTTACAAAGTGAGGACCCTGGACCCCTGCTGAGTCACTTAGTTAAACTTCTAAACTTCTCAAGATGATACAATGTATCAACCATTACAGTATAGTAATATAGTTTTATGTTCTGTTATACAGTACAGTACTGCATATGAGTTACATAAATGAAAGCAAAGTCACCAAGTTGCAGTTTCCTTTGACCATTTTTTTGTTCTATCTGCAGTTCCTCATTTAGTGACCAATTCAATTAATGATCTGTTAACTTGGTTGCTAAACATGGACTGTCAGTACTTGGGATGGAACCCAGGGCTCTCATCTGTACCTGGGATTGCCTCTCAGGGTACTGTGAGGATAAGACAAGATATTGGTTGGATAATAGATTGAGCGTCAATATGCAAGCCAGGTCTACTGTGGGAACTCAGATGCAAACTGTGAAGTCTCTCTTGCAAGGGGCTCATAAACCTCAAGTATAAAGAGATATTGAGACAATTTGCTAAACTATATCAACCAGGAGAAGCAATTAGAATCCCACTGCAAACGCTTCCCTTCACAGAGAAGAAACTGAAGCCATTGTGGAGCAGACCTGGCACAAGAGCCCTGCTTGGGTGAGGTGACAGCAGGTTGTCTTTACAAATCCAGCTATTTCTCTAACCTTAGGGAAGAACACTAGTGATTCAAAGTAGCATGTGATACAGGTCCCAAGAAAGTGTCATGGCCCTCAGTGGAAGGAAGACTCAATAAGGTTGGGAAACAGATGGTGGCCCTTGGGGAATCCCTGAAGGATGGGCAGGATTTGAAAGGCAGTGTTGAGCATTGGCGTGGTAAGCAGAGGTGACAGCTAAACAATGGCATAGGGGCTGAAAAACACAAGGACACATTTAAAGGAGAGCAAGTTTTCCAGCTTGGGTGGAGATCTAGTTGTCATGAAAAGTAACAGGAATGGAGATAGTCTGGAAACTGAGAAATGTTAAAGTAAAATGCTTACTAATGTAAAATATAAAGTGTGAAAGCCCACGGTAAACTCAAATAGTATTTTCTTCTTCAGAGGTGTTGGATGTTAATTAACTCTATTTCTGGAAAAAGCAAGTCACAAAAGTTGAAGTGACTGGGTTTGGTTAGTGCTATCAAAACAAGGGTCGTCTTTCTTACCAGCCACAAACTCTTCTCCCACTTGCTTCCCTTCCCCAAGAGACTTGTTGGTAGGTACCATGGCCCTGTTTGTCTTATCACATCCCCATAACTGTCCCTTGGGGTGGTTTGTATTGTTCCACAAGTGCAGGAATCCATAGTACCTGGGAGTACTGGATGTTGGATTAGACAGTGAGTGCCCTCGGGTTTTGGGTGCCCCGGGCTCTCTGGATGACTGGCAGCCAGGATAGGTCAGCCTGGAAACATTTCCACTGTCTTTCTGCAACCACCAAGTAACTGCCACCAAAGAGACCCTTGGAGCAGTCGAGCAGAGATGCTCACAGAGAGCTTTTGAATAAATGAAGTTGTTCTAAATAGCCCTGTTGTTGAAATGACTGCACTTGTCTAAAAAAATTGACTGTGGCCGAGATCTGGGCTGGAGGGTAGGTGGCCGAGCAGCACCTGCTGCACGAGGAGTTTCAGCGCTGCAGACTTGGTCTCTGAGGCCTATGGTTTTAGCCTCCCACCTACACTGTGCACAAAATAAAATATGCTTGCATGTGTTCTTTGTGCGATTTCTTCTTGCCTGTGGCTTTCTAACTTCCTATGTATGTCCTTCTCCTGTTTGGAACTGACCTATTGTCTTTATTGGAGGACACACTTCAACCCATGATGCCCTGTCCCCACTGTATCTCCCCACTCCAGACAGGGGGCAGAGACTGCTGCACTTGAATCACCTAAGGTCTGTGTAGGGGCAGGAGAGAGTGGCAGGGGGAAGAATGAATCCAAGGAGAGGGTAGCTTGGAAGGAGAGCATCACCCAAACTCATGGTGTAGAGACCAGTGAGGACTGCTGTTGGCACCTCCTGGCTTCTTCTCTGTCCCCCTGGACCCCCACCCCAACCTTTTTCTATGGTCACGATCTTCCCATTTACTGCCCTTGTGTAGATAAATTGCTTTGGCTCTTGGGGTCTAGAAGGGCTTGTTTAGACTCCTATGGGATAGGATAAAAGCACCTCTACCGTGATTTATAGGAATTAGAAAAAGTGAAAGGGATCCTTTTGCTGTTTGACTATAGGATTCCTGGCACTGGTTAATTATGTAGCACTTGTATATAACAGCACATATGGAGCAAATATCTGTTAGACACACATGTAAGCTGGCCCCAACTCTGAAAAAAAGAAAAAAAGAGCTCAGATAGTGGGATAGCAGAATGAGCTGGGAGCAGAAACAACAAATGGATGACATGGTTTGGATGTGGGGGCTTTGGGGAAGCCTAGATAGATGAGACAAAGAAGAAGGTGCTCAGAATAGGAAGGGTTCGGGTTAAGGGAAGGGCCTGAGCAAAGATCCAGAGGCGGCAGAACAGCTCTTGCCATATTGGAGAAACTAAATGAAAACCAGGGCAGCTGGGCTCTAGCAAGCAAGGGGGAAGTAAGGTTGGAGGAGAAGGCTGAAGCGAAGTTGGGTAGGGTTTGGTGTTTTACTCAGCTACAGAGAAGTTGCTGAAGAATTTTAGCTAGGAAACTGAGGTCTTATTTATGTGTTCAGGTTTTGTTTTGTGTTTTAACTGAGGTATAATGTACAGCAAAGTGTACAAGTATCAAGCACACCTCGATATTTTATATATGTGTACCCTGACTCAGATACAAAATGTTTTCATCATGTACTTAGTTTTTTAGATCATGGTTGCAGATATGTCAAGAATATATGGAAGAGAGAGTAGAAAACGGAAGATTAGAAATGTTTTGCATTTGTTTAGTGGAGATGATGTGGCTTGGATGGGTGTGGGACAGAAGTGAGGAGCAGGCGAAGTGAGAAGTTTGGAATGAATTTTGCTCATGGAATAGATAGGAAGAGAGAGGGGGAAAGTACTGATCCCTAGGTGTGAGGCTTAAAGAATGTGAACCTTTACAGTGGTGACCTTTACAGAGATGGAGCAGGCTAAATGAAGGACAGATATTTGATGGGGGCTGGCAGAGAATATTCCATCAGGACATGTTAATTTTCAAATGCTTGTGAAGTGTACCGGTAGAGTTGTCAAACAGATAGGACTGGGCCAAAGATACAAATCTTGAAGGCACCAGCATAGTAGTTAGATTTACTCAGTACAGCGGGCTAACAAGGAAAACAGAAAACATTCCAGGACCCAGACTGAAAAAATTCCAATGTTTAAAATCAGATAGTGGAGGAGCCAACAAAGAAACCAAGGTGGAGAAATCTAAGAAAGGGAGAAGGTGAAAAACAAGGTGGGAAAGTGTGGTCCGGTCTGCTGTGTGCAATCCTGCCTGGTGTATATGTGTAGGGGAGTGTTATGAAGATATTTATGTGCACTGCATCTGGTAATATGGAGATCCTGGTGACCCTGAGAACTCACCTCAGTGGAACAGGTGGGTATCAGGCAGATTTGATCAGGTTGAAGAAAATAAGAGGTATGCAGTAGAGATCGATGTTTTGAAGATGTTGAGAGAAAACGAGAGATTTAGTGCTGAAAGAAAAAAAGGGACAACAGCTTGTAGCCAGTCATTTGCCATAAAGAAAAATTTTTAAAATGAGAGACACTAGGGCTTGTTTATAGATAAGAACTCAGAGAAAGAGAGACAGACAGACAGACACAGAGACAGACAGACAGACACTGTCATGGTTTGGGGGATATTGCAAGGGGAACAATATAATACAGGACACCTATTTTATAAGGTTATTTATAATAGTCACCTAAAGAATGATATACAAGAGAGTGCAGGAAATCTGTCCACACTCTAAGACCAAGGAATCAAGCCTGGATCCCACAGAAATGTCCTGCATGAGTCCAGCTGAAGACCTAGAGCTCATAACAATGCCTCCCATGAGTCCAACTGGAGGCCTGAGCCCATAACAATATCTCATGCAGGCATGTTTCATGGATCTGGGAAGGCCCAAAGGTCAGTGGTGGAATCTAAAAAGTCTGTGCCAGGGGGATGAAGGGTCTGTGCTAGAAGGCTGAGAGGTCTACACTGGAGCCAGGACACACAAAGTAAGAACCAGAGCTTCCCTGAAAAGCACCACAGCCATCCTCAGCAATGGCGAGGTCCTGAGCTCCTCCAATGGTGAAGACAGCTGAGTTCCCATCAGGAAAGCCAATGCAGCAAGCTTCTCCAGGAGACTGGCAGCACACCATCTTCCCCTCCGGAGCCAGGAAGTGATGCTCAGTGAGGATTACAGCTCCGCTGAAGTGAACTGAAGCCATTCTCAGTGCCAATGAGGTCCTGAGCTCCTCGGAGGATGAGAACAGCCAAATTCATCAGGAAAGTCAGCATGACAAGCTCCTCCAACAGAACCAACAGCTCCTTACAGCTTCTACCAGCTCCCAACAGCCTCTCAGCTCCCAACAGCCTAACTTCTTTTCCAGTTTTGCCTCTTATGCTGCTGGCGACAGTCCCCAGGTGGGCCTCCCACTCCCAGCACCATGCCTACCCAGTTCAGCTGGGTGTTATAAGTTGAGCACCAGTTGTCAATCCACCACACACACACACACACACACACACACACACACACACAGATGCGGGGGTTAAAGAATTAGTTCAGAATAAAGTAGAGAAAACCTAAAGGCCCAGGACCATGAAAAAGTGAGGGGGATAGAATCCAAAGTGGAATTAAAAGAGGAGAAAACAGATACAGACATTTATAGCTTTAGATGTTTGGTGATGATAAGATGAAGTTAGTACCTGTTTTTCTATTTTCAATGAAACAAGTTGAAGAGAAACAAAAGGTGTGTTAGTCATCTTTCTGTGGCCATGACAAAATATCTGGGAAAAACAATTTAAAGAAGAAAGCTTTTTTTTTTTTAGTACCAAGAATCAAACTCAGGACCTTGCACTTGCCAGACAGGTGCTTGTGCCACTGAGCTATATCCCTGGCCCTAAAGAAGAAAACATTTGAAGGAGAAGGAGAAGGAAAAGAGGAACAGAAGTAGGAGGAGAAGAGGAGGAGGAGGAGAAGGAGGAAAAGGAGAAGGAAAGAGAAGGAGAAGGAGAAGAAAAGATTTATTTTGACTCATAGTTTTAGAGGTTTCAGTCCATGGTTGCTTGGCCCAATGGCTTCTGCAAGTGTGGTGAGGCAGTCCATCAAGGCAGGAACACATGACAAAAGAAAGCTGCTTACCTCCTGGTAGCCAGTAAGCAAAAAGTGAGAGGTAGGGGCTGGAACACAATATAGCCCCAAGAGTATTCCCCACCACCCATTCCCTCTCCATAGCTCCATTCGCTGGGGCCAAGCCTTCAACATATGAGCTGCTGGGGGACCTTTAAAATCTGAACCATAACAAGGGGCATGGAGGCTTGAAGATTAAATATGAAATTGTTGTTTAAAGAGCGAGTCTTGGATAGATGGCTGACCAGGGATGAGTGCCTATTTGAGGTTTGTGATCATGAATCCAAAGTAAAAGCCAGTCTTGTATGGCTTTCTCTAGCCACATGCTGCAGTGCTTGTTAGATAAAGTAAAACTTGACTTCCACTGAGAAAGCTGGGACAGAGAGAAAAGCTGGGGAGCAATTCTGTTGGACCATATAATCCGAGCAGCCAGGGAGGCGAGGGCATGAGGGGTGTGGGAATGTTTTGGAACCCACGGGAGGCACGGATATCAGGTCTGTTAAAGTGAACCTCCTTTGGCATAACCTAAGGAATGAGAGCACTGGGCTGAGCAGCAGTGGTGACACCCAGTGACTTCTCCTCGTAGTGTACTTTCTTGGTTGTAGAGTGTCACCAAGTTGCAGGCAGCTGAGTATTCTGCTTCACTAGGGAGACACTAAAGCCTTTCCCTTCTCCCTATGGGGTCTCTCTCACAGGACTCTATTTCCCAGCCCGGGCATTCTAAGGTGTTGGACAGGCTACTGCTTGAGGAGGAGCTTCACCAGACTGCCAAAGCCCTGAAGGCAATCTGTGGGCTGTTAGCTCTAGAGCTGAGGCCTGCATTTCCCAGCTAGATTCCTGGAGCCCTGAGACAGTACACCCTGCATCAAGGGTAGCTTTGGGCATTTTAAAGCCCTGCTCAGGTTAGGACAAATGCCAGGTAGTGGTGCAAGGCTGTTCTAGCCCACAGGTGTCCTGGGAATTGCCATCCTGGCTGACTCAAGAGGTGAGTGAGGACTTCCCTTCTCTACCATCTCCCAAGAGCTGGCTGTTCTCTGGTGTGTTGGTTTGGGGGTTACTTTTGCAAGGGGAACAATATAATACAGGATACATACTTTATATGATTATTTATAATAGTCACCCAAAGAACGATTTACAAAAGAGTACAGGAAATCTGTCCACACACTACGACCAAGGAATCCAGCTGAGGGTCTGGATCCCACAACAACGTCGTACATGAGTCCAGCTGAAGATCTAGAGCTCATAACAATGCCTCCCTTGAATCCAACTGGAGGCCCAGAGCCCATGACAACATCTTATGCAGGCCTGTTTCACGGATCTGCTGGGAAGGCCCAAAGGTCAGTGGTGGAATCTACAGTCTGTGCCAGCAGGATGAAAGACCTGGGCTAGCAAGCTGGGGGATCTGCACTGGAGCCAGATGCCAGGAGGCCGGCAGTGCACCATCTTCCCCTCTGGAACCAGGAAGCTATGCTCAAAGTGAAGACCAGAGCTCCTCCAAAGTGAACTGAAGCCACTCTCAGTGCCAGTGAAGTCCCGAGCTCCTCAGAGGATGAAAACAGCCACGTTCATCAGGAAAGCCAGCTCCCCACAGCTTCTACCAGCTCTCAACAGCCTCTCTCAGCTCCCAACAGCCTGCTTCTTCTTCTCCAGGTCTGCCTCTTATGCTGCTGACAGGAGTCCTCAGGTGGGTCTCCCACACCCAGCACCACACTCAGTTCAGCTGGGGGTTATAAGTTGACCACCAGTTATCAATCTACTATATCTGGGTTCTAAGAGGGTCCTATTGTCCCTGGCTCTGCTTGACCCAGGTCTTGGGACCTAGCCTAGTCTAGAGGGAATCACAGATTCCTCCCCAAGGTTTGTTGCCCATCACAGGTACTGGGCTGACTTCTATGCCAAGGAGCTGTATGTTCCTTACTCAGAGGCTGTTCTACCCAAGGAAAAGAAAAAGAACCAAAACAGGACTGCTCGTCCCCCTTTGCAGCACCTTTTTGTCTTGGTACTTTTTACTGTTCTGACATTATAATTTAATATTTAAGGCGTTATTATTAGGCATTTAAGTCAAGGCATATTTTGTAAACTTGAAGGAAAAAGAAAATCTTTCCTGTCAAGATCTCCTGCGATCTCTTAGGGGCAAGATGACAATGTAAGCCCTTCCCAAAATGGAGAAGGCACAAGGGAAGGTGGGTGAGGGAGAATAACCTGAGGCTAAGAGTCAGACAGATGTGGCTTTCCATCCCAACTCTGCCAGTTACTAGCTGTGGCACGACCTTCCTAGGCCCTCACCATTCCCTGTGTGAAGTGGGGGTAATTTCTCCTTCCCAGAGCTGCTGAAATAATTTAGTAAGGTGCCATTTGTGAAGTGCCTGGGATTGGTGCAGTCGCTCAGTGACTGGTATCTTGAAGATTCATAAATTCAGGTTATCCAAAACTGGGCCACAGACACAGGTTGGTCAAAAAATATGGTGTGTGTTTAAATTTAAAAATTATTACAGTTAAATACGTTGCTATTAATCCCCCTCAAGATACTTCCCCTTACTTTTCATTTTCTTTTTGTCTTTTTGAGACAAAAGGGTCTCACTATGCAGTTCAGGCTGGCCTTGAACTCACTTTGTAGCCCAGGCTGGTCTCGAACTTGATTGTTTGTTTGTTTGTTTTTTTTTTGGTTTTTCTCTGGTACCAGGAACCGAACTCACGACCTTGCGCTTGCCAGGCAGGCGCTTTTGCCGCTGAGCTAAATCCCCAGCCCCTTCGAACTTGAAATGATCCTCCTGCCTCAGCCTCCCGAGTATTGGGATTACAGGTGTGCTCCACCACTACCAGCACTTCTCTTTACTTTTAACATCCTTATCTCATTGTTCTTGTCACTTTCTGAAGCAGTTCTAGAAGTCCTCTTTCTTGAGTGTCTTTAGTTGTACTGTCATGGCTGCTTTGATGTCCTGTATAGATTCAAAACCTTTATTGGAATTTTTGTCAAATAAAAACATTATGGTGTGTCTTCATCCATCTTATTTATAGGACATGGTGCCAGGCAGCTTCTAGCTTCTCCCCAAAGTCAAAATGACCATGAGAGGTAAATGTTTTAAATTTATTCAGGACATTGAGGCAGCCATGACAGTGCAATGAAAGACATTCCAGAAAGAGGACTTCCAGAAGTGCTTCAGAAATTGGCAAGAAAGATGGGATAAGTGTATTCGAAGTGAGGGGGTATTTTGAGGGGGATTAATGACAATGTGTCTTTTACTATAACAAACTGCAAATAATTTAAACATTCACCATATTATTCAATCACAGTAATATGGGCCAAGCAGTGCAATAGCTGCTAGGTAACAACACAAAACACAGATTTTCAGACAGACAATTTTATTTCAAATCCCAGCTTTACCACTTCCTAGCTTAGAAATGTGTAGTATATAACTTTGAGTTTTAGTTTTCTCATGTGTCAAGGAGAGTAATGTCTATTTTAAGAGATCACTGAAGTAGTTATGTAATCTGTACAAAATCCTAGTATAGTATCTGACACAGGAAATCTCCAAATTGGAAGTGATTATGATTAGTATGACCTTGCTGAAACATTGAGGGGAGGAGATGCTGATGGGCCAAATCTACAGCCAGAGATGCTAATGACTTATTTATAATATTCAATCCACCCTTAAACAAACTTCATCTGCACTAAATAAAATATGCGATGTTATTTTTCCTTATACACATCTACATATCACTCTCTAGATATTTGAAGCAAGAGAGATTTCCATTTGCTCTAAAGAGAGATGTGGTAAAATACTAGGATGGGCAAGACAGAAAGTCTGTGCAATCTCTCTGTATTATAGGCAGCTAAATTAGATAGAAATTAATATATAGCCAGTCTACCGGGTGTGGTGGGGTCTGCCTGTAATCTCAGCACTTGGGAGGCTGAGGCAGGAGAAACACCACAAATTCGAGGCTAGTCTACGCTATATAATGACACTCAAAACACAACAAAACAAAAAACAGTCAGAGAGGGACTAGCCTTTTAAGGAAGTTAGCAGAAAAAGTAAAGACATCAGAATTGTGGCTGGAGGTGTACGGGAAGAAGAACAGGTCTGCCTCCCTATGGGATAAGCAGTAACTTGGAATTATGCTGTAATTAGCACCACCTGGTTCAGGAAGTCTAGACACATTGGTCACCTACGTGGGTGACCAGAGCATCCAGACCCATCCCTTCCCCAAAATTACTTCATTCTTTCCATATACCCTTACTACGTGACCTGCTTCCCTATTGGATACTGTAGGATCATACTGTAGTTAACCTATAGCTAAACAGCTATAGGTTAACTACAGTATGATCCACATTATACCCACATTCTATAAATTTGCTGTATAAATTACCCCTGACATGGTCCTTGGTGGACAATGGTGGCAACCCACTTTCAGACCATCCTGTCTCTCAGGAACTATTTCTCAATAAATCTTTTCTATTTTTAACCTCAGTTATTCCTTGCAATTCATTCTTTGATTTTGGGGGACACAAACTCAGCACATCTGATAGCTTCAGACTGAGAGTTATATTTCCCCTATATCATCTGTAGAGAGCTTTCCACCTGAAGATGGTGTCGTTGCCAAGAGTATACCCCTCCCCCCAGTGTCTTTGTGCACCCACCCTAGAGATCAAAGGAGAAATCCTCTTCCTAGGATTCTCATGTCCCTAGGGCCAGTTGCTTCAGTGAGAGGACCTGTGTGTCCAGAAAGGATCCTGCCTCAGGCCTGCTTTGCTTTCTTTTCTTTCTTCCTGCTTCCTGGTTCTGCCCCCTCCCTCCAGCCAGCTCCAGCAGTTGCAAGTTTGCTGGCTTTCACTCCTGCATGGTCTCTGTCCATGTCTGCGGCTCAGAGAATGTCCGATCTGTGTATACACAAACCTCTTCCTGGCTGGCTTAGCTCTCCTTGGAAAACTGTTCACTAATCCACAAAAGGGCCTGGACACTTAAAACAAACATGGACTCAGTATTCAGTCAAGGGTTTAAAGCGACCCTTTAATACGGATCCACATTTCTTTCCAAAGCTGATGTCTTGCTGTCTCGGAGTTTCCCAGGCTCTAAACCGCCAGCCTCCCAGCAGCTGCCAGGTCCCACCCGCTTCCTGGGCTGGGTGTGGTCCAGAGTTTCGGACTTGTACCTTAGAGTGAAAGTGATAGTAGCTCGGTTTTATTGTCATTCCTTGCAGAAGTGTTTACTGAGCACCAGCTAAGCACTAAGCACTGTTCTAGATATTGAAGGAAGGTCAGAATGTTAGGCCAAAAAGGAAAAGAAGCAGGGGTACGAGCTCAACAGCATAAGGTTTATTTCAAAACAAACCTGAGAGGAACTGCTCTGGCACTAGAGACCAGACCAACTAACTCTGCCATAGGCTGTCAGGTCTTTGTAAGGTCATGAGCACAAGGGGGATGGTGGCTGTGGAAGGAAAAAGTCACAAGGGGTCTTTTGGGTAAGCTCAGTACAAAGGAGTTGTGGCTATTCCCCCAGGACCGGGCTTGGGGATGTAGAAGGAATTGCCTGTTTGTCAGGAGCAGGGCTGAACAATGATTGGGAATTACAGGGTGTAGCTGTGCTTACCGGGCCTTATTGACCCATGATGATACCTCTGCAGCAGGTGTAAAAGCACGGCAGGGGGAAGGGATTTAAAGTGGTCTCTGCTGAGACCAGGATGGCAAAGGTTGGATTCCTCCAGAGAACATGATAGTCAAGTCCCTGCCCTCACCAACCTTTGATTCTGAAAGGAGGGAAGCAAGAGACAAATACACAGTACGATGTTAGGTAGGGGCAAGTGCCATTAAAGTTCCACATCTGGGCCCACGAAGCGTGAATGACTGACTGGAAGTGCTACAGGAGGGTTTCTGGATGGAAGCTATTTGAACAGGGACCTGAGCAAAGGGAGCGAGGGAGCCATGGGAATAACAGGGTGAGGATTCTAGCCAAGGGTACAGCCAAGCCCTGAGGGCAGGTGAACTTCCTGTGTTTGAGGAACACCAAAGAGGTCTCATTTATCTATGTTATCCTGTACTGAGCCCTCTGTTTTTCAACTGTAAAAAAAAAAAAAATACATAGCATAGACACTACCATTTAACTTTTGTTTTGTTTTGTTTTGTTGGTACCGGGAATCAAACTCAGGATCTTGCGCTCGCTAGGCTGGTGCTTGTGCCACTGAGATATACTGGGGATTGAACACAGGGCCTGGCACTGAGCTATATCCCCACCGTTTTAAATTTTTTTATTTTGAGAAAGGATCTTGCTACCTTGGCCCAGGCTGGCCTCAAACTTATGATTGCCCTGCCTCAGCCTCCTGAGTAGCTGGGATTATAGGCATGCACCACCGCACCTGTATCACTTGTAGGCGTACAGTTCACTGCCACTTACATTCACATTGTTGTACAACCATGTCCAGCACTCTTTTTTAATCTTCCCAAACTGAACCTCTGTAGCCATTCAATAATAACTCCCCTTTCCCTCTCCCCAGCCCTGGGCATCCACCATTACATTTCCTATGTGATGAACACTGAATGCATTATATTATTGTTTCAAAACGTCTATAGTCCAGGCTTTACTATCACACCCTTTCTACAGAGGAGGAAACAGAGACTAAAGGAACTGCCTGAGATCACACAGCTAGTAAGCAGTGGAAGAAGACTTTGAACCATAGTTTTTCTCACTCAGGCTTCAACTGACCTCTCTGGTAGGGATGAAGTTCTGTTTTGCTGAGGGTTTAGTGTGGACTATAGAAGATACACTGGAATAGGAAGGGGTTTGACTCTGACTGGTTCTATCTGAGTGGCGGAAGGGGAAGCCCATGTTTCTGCCCAGAAACATGGGTTGGGAGTAGAGGGGCAGGCAGGCGATCAGCATCTGTCTTTACTTTCTACCTCTGTCTTCTGAGTTGTCTCTCAATGGGTAGTAAGCTGCCCCAAGTGCAGGAGCGTGGGGCCTCTTTGGTGCCTGGTATCCAGTCAGCCAAGCCGCACTGTTCCTGCTAGTTTATTACTAGTACCTAACACAGTTTGAGGTGCTGCAGAAAGAATCCCTCAGGAGCTAACATGATGCAGAAATGTTGCAACTGTTTCCAGAAGGTAAAAACCAAAGCAAGAGGCAGTTGAGATGGGACTCAGGCAAAAGCACAGGACCTGGCTTTCACCCAGGACCAGAGTAAGTATATTTTTGAAGCAAGAGTGTGTAGAAGTTGGATTAAGTGGCTATATCTGTCACAGCTGGCCGTGACAACCTGTGCTGGTCTAATACCCAGGAAAGGATACTGGTTTCCTGGTTTGGTGCTCTGGGTTTTGATCCCAAGGGAACAGAAACGGCTGGGGTAAGTTGTCTTATGCCTCTGAGGCTATTTCCTCCTTTGCAAACATAATCACACCAACTTTTCAGGGTTGGTGAGAGGATCCAAAGACATAAGCTGTGTCCGATATCTATTCTGTATCTGGCACGTGCATAGTAGGTGCCCAATAAATGTTCACTCATTGCCTGGGTAAAGCAAAAGCTCATTCTCACTAGTTGAGAACAAAGCCTCTTCCTTCCTTGTACAGTCAGAAGCATTTTGACCTGCTGGCTTCTCTCTAATCACCAGGTTCAGCTCTAGATTTGAGGATCCGTGCTACATAGGTTGATGTTCAGACTTACTGAAGAAGGCTGCACGCAGGGGTACTTGAATTTGGGGGAGCAGTCTGGTCAGTATCCCTCTGACCTTTTTGGGGGGTACTTCCTTCTCACAGATATATTGGAAGGCAGGATGGTTCCTGTGCCCCACTTCCCATTGTGGAAACAGACAAGGGCAGGTTCTACCCAGCATTTGGAACCTGGAGTGAAGGAGAGCGTTCAGTGGAGGATCAGAGTCATTTATTCAGGCCCTGAGCCTGCCCATTTCTTAACCCAGCCCTTTGTCTCCTGCTGATTCTGTGGGCACCCCAGGTCTTTTCCACAAGTCCCTTTCCGTGTGGGATAATCGATCAGTTGCAAATAAGAACACTGGTGTTACACAAGATCTCAGATCAATGCAGAGAGACTTCAAAGGGTGCTGAGATGGCAGCAGTTGCTAAAACAATGGGAGGAAGCTGGCTAGGAAAGTGACCTGGCACAACCTCAGGACAACCCTGTCCTCCTGGCAGCTGGGTAGTGGGTGATTCTCTCAGGCACAGAAACTGTCACCTCCAGGTGGCAGGTGAGCTATTATTCATTGGTGTATATAGTTTTTTTTTTTTTTGGGGGGGGGTAAGTGTTACATATCCTTTCCAGTTGTGTTATAAACTCTTCAAAGCTAAAGCTTCCTTTTTCATCTCTTAGGCAGTCATAGAAGCCACAGAAGATTATGTGATTTAGCTTCATATACTAAAGCATCAAATGTCCCAGACAAATAGAAACATCTCAGAGAAGACCTAAGAAATGGGCCAATCCCCAGCCACCCTTTCCCAGGTGTGCTGCTTTGCTGTAAGCCCGTTTTCCCTACACAGGAGGAATGCTCAGTATCTGCTTCGTGCAAACATTTCAGAGGTTGGTGAAATCATCCCTTGGCCTTCCCTTCCCTGAGTACCACCGGAGCCCACAGGTCCTGGTACTCAACAAAAAGGGGAAGAGTGTCTGTGCCTACGTTGTCTGGGTAGTGAAGGCTGTGGCTGCATTTTGAGAGGTCTTAGGAACTTTCTAGGTAAGCCGGAAATCTTAATTTTATAAAAGATGGCAACTAATTTGAGTTTTAAAATCCATGAGCCAAAAAAGCACGTTGCAAGCCGATCTTCTCTGGTGGACGCTACCTGTTGGCACACTCTACCTCGACCTGCCCAAGCCCAGTCTGCAGCCTTGGGGCTTGTCCTCGGTTTTCACCTTACACCTGGATGCTGGGAGCCTGTCCATGCTTCGTCTGCCCACTCTGGCTCTGCCTTTTCCTCAGGAGGACGCCCATGTCCCCTTCTAGGTCATGGTCCTGGTACCCTGATCCGGGAAACCTCCAGAACCTCCCACCTCCTAAGAGCAGCCCACACCTGGTGTGGACACCTTCAGGCCTGAAGGATTGTCAAGGGATGACTGTTAGCAGGCTGTGTCCTCATGAATGCGATGCATCCCTCTTTGCAATGGGATGCAGTGGTGCGGAATCAGGGCCAGGACTACCAGCCAGGGTCTTGACTGTACAATCAGTAGGGTTGTTCTTTTTGTCACTGTCCTGCCCTGTCGGGCTACACAGTCGCTATTTAACTCGGGTCCAGCACTTTTTAGTGCATTGTGCGCTCTTTTGACTTTTTGTTTGTTTGTTTTCCGGTACCGGGAATCGAACTCACGACCTTGCGTTTGCCAGGCAGGTGCTGTGCCACTGAGCTAAACCCCCAACCCCTTGACTCTTAAACTAACTCTGAAGATGCTCACAGCAGCAGCCCATTTTACAGGGTGAGGCACCAAGTCATAGAGGAGCGCAGTAAGCAGCACAGGGCTAGTGAGTGCCCGAGATCGATCGATCTGTAAGAGCGGACTGTCTCAATGACCAGCCCACCCCCTCTGGATGGCGCTAGGAGCCGGGTGGGCATGGGAGCAGGGGACCACCCCCCTCACTTGCCTGCCCGGGTCTGGCCTCCGCGGTGGTACAAGGAAGGTTCCCCGGGTCGCCAGTGACTGCCTCCCAGCTGCCCGGCCTCGCGCGGCCCCAGCCCCCGGGCCGCCAGGGGGC
>NW_004955481.1:7785966-7822372 GCF_000276665.1 Chinchilla lanigera
TTGTTCCCCGCGCAAGTTGGGACAGAAAGTTGGAGCTGGGCTCCAGGAACCCGCTGAGCCCAGCTCGGGAGGGCCGGGTCCTCCGCCCGCGCCCACACATACCCGGGGCGCTGCGGTGGGCGTTCGGGGTTGCCGGGCAGGGAGAGGCACCGAGGGTCTCGGGGTTGTGTAATCCTCTCGAGTTCAGAACCCCTTGGACTGAGAAAGGACAAGGGACGGGGCAGGAAGAGAGAAAGAAACACACAGGAGTGTGCAAAGAGAAGGGAAAGCACGGGGAGAGACGCCCACACGGACAAAGCACACGGGAAAAGTCCCAGAGAGCTTGTGCAGCCCGTACGCGCGGGAAGAGAGGGGGGCTGTTGGGGACCTGGGGCCCGGGGCGGAGGGGAGGGGGAGAAAGGGCAATTCAGAGAGGGGGAGGGGAAAACAGGCAGCACAGCAAAGACTGCGAAGAGGGGGAAAGAACAAAGGCTAACGGAGGTGGACAAGGAGGGACAGTACAGAGAACTACACCTGGGAGAAACTGAGGCAGAATCTGAGATTTAGCTCACCCTATGAGAGATATGGAGAAGAAAGAGGGACAGCCCCGGCAACCTCTGAGCAGGCCTTCTTGGCCCTACGAGCCAGCCAAATCCCTACATTGCCTACTTGGTAAGCTCCTACTTATCCTTCAAAACCTAGCTCAGGGATCACCAGCCCTGTGAAGATGGCTTTCCCAAGAAGTCTCACGCAAATGCGGTTACTCTGTATATGTCTGCACATCGTCCAGGCCCAGGGAGTTAAAATGGCTTTTTCCTCCTTGTCTGTCTCCAATAGCTCCTCAAGATTGGGGGCTATGTCTTTTATGTTTTTTTTTAAATCTCCAATCTTCAGAAAGGAGCGCAGTCCATGCTGCCTTGCAGAGGATGAATATACACCTGTTGAGTGACAACCGAGAGCATTTGGATTCTCCAAGACATAGAGCATAGACCTAAGTGCAGACAGAGAACAGGGACCATTCTGGGCTCAGAGAGATGCCTAAGTCAGAGCAGTCTTGTTGCAGGTGGGGAAATTAAAGCCTGGAGAGGGGAGGAGCCTTGCGGGAAAGGGTGCAGGTAGGAAGCCCGCAGAGAAACAATGCTGTGGATAGGTGCTTCTTTGAGGTGCCCTTGTTTCTGTGGCGCATGAGTTTGCAGTACAAGTGTGGACCGTATAAGGGCATCTCAGTAAGTGATGGGTTGCATATACAAAAGTGGTCCCATGAGACTGTATCATTAGTCACATCATAGCTCTCATAATTTGTATACACTCTGTAGTGTTTGCCTGGTGACGTGTGTCAAACATACCTATGCTATTGAGACACGCAGGACTGTGAAAGGACCTCCTGATAGGACCAGGCAATAGTCAGTGAAGTGGAGCTCCATTTATAAATTTCCAAGGCTGGGTGTGGTGGTGCACGCCTGTAACCCCAGCACTTGGGAGGCTGAGGCAGGAGGATCGTTGTGAGTTTGAGACCAGCCTGGGCTACAGAGTGACCTCAAGACCAGCCTTAACTGCATAGTGAGACCTTGTCTCAAAAAGATGAAAAAAAAAAACTATGTAAGACTGAAAATGACAATCAGAACCTTTCTAGAGTTTTTACCATCTTATTTCCTCTCAGAAAGGAAAAGGAAGATGAATGTCCATTTGAGTTTCAGTAGGTGGTTTTCTCCTTCCTGATGACAGGGACTTGAACGCATTTCTTAACCTCCCTGAACCTCAGTTTCCTCCCTTAGCAATAGGGCCTGCTTTGTTGTTGGTGGTAGGGAGAGTGAGCACGGGCCTGGCACAGAGAAGGTCTCCGTCGGCACCGTCCTAACCTCCCCTTCTTTAGCAGATGTTCTTTCAGGGCTGGGTTTTGTAGATGTGAAAACAACGAGGCTAGTTAAAATGCTTCCTTTGGTTCCAGGTTTAAAAACTCACCCTGGTCCAACTGGGAAGAAGTGCACATCTGAGCAGGGCATAAAGCACATCTTGATTGTCTTCAGGCCCTTGAGTCTCTGCAGGTGACTTAAGGGGAACCTGATGTCCCATGCCCTTACCTGCCCCATTTGTCACTTCTTTCTTGGCTTCTTTGCCAGGTCTGTCCTGCCTCGTGTTCTCTCCAGCTTCACCCTCGGAGGAGGATGTGAGCAGGGCTGAGTCGGGAGCCACCCAGAAGATGGAGACTGTGGTGATTGTTGCGATAGGGGTGCTGGCCACCATCTTCCTGGCGTCCTTTGCAGCCTTGGTGGTGGTTTGCAGGCAGCGCTACTGCCGCCCCCGAGACCTGCTGCAGCGCTATGATACCAAGTGAGTGGCCCTGTGTGTGTGTGTGTAGGGGGCTTCCACCAAAGCAGCAGCACAAGCAGTTGAGTGCTGGACCATGCTAGCTCTATTTCATTTCTCCAAAATGGTCCCTGGAGACTGGCTTTCCCAGGAAAGACCTCAGAGCCTAAGAATGTTCCTTAAGCCCTCACTGTCCTGAGCTGCTTCTTTCTGTGTTCACTGAGATGTTGAGAAAGTCACTGGACCTGTCCACCTAGCATGAAGGCACAGTCATCTGTGCACATTCGCAGTGGGACAAGGTAAATCCCTTTCCAACCAAACTCTGGGGACAGAAAGAAATCACTGCCCACTTCAGTCACACATGGAAGCCAGATACTCTGGTGAAATCCCAGTATAGGCTTGCCTCTCTGTAAGGCACATTTCCTCGTGATGCATTTTATGTGAAGTAGATTTTGTAAGCAAGGTCCTATTTTCAGTTTAGGGATTTTTTTTGGAAGATGGGAGAGGTACTGGGGACTGAACCCAGGGTCTAGCACATGCTAAACAAGTGCTCTACCGCTGAGCTGAGGATGTTTTAATTGCTAGATCCTTAAAGGACCTTGGCAACTGTCCCTTAGCTTTTGTTATCCTTCTGTCAATTCTATCAGCCCGTCTGTTGAGTGGTTGGTAATTTGTAAGTTCCCATTTAAGTAACCCAAGAAAGCTCTGCTATTTTAAAGAAAGCTGCAGCATTTCAGATTTTTAAAGAATCCTGTAAAGGAAGAGATGTTTTGACTTCTCCCACTTCTCTAAGGTAGGGAATAGAGAGGAGACAAAGGTTGTACCCCAGAGTGATTCTGCCGGCCAGGTAGAGGGTGCAGGTAAGCTGGGGTAATAGGAGCATTATCCTTTCCATATAATGTAGGGTTGAAGGGAAAAATAAGTGATGAAAGGGAGTAGCCCTGTCTAACACATATTTGTCATCGTATAATTATAGCTCTGTTCTTTCAGTAGCTCATCCGATTCTGTTTCACTTGTGTTGTGATGCCCCTGCCCACTTCTTGACTCATTGTTTAGCCCTCTACCTTGCCTTCAGCTATGGTCCAGATAGAGTTAGGTTTGGATCCAGAACAAGTGGGGCTCTGCTCTAATGTATCAGCTCCTTTTGTTCTTTTGGTGGTCTATCCATTCACTAGTTGTATTAGTCAACTTCCTGTCATATGAGAAATAACCTGATAATTAACTGACTGAGAGAAAAAGCTTATGATTTGGAGTGTGTAGTCCATGTTCTGGTGGACCCACTGCTTTTACCCCTCAGAGGGGGCTGCCAGATAGCAATGGTAGGAGTCACATGATGGATCCTTACGGTAATGGAAACAAAAGAGGAAAAGGAGGGGGCTGGCGTCCCACAAACCACTCTGAGGGAAAGCCTCTAGTGATCTAAGGACCTTCCACTAGGCTCCCCGCTGCCTCCGAGTAGTGCCACTCTGGGAATCAAGACTTTGTTTGGGGGACATCCAGACTCAAACTAGAGTAATGGGCTACAATGAGAAGGTCGGCAGCTTCACCCATCCTGAAACTGTAACAAGGTTTCTCCTTCCAGGCCCATTGTGGACCTCATCGGTGCCATGGAGACTCAGTCTGAGCCCTCAGAGTTAGAACTGGACGATGTTGTCATCACCAACCCCCACATCGAGGCCATTCTGGAGAATGAAGACTGGATCGAAGATGCCTCGTAAGGCCTCGGGGACTTTTTGCTTTCCTGTAGCCCTCTGGGGATGGGAAAGGGGCTCCTGGGCACCTCTTTCTGCCTCCTTTTGGCAGCGCACTCCACTGGGTACCCAGAGGTGCTTCCCTGGCCCTCAGCATGGGGAGAATCAGAGTAGGACCTGACAGTGTTTGTCCTTGTTCCCTATGCCCCTGCCATTTTGTAGACCTGAACACCCAGGCCTTTAGACGTGTAGCAGAGATGGTTATAAAGTCACCTGCAGGTGTCTGGCTTATCCTTAGGATGCCCATGAATTTGACAGTCAGGCTCCAGGGATGAAGCATTGTCCTGAGCATCCTGATGGATCTCTCCATCCAGCAGGAGTCCCTGCTGTTGGAGAAGTTTGTGCCACTTCTTTTCCTTAGCCATGTAGTCATCTATCCATTCACTAGGCACATGTTTGTGGGCTACTTTGTGCAGGGCACTGTACCAGGCCCTGAAGATACTCGGATGCTGGAGAAGCTAGAATTATACCAAATACAGCATCACAGGAACTATAGGGGATCTCTGGGTGTGGTGCAGTGAGCGCAAGAAGGAGGTTTGCCTGGTTGAGGGGAGGTCAGGGTGGCTTTCTGGAAGGATATTACCAAGGGGTATCTTTTGATTTGGAACACAGGGTAAGAAGGAGTCCCCCAGGCTGAGCCTAAGAGGAAGAGGGAGTGTGTTGAGCAAGGGAACAGCTTACAAGAGAGGCAGAGTTGTAAAAAGCATGGCTTTATAAGTGGGGAGCTGAGCTGGGTGGAGGACTAGGTAGGATGTGCAAGGGAAGGGATCCTGGGCTTCTGATTTCACACCAAGGCATTAGTGCCCTCGGGTGGTATCCAGCTGTGGTTCCTGGTCAGCGCTGGATAGGGTGGGTAGTGACTGGTGGGGGAGGTGGGCTCTTTAAATCAGCACTGACACATTCTTCTTGTCTTGCCAGGGGTCTCATGTCCCACTGCATCGCCATCTTGAAGGTAATACCCTTTGATTCCCTGTGAGATCAAAGGCAGTCACCGAAACACCCCAGGTGTAGACCGGAGACTGTAGGAAGCAAACCAAATCCTGCGAGAGGCCACTATTTAGCCTGCCACTTGGCATTTCTACTGTCTGTGTCCGCTCTTGCCTTTTCGGTCTGTTTTACTTTAGTATTCTCAAGATCTTTTTTTAGGCTTTTATTTCATTTGGTCTGCTTAACACAGTGACCTGGAGGACTGAGGGCAAAGCTGCATGCTCGAGGCCATGCAGCTGCTTTTCCCAAGCATTTTCTTTAACAGAGAGGTTAGGCCTATACAGCAAGCTGATTTCTGTATTTGGACTTCAGTTACTAGAAAGTCTTGCCTATCTGTGTTAGCTATGACAATAGCCAAATGAGGCTGTCAGAGTAAAAAAGTCCAAACCACGTGTACTTCAACTTGGAGGCAGACTTATCTTTGAGTGTTTAACATCTTTAGAAAATTGCATCCAGTTTGCATTTGGAGGAATTTTGATAATTCAGCATTAGTTTTCTGATTCTTGCCTACCGGATAGAATAATAATAATTCTCAAGCATTTGGCCAGTTGCACATATGAGTTTCTTCACTTGAGTAACTTTACTCTTTGTCTAGTAATTATTCAAGATTTCAAAAAAGACAACCTTGTTATTCAGTAGAAGATATTAAAAATTCTTTATTGTACCTCTTTGGCTTTCTCTCTTGGAGCAAAGACAGCTTAGTAGGAAATTGTTGCCTCAGAGTCTGTGCCTTATTATTTAATTCCAGGAAGCTGTCTGGATTTAGAAGTACTACTGTAGATACAGATATAGTTATAGATGTAAATAGTTGGGTATAATGACTGTAGCAGCAAAGCCACATTATATTTTCCTTCTCCAACCAAGGTATGTCCTATGACTGGGCTTTGTCCCTTACCTATCAGAAGGGAAGATAAATGGCATCTGTGGAGAAGGAGGGATTAGCTGGCAACAGTCTTATGAGACTGAAACCGGTGTCCATCTTAGAGACCTCAGATCAAAGGAACAAGCTTCTCACCCTCTTCATGGGATTTCAAACCCTTTTGCTTGGTCACTTGCCCTTGAACCTTGTGGCTTCCTCTCTTGGGAGTTTGAGGAAGAGGGCTGGGCCTCTCCCCATCCCCCGGGGGCTCTGTGGCTTCTTTCTGCCCTCCTCTCCAGCCCCAAGTATACAGCAGGCAGTGGAGTTCTTCGCAGGGGTAGAAACTATCCCATTCTCACCTAGGGAGGCAGAGAACCGTAAAACAAGCTTGGGGGCTGGTGGTGGTGGCCAAGGCTGTTGGTGGGTGATGAGAACGGGCCATGTGTCGTAGTCTTTTCCCTTGGTTTTGCTAAGGTCTTTTCATCATCATCTGACAAACGCGCTAATGACACATTACCCTTCAGAATCGTTGAAATGAGTGCCTTTATTTGGAGAATGTGCTTCTAGGGAACAATTGCCCTCGGTCCAGCCCTGTGTCTGCAGGTGCTTTGCCGCAGATACTGTCCTTTTGGGAGCCTTAAGCACGAAGTGAAGGAATAGAAAGTCCAGTTTTTCCCACTAAGGAAGAATGTGAAGTCGGAGCACATGATTGTTCTTAGATGGATTATTCCAGCTTAGACTTCTCGGAGCCAGAGCTCTGCCCTTGATCTGAGGTGTCCCCCGCAGTGCTCTTCCCACCCCACTCTTTCTCATCCTGTTCTTTTCACTTCCACTCAGCCACCAGGGCAAAGGGCCAGCTGTGTGGTGGCGCCCAAGGCGAGGCCATATTTGTCTTTGTGGGGGTGGCAGGAGCCCTTGGAACCAGGTCACCTGTCATAACTTCTCTCCCTGTTGCCTTTAGATTTGTCACACTCTGACAGAAAAACTTGTTGCCATGACAATGGGCTCGGGGACCAAGATGAAGACTTCAGCCAGTGTCAGTGACATCATTGTGGTAGCCAAGCGGATCAGCCCCAGGTGAGTGATCTGAGGCCCGAGGTCCCCACACGCCATGGGGGAAGTGAAGGTAGCCTGCAGGGCCAGGCTGTAGTAAGTGGGCACCTTCAGTTGCCTGAAGGATTTGAACATGGGGACGCCCCAGCTAAGCTAGTCTCCCACATCCCCACCTTCAGCATGCGTCTGATAGGCCTTTCATCAGCTCCAGTGTTACTGGTTCTGACAGTCCATTTTGCAGCTCCCTGGCGGCCTCTCCCTGCTCCGTCACTTTCAGCTGGACTTCTTTCCTGCCTTCCCTGAGACTCCATCCTCCAGGAAGCTCTCGTTTCCCAGTGGCACCCATCTCCTTCTTCCAGTGACCCCCTGGCCCTGCCCTTGTGCCCAGCCTGTATCTGTACTGAGGACTAGTGTGGGGACCTCTGCCTTGATGTGGTGGCCCTCGCTCACGGCCCACTCCACAGCCCAACCAGCAGCCTTCAGGACCGGGTGGGAGGTGAAGCCATACAGCATAGAGACCTCCCAAATTCCAGGCTGTTTGCAGAGATCCTGTGTGGGAGGCAACCAGCAGGATTGCAATTAACAACTACACCCCCTCATCTGGGCTCCACTTTGGGAAGAAAAATAAAGCTCTTTTCTTAGAGCAAAGGGCAGCACGGTACTGTTTGTGCTGCCATCTGGTGGCTGGTATGTGGATGTGCCTGAGCCTAGAAACTAAGTCCTGGATATTTTCCTTATCAGCCACCTAGACCCTCTCTCTGAAGACCTACTCCCCACCCCCAGGTCTAAGGACCTCACTTTCTTTGTTGCCATGACTTTGGGTAAATCATGAGGAGACAGCCCCTTCCCTACCTCAAGATGAACCAAACAAAAGCAACCAGCTTCCCGTGGGTGGACAGCCATGAGGTCCTCTGAGGGATACATGACCTGCTGCACTTACACTCTGCCCAGGGAGTGCAGTGAGCTGAGGAAGTGTAAGGAAGACCATTCAGAGAGGGACTGGGGGTGCAGTTCATGGCTTTCTCTGGAGTTGTCCCCCATGGGCACAGCTTTGTGGCTGGTATCGGTGTTTGCCAGGCTCGGAGCAAGCATGACAGTCCTGCTGGTCTCTCACTTATTGTTATTGGAGATTCTGCATGGCTCATATCCGCTGGCCTCTTCATCTTGCTTTTTGTCTCTTCCAAGAGCCACGCAAGGGGTTGGACAGTCCCTGCGATACAAGTTAGGAGCAGCATTTCAGGAGGGGTCAGGAGAGGCAGGACATGGAGGTGTCTGAGGGAGAACAAGGCTGGCAGTGTGCTGAGGTGAGGATATGGCGCCACCAGGAGTGTGGGCCTGCCCCAGTGCCCGTGGAGCACCTAGGACCCGCTCGACTGCTGCCTTACTGCTTGCTGTCATAGTTCAGTTGGGGCGTTGTCTTTTTTGCCTTCATACTCTCCGTCAGGCCGATTCCCATCCCCACTGATTTTCCTGCTCCATTTAGTCCATGTAGTATGCTGTGGCCTAGCATTACAAGGAGAGTGGCTTCCTCAGTGGGCACTAGGGAGAGAGGGAGGGCCTGGCCAGACAGGTGACCAGGGCAACCGGAGCTCTGCGCTTCCCCTCAGCCCTCAGCAAAAACCAGGGCATCTATTTTCAAGTGCTTTCAGAACCAAACAATACATCTTTATTTTTCCTTCCTATCAGTTGGTCTGTGGGCAAAGATTTAGAGCAAAATCTTGTACTTAACAAATTCGAATGGATTGTCATTCCTTTCTGAACTTGACTTAAAAAAATTTACCTGGAACTGTACCACATGGGAAGAGGGACACAATGGAGCAGTTTGAATTTTAATTAAGCTTGTGACTTTCTTAGTGTTCTGTGTAACTCCAGTAGCCATGAGCACCCCGCCAACACAAAAATAATAAATGCTTGTGAAACTTAAATATTGTAGACACAGATTATCTGGCATGTGAGGTGTTCCCTAACCCTACTCCCTCCTAATTTCAGGAGATAATCACTATTAAATTATAAATAGTCCTCCAGATTTTTTCTCCTTTTATTTCATAGCTTTTGCTTGTTTTTATACAAATGGGCTCAGTCAAGCTTTACATATTCTTTGGCAATAGCCTTTTGAATTCAGTAGTAATCTTGAACATCCGTCTGTGTATGTGGCCTTGTATGTTTAAACCGTTGGAATGGAAACAACCAGGAAGCAAGGTTTTCTCTGACCTGCCCATGAGGTCTTTTCACTGACCCTGCAGAGGCAGTTAGAGAACCATGGAAGATAGGGTCTGGAATTTCACCAGAGAGGGACTGGAATACGGATAGCAGGAGGAAGGCAGGAGAAAAGGAGATGAGGTAAGTGAAATATTGAAGAGGATTGCTTTTGTCTCCCCTCAGAGTGGATGACGTCGTGAAGTCCATGTACCCCCCGCTGGACCCCAAGCTCCTGGATGCACGGTGAGGGGCGGAGCACCCGCTTGTCTCTTCACAGTGAGGGTCACTGTCCTGTCACTGTCCTGTGCGTGAGGCTGGCTGATCCAATTGTGCAGAGAGAGCTGTTTTGCTGGGTTCACACAGTGGCCCCAGGTCTGAGTAAATTCACTTTGCTATGAACAGTCAGCCACTTGGGGGACCAGGCCTGGCCAGATAATGATAGAACCCAGACCTCTCTCTCTGAAACCCCTGAGAAGAAAGAACCAGTCGGAGGTTTAGAATTTCCTGATTAAACATCTAGCCATGCCAGGTTCTAGCTGTGCCTCTCTCCCTTCACTACCCGCTGCCGGCCCCGCTGGTCTTTGGACCCGGAAGCAGATACACCCAGCTATGAGAGCTGCCTGTGGGCCGTGGGGAGCAGAGCAAGGAGTGGTGAGGACGCATTCCCCATAGTAGTCCTCACCTGCACTGAGTACCCCAGAAAATCTGCTCCTGCTCCTCCCCTAATACTCACAGAGTACGTGGCCTTATGTAGTAGCTCTGTTCCTGTACCGGATGTGAACTCATTACACACACACACACACACACACACACACACACACACCTCTTTCTGCCTTTGCTTTTTAAGACTATCTCCCAGGCACACTGTGTACTGGTTGCTGATAAGCAGTGAATTGTGGGACTTCAACTTTGGGTTCTCTGCCCCATTCCTGCTGCCGCTCATCTCTGTCACAGAGCCTCACATGCAGCCGGCATACTCACTGTACCAGAGGTACTTTACAGTACATCTTTTCAGTGCTGAAAACAAACTCCTCCTCAGTTTGATTTCCAACAGTTTCTTTTCTTAGATTGGGTAAGTGATCCCTGAGCTTTATTCATTGCTCATCAGTAAGGGATGCTCAGGGTGGGTTTTAAGCGATGGCAGTTGGAGATCTGCTCATCCAGTTGACCAGCTCTGAACTGCTTCACAAAACACTCTTCCGGGAGACGGTAATAGGTGAGCTGCAGAAAGTGGCTTCTGCAGCCTTAAGTAAGTTTGTGAGACAAAGCATCTTACAGTCTCCCTTGGAGCTTTCTCAGATAAACCAAAAACTCTGAGACGTGCTTCATTTAACCTTGCTTAATCTAGCAATCCCCCAATCTGTTTGAGTGTAGAACCATCATATTCTGTTCCTACTGACCTCCCAGGAAAGGGTCTCCAGTGTGTGGAATGCTAGTCTAGAATGTGTCCATTTGGGATTTTGTGCCAAGTCCCTCATTTCCTAGGGGGCCTGAATCTGTTTTTTTTTTTTTCCCCTAGGACGACTGCCTTGCTTCTGTCCGTCAGTCATCTAGTGCTGGTGACCAGGAATGCCTGCCACCTGACTGGGGGCCTGGATTGGATTGACCAGTCCCTGTCAGCTGCCGAGGAGCACCTGGAAGTCCTTCGAGAGGCGGCTCTGGCTTCTGAGCCAGAGAAAAGCCTCCCGGGTTCCGAAGGCTTCCTGCAGGAGCAGTCGGCCATTTAGTCCTAGAGGCGGGCCGGTGGCCGCGGTGGCCTGCTCCGTGCCTGGGTGGCTCAGCTGGGCCCTCCTCTTTTCTCGTAGAGTTAGTTATTCTCCAGGGCTCGGGAGTCCAGCTGCGTGTGGATGCCTCCGTTGCAGTGGCAAGTGGTGGCTGGAGAGTGGCAGTCTAATACCACAGTTAGGGGAGACGCCATCCACCGCTCGTACAGCAGCGGGTGGAGGATTGGCAGGCTGTCAGCTTGATTTAGCCTACTTAGTGTTTCCAAGAAAATTGAGATGCCCTCTAAAAAATCAAGCGGTTTCATATTAAAATCAGAATTTCTGGGTTCTCTGGAGCAATCAGAAGGTGTGGCGGTTTTAAAAGAGGACAATCAGTGAGAACTAAGTCGAGGTTGCCTCTTCTTGTACTCTCTCACCTTACACTGTCTCACCTGACCTGTTTGTTTGTGTTACCTGCCTGGTCCTGGAGGCGTCTGAGGCCCTTCTTCCCTCTATATGTTTAGGTTTGAAGCTGAGCCCTGTACAATTGATTGTTTCCTTTTTACCATTATGCCTGCAATTTTACCTAGCTACCTCTAGGTGAATAGTAGATTTATACTTACGTTTTCTTCAAATGTGTGGTTATTGAGTCAAACTCACGCATATCTATGGTGGGATGGATTTAAAAATGGAGGATGGGAGGAGAGAGCCTAAGAATCTTGAAGTTATCTCGTGTGTGTCTCAAAAGATTTAAGGATGCCTTCGAGGCGAAGACATCCATGTCAGCAATGACATGCACTAAGGGTGTGTTCTTCTTTCTTCTGGTATCTGTGCTGGAAATATTGAAAGGTGAGGGCTTTTCTATGACTCAAGATTTTAGGACCCAGAATCACAATTGAATAATCCAAGTACGAGCCAACAAATTGCATAATTTCCAATGTAAGCACATAAGAAAGCCTGAAGTACTTTGCTTCTTCCCAGTACTGCTTCTGTCTGTTTCTCTCTCTGTCTCACTGTGTAGTTCAGACTGACTTCAAACTCATGGACCTGCCTCAGTCTCCTGAATGCTGGGATTAAAAGCATGTGCCCTTGCATCCGATTGCAGTCCTCCTTTTGAAAGAGGGGGCTGGCTAGGGGGCTGCCCTGGTTTATATCCTATGTTGTTCATCATGGTTGGAGCTGCACATTTGTTCTTACACCATTTTCTCTGTCATAACTCAAGTCAGAAAATGCATCAGCCTAATGCTAGAAACCAAGAACCCCTATTCCCAAATCCAAGGTGGGGGTGAATAATCACCTGTTCATTGGCACATTTCATTCTGTCCTGGGAAACAGGGTGCTTCTAACCAGCGCAGTGTGCTCCAAACCCAACCTGGGATGTACAGTCAAGAGCGGGAGGTTGGAGCTCATTCTCAAGGACTGCAGGATGGGTCCTGGAGGAAACCTTGCTGATTGTTGTATTAGTCACTCTTCTGTTCCTGGGACAAAATACCTAACATACAGGATTTAAAGGAGAGTTTTATTTTGGCTTACGGTTTCAGTGGTTTCAGTACATGGTCAGCTTGCTGCAAGGCAGAAACATGATGGCAGAAGGGCCTGGTAGAGGAAAGTTGCTCAGCCTAGAACCCCTGGGAAGCAGAGGGGCGAGGGAAAGCCCAAGGAAAGACACTCCTTTCAAGGCACGCTCCAATGATGTCCCCACTGACCAACTTCCTCCAACTAGGCCTTGCCTCCTCACTGCACACTGACCGTGGATTAATCCACTGACAAGGTTGGTGCCCCCATGTTCTAAGCACCTCTGAATACATGAGCCTTTGGGGGAACATTTTTAATCCAAACCATAACAATTGTCCATGACCATTAACCCTGAGTAAGTGTTATGTAGTTAACTCCCACTTCACTGGCAGGTGGTGACTGGGAAATGTCCACAAAACCACTTTGACTGTTCTGTGTGAGGCCTTCACAAATAGGCAACCCTCCTCCTTTTTCTAAAATTCACTGCCTTGCCTTTTTTTTTTTTTTTTTTTTTTGAGGCAAGTTCTCCCTATGTAGCACAACTGGCCTTAAGTTCACGGCTATCCGACCTCAGCCTCCCAAATGCTGGGATTACAGGTGTGTGTCACCACACCCAGCAGCTCTCCCTGTTGAAACTTGCTTTCATCACTGGGCTGGAAACCACCGTGTTGAGGTTGCAGTGGCTGCTACAGCTGTAAGTGTCTCCTAGGTATTAACCTGGACCAGAATCCTCAACTAGACAGAAGCAGCTCTGAACTGACGCCTTGGTCTCCATCCTCCAGATACGGGGCGGGGGGAGTTTCTCCACTCCTGATGCCATGTCCTTTGCTGCTTTCCCCCTTGGAGCCCTGCCCAACCTGGTGATCCTGCTTTCTCAAGCTGAGGTGCTGCCCTTTGCACTGGGAGGAGAGGTGGCTAAAGATCTGGAAGGTATCTGCTGGTCTGCAGGGTTCCGGTGCTGCCATGGTGCAGTTTTCCTTGCATCTCCAGTGCTGAACAAGAAGTCCCTGGATGTAGTTGGTGTTGCGGGCAGTGGTTGAGGTGGAAGCACCATCATTAGAATAGGAGTGATCCCACCACTCTAGGCCCTTGGGGATTTGGCAGAGGTCACCCCTGGGGAGGAGCTGGGTGAAGAGCATAGGGGGTCCCAGGACAGTGATGGGTACATCCCAAGTCCCTAGTTCACTAGTGTTTATGGATGTGGTGACAGAGCCATCCTTCCACGGCCTCCATGCCCTCCTGTCCTGGATTAGGACCATTAGACTCCAAATTCTAGTGAAGGAATTAATCAGGGATAGAAATCCAGTGTGAATGGAGCAAGATATTTGGAGTCACAGAATTAGACTTAAATTTGGGCCTGGGCATTTACTGTGTGAGCTTGGGCAAGTTACTAAACCTCTCTTGTCTTTAGCTTTCTCCTTTGTAAAATCAAGACTTCTACCTCAATGGGTATGTCAACCTAACAAAATGAGGCATGTAAAATGCCCAGTTATGCCTGGTTCTGCTTAATCTATGTCAACCCTTTTCCCCCGTGAGCCCCCACAGCCTGATGCAGCTGACCCAGGGAGTGTCACCCCAGTTACCATGGCTTTGTCCAATCAAGGACTGCTATTCTTGGAACTGAGTGGCCAGTGACCTAACATCACTGCAGTAGAGAGAATACCCTAGGCTTGCAGCATTTCACGCTGCAAAGCTAGTGGAAGCTCCTGGCCTCATCAGTGTCCAAAGGGCGGGTTGTTCAAGTTCACATTCCTCTGGAGATGACAGCCCCTGGTACTCGCAGCTATACTAGACGAGGGGAGCCTGATCTTGAGAATGTGGCTTGCAGTTCAAAGGCTCAGCTTGCCTTGGGAATGTGGGGACGGTGTCAGCTGAAGAATTCCCCTCCATTTCCTGCTTCCTTTCCTCCCACTAAGGTGTAATGAAAGCCTCCTCTCAGGGAAGTGCTATGCTGGCTGCTGGCGATGGGGAGCAAAAGAGTCCACCCCTGCCCAGACAAATGAGCACTTGGGTTGGTGGGTGTAGAGGGATAGGGTGCAGAAACCATGCGGGGAGCTGATGCCTGCATGGAGACTTGAACAGGATGAGGGCAGACAGCACAACTTGGGAAGGGCCCAGGGCTGAGAGCATGGCTTGCTTGGGAAATGCAGGTGACTGGGGAGCTGGAGGGTGGGATGCAGGGGTGAGAGGCTGGACAAGTTGGCAGGGCCTTAGGTCAGAAGGAGCCTTGTAAGTAGGTCACCTAAGGAACTGAGATTTATCCTGAGCATACTGGTGAGCACCGTGGGAACCATGGAGCCTTTTAGCACTCAGATTTGCAGTTTAGAAGGAGCTACTTCTTTCAGAATCTCAGGCCTTAGGGGCTTAGGACTCATAAATGTGCCTGGTGCCACTGAGCACGTGATTACCTCCCCCAAGGCTGAGAGGCTCAAAACTGAGTCACAATCTAAAGGCAGGGTGGGCAACTGGTTAGGAACAGAGGAAGAAGGAGCCAGGCCTCACAGCAGAAAATTCTGGGGGAGTAGTGTAGGGTGTGGTCTGCTGCTGGTGGGCACCCACTCCTTGCCAGAAATGCCCAGGCACAGTGTTGAGAAGTAAAACTGCGTCAGCCTATCTAAATTTTTTTTTTTGAGGTGCTGGGGATCAAACCCCAAGTCTCATGTATGCTAGCTAAGCACGGTACCACTGAGATGCATCCTCAGCAGAGCTTATTTTTATTTTTTCACCTCTATTTTCCAGAGAAGAAGACCAAAACCTAGGAAGCTGAGTAGCTTTCCTGGGGTGTCATAATAAGAATCAGAGCAAGCATTTCATCTCCCCAACTTGTATGTTTAACCACTGCTTCTTCCTGCTAGGGGAAGGTGGGTGGGGAAATGAAAATAATAGAAAATGTTGGACAGGCAAAGGGAAGAACAGGTAAAAAGAGTCATTCTGTTCTCTTCTAATAATTTTCATTAAAAAAATGGTGGTCATGACCCATGAATTAATTTCATGGCCCATAATTGGTTACAACCCACAGGATGATAGAATGTGGACACTGAAATGAGGGTTGGGGCATGGGTGAGATATTTTCTCTCCATTCAAAATGACTTAATTTCATCCATTTTAAGTAAAACTTGCTTTTACCAGAATAGTGGCAAAAATTTATGGTGCAAAATGGAATCATTAATTTATTACATGATTGTTTAGTTCAAGAAGCTTCTGTGGAGCATCTCCATTGGATTAGGCCAAGAGATAGAGGAATAAGTAAAAGTGTAATGCCCCTCTTGGGGCACATATAGTCTAAGGTGGAAAGAAAGCCATAAAGAGTCATTTTCAGTATTGCCTGGTAAGTGCTAAGTAAGGAATGTGTGTGTAATGAGAGAACAGGGCAAAGGCACCAAGCCCCGCTCGTGAGTTTCCTGAAGGTGGCACCATCTTGGAAGGGTTGTTGAGGAAGAGTAGGGGTTAGGAGGAAAAGACTAGGAGGGGTCAGGGAAGGTGGAGGTAGAGGGGCAGCACCAGACAGGAAGGGCAGCCTGGGCAGACATGACATTCCGTACCGTGCTCAGGATGTTACAACTGGTTCAATTCAGCAAAGTGTCAGATGGGAGCTGGGACATGGTGAGAGAGGAAGGCAGGGAGAGGACCCTCCACAGTCTAGTGGGCCTTGTGAGGAGGTCTTTGAACTGTTCCTCTGGGTGGTAGGGAGCTATTGAAAGCCAAAAAAATGCTTTCTTTTTCCTGGGAAACTAGTAGCTGATGGCTTCATCCTCACCAACTTTTAATTCTATCTTAATTTGATAGGTGGAGGGTGGTTTAGCATTGTGTTAATTTGCATTTCCTTGACTACTGGTGCAGTGAAACATTTTTCATGCGTTTATTAAGCTATTTGTGTATTCATGCCCTTTGCTCATTTTTTGGCTGGCATTCTAGTGTGTTTCTCGTCGATTTATAGCGCTCTTTATATGTGAAGGATAACAACCCTTTGAAATATTTACTGCATATATTTTCCCCAGACTTGTCACTTGCCTTTTAGTTTTGTTTAGAAAGGTTTCTGTCATCCAGAAGTTTTAAATTTGGTGTAGTCAAATGTATTGATTTTCTTTCCCTTAGTGATTTCTTCCATTGCTTTTATGCTTAGAAAATCCTTTCTCATCCAGAGATGAAATAAATATCATTGAAAGATTTGAAGCAATAGAGTGTCATGGGTGGCTGATTAATAATAACATCCACAGATTAGGTGTAGTGGCAGGAAAATAACAACAACAGCAACAATAGCAATAACAACAAGAAAAAAGAAGCCAAAGTTATCTACCCCAAGCCCAGCTCGAGGTTACTGGTAAGAACAGTTAGGAATCAAAGTTGCAAACAAAGAAGAGGAGACCTGGAGAGGGTCTCGAGGCACTGGCAGGAGGTAGTCAGACAGGCTGGGAGGGAGTTGGGTGTGGAGGAAGCCAGATGTCCTCAGGTAGAACATCAAGAAATAATGTCTAAGTGCTGGGGATACCGGACAGAGGGGGAAAAAAAAAAACCACACAGTTTTTGTCCCTATGGGATTATAGTCTAGCAAAGGAAGATGGA
Source organism: Chinchilla lanigera (assembly GCF_000276665.1). NCBI lineage: Eukaryota > Metazoa > Chordata > Mammalia > Rodentia > Chinchillidae > Chinchilla > Chinchilla lanigera. The sequence goes on from NW_004955481.1 coordinate 7,802,883, forward strand.
CATTAAGCAAGTAGCTCCTTTTATTTTTTTATTTTTATTTTTTATTTTTTTGTCTTTTTGAGACAGGGTTTCACTATGTAGTTCAGGCTGGCCTTGAGCTCAGTTTGTAGCCGGGCTGTTCTCGAACTCGCAACAATCCTCCTGCCTCAGCCTCCTGAGTGCTGGGATTACAGGCGTGCATCACCACGCCCGGCAAGTGGCTCCTTTTAATAAATGAGAAATGAAAAACTTTAACAGTAGAGGTTGATCTATTTATTTATTTCTTTGGTACTTGGGATTGACTCTGGGGCCTTTGCACTCAACTACATTGCAAGTTATTTCTTTCTTTCTTTCTTTCTTTCTTTCTTTCTTTCTTTCTTTCTTTCTTTCTTTCTTTCTTTCTCTCTTTCTTTCTTTTGAGACAGGGTCTTGCTAAGTTGCCAGGCTGTGCTTAAACCTATGATTCCCCTGCCATTGCCTCCCAGAGTGCTGGAATTACAATTGTGCACCACTATGATTGGCTAGAGAGACTGAATTTTATGAAAGATGATAAAGGAGACCGATGCATCCAGATGTTAAGAAAGGCTTCCATCAGAAAGGCTCTTTGACTTGCTTTCTGGAGTATACATAAGAGTTCAAGGGGCTGGGATATAGCTCAGCAGCATAAGGACTTGCCTGACAAGCCTGAGGTCATGAATTCGATTCCTGGTACCAAAAAAAAAAAAAAAAAAAAGAGTTCAGAGGTGGAGAGATGGGACAGAGGAGCAGCACCTGCAAAGGCCCTCTGGCAGGAGGACGAGAACTAAGACCAAGCCTGTATGACTACAGAGTAGACAGAAGGGAAGGCACGGTGAGGATAAGGCAAGTGGTCAAGTTACACCAGGCCTTGTAGGCCATGCGAAGAACCTTGATCTTTAACTGAAGAGCTGTGTGTTTTCATTCAAATGGTTTATTCAAAGCTGGTGGGAGTGGAGAGGATTGGAGGTAGACACACCAGATTTGTATTTTAAAGAGATCCTGTTGATTTCTATGTTGCTATGGCCTGAATGTTGGTGCCCTCACCCCCAATTTATATGCTGAAATCTAATCCCTAACATGGTAGTATTAAGAGGTAGGGCTTTGGGAGGTGGTTAGCTAATGAGGGCGCCACTCTTAGGAAGGCATTAGTGCCCTTATAAAACAGTCTCGGGAGCCTTTCACCCCTTTTACTATGTGAAGACACAGCTGGAAGGGGAACAGGCTCTCTCCAGACACCAAACCTTGGACTTCCCAGCCTCTAGAAATGTGGGAAATAAGTTTATGTTGTTATAAACTACGCAGCCTATGGTGTTGTGTTATAGTAGTCCAAATGGGCCAACACATGTGGAGAACCAATTGGAGCATGCAGAGCAGACAGGAGAGGACTGGTGGTGTTGCAGAGATCTAGCAAGAGGTGCTGATAGCTTGACCTAGGCGGGTGCAGGGAGCTGGTTAGGGGAGTGGATATGTTTGGAGGTATTTAGAAAGGAAACTAAATAGGACATGGGGCGGATTAGATAAGGATGCAAGATAAAGGTGAGTCAAGACAGACTCCTGGGTTTTAGGTTTGCATACTGTCTTGGTCACTTCCCCCTCGCCGGAACAAAATCCCTAAGACTCACAACTTAAAGAATGAGAAGTTTGTTCTGGCGCATGTTTTCAGTCACAGTCAGCAGGCTGCCAGGCAGAAACAGGATGCAGGAGGGTCTGGTGGAGGAAAAGATGCTCAACCCGTGGCGGGAAGGAAATAGAGAAGGGAGGAGGCAGGGACAAGAATACACCCTTCCAGTTCCACCCTCAGTGGCCACCTCCAGCCAGCCCCCACCCCTGAACAGCACATTCAGCTACTCAACTCCTCAATGGATGAGCACTCTGATGAGTATAGTGCCCCTGCGATCCAATCACTTTCTACATGTGGGAATTTTGGGGTATATTTTAGATCTAAACCGTAACACATACCTACATGGGGATGACAGTTTGGCGATAGGGATACCTGGCAGAAGAAACATCAGAAGATGATCAGGTGTGAGCAAGAGGTTAATGGCATCTATTTTGGACTTGGAAAGTTTAACATACATCTGACTGGAGTTTGATATAATGGGTGAAGCTCGGAGAAGACTGGGTTAAAGACTGTTCCTGGGTCATTATTATTAGCTGTATGGCCAATGCTAGGGAAAGGTTATGGAATGAGAAGAGAGCCATAAGGAACTCCAACATTGAATACAGTCTTGGAGCAATTCAAGGCTCTGTAGTTATTTGGATGGTTGAATGAAATGCTGTATGCACAATGCCTGAATAATAGAGTCAGAAACTCAAATCTAGTTCTTCCAACATGACCTATCCCCGCCGCAGGATGCCCAGTGGTGGATATCTAGGTACTTATACCTAGTGCTTATACCCTGCTCGCCTCCAAGACCCAGCTTGGGGGAGCCTACCTCTTGAGAGCTATTTGAAACTGAACTCCAGAGACTTTAGGCCTTTGTGACCAATGCTCAGTGTGCCGATTTCCAGAGCACCTAGCAACCTCTACTGGGTGATCACACCTTAGAATGATAATCATGCCACCTTGCATTTCTAGACTACGTCGTCTTTTTTTCAGAGAATTTTCACAATGATTATCTCAATTGTTCATCACAGGATTTTTTTATTATGAAAAGCATTTGCATATTTTATTTACCTATAATCCTATTTTAGTTTATGTGCTGCCGAAGCGAGCACTACCTATAATCCTTTTCCCTGCTAAAACAATAGCATTGCAAGCAAACATGCATATGGATGGCTTACAAATCCATGCTGCCTCTTAATGACAAGCTTTCTTTCTCTTGTTTTCCCATTTTATTTGTACATTATGAGTTTTATTGCCTTGGCCATATTCTTTTTCCTGCATGCATTACTCTGTTCTTTCTCTTCCTTTTTGGATACTTGCCCTTTTCATCTCTCACCAGTACCGAGGGTCCTGGTCCCAAAGCCCATTGTTACAGCGTAGCCAGAGACTCACGCTTTTGACTTCTGTTCACCTCACTCCTCCCAGCTGCAGGTGCTGTTTATGCTGCTCTGAAGCTTCCTATTACCTTTAACTAGAGAGTTGTTATGCAAGGGAACCTCATGATCATGCAGCCTCATCCAGATTCTTCCTTTGCCCCTTGGCATCTTAAAGATTCTCTTCTGCTTCTGAGTCTCAAATCATTCCTTTTTTTCCCCTTCATCTGCATAATACTTCCCTGATTTCCCTTTCTGTATTTTTGATCTTTATCTCTTGCTATCTGTATTCATTTTCTCATTAAACGTGTGTCAAGCACTTATGCTCAACCAGCCTGCATGCCGGGCTCTGGGGATTCAAAGACTCATGACCTGGACTTTGACCTTGAAGTGCTCGCTGTCTGCACAGTGCATCTCAGACCTGGTGACACATTTGAATCATCTGCTGAAGAGGTTGAAAAATCCTAATGTGAGTCCAGCCTTAGAGACTCTGATTAAATAAATGGTCTTTAGTGGGACCTAGCCATTGTTATCTTTCAAAAGAGATTCTAATAGAGATTCAGGGATGAGAGCCACTCATTGGTCTAATGGATGAGACAGATGTGGACACAAATACTTTTAATATACTGGGAAGGGGAGACATAAGCAGAAGGGGCTGGAGGAGAACCAAAAGCTCCTCATGCTGTGTGGGGAGTGAAAAGGTGGAGATGGTTACCCCAGGTAGGCGGCTCGGTGCTCTTTTATTCCAGAAAGTCTTTTCTCAGCACCTCCCCTGCCCACCAATCTTCTAGTTGGACAGGAGAAATGAAAATAGAATTACCTCTGTCTTCTTAAGGTGTAGGATAATTACGAGCATGGACTAAGACATTCAAACCCTGGCTCTGCCACTTATTAGCTATGTGACCTTGGGCAAATGGCTTAACCACCCTGTGTGCATGCGTGTGTACACGTGCATGTGTGTGTCCGTGTGTGAACTGAGGGAGCTTATGCATGTCCTGTGTGCATGTGCATCAAGAGAGCTTATGCATGTAAGGTGTTTAGTCCATTGTCTAACACATAGTAGGTGCCTCAAAAATTGTAGCTGTGTACTCTTTGAGGCAACACATACACAATGTTCAGCATTTTTTATGTACCAGGAATCGAACTCAGGACCTTGTGCTTGCCAGGCAGGTGCTTGTGCTACTGAGCTATATCCCCAGCCCTGGCATTTCTTTTTCCATCAGCAAGTGCTCAGATGGCCTTCTGTGTTGCCCTACCAGCCCACACCTGCATGAGGCTGCCACTCTACTTGGTCTTTCTTCCTGCAGTCCTTGAAGGCTGATGACCGGGCCTCCATTGCCTCTGCGCTGTTCATCACTACCTACTGTACTTTCCCAGTGCTGTTTCCTTGGCTGGCCCTCTTTTTCCTGGGACAGTGACCCAAGCTTTGCTAGATTTTGAGACAGTTTAGAGAACTCAGTAGCCAGATTCAAAGTCCCTGGAAACATTTTTCATGGGTTTTATAGGTTGGTCAGTTCCGGAATCATGTTCTTCTCCAAAGCCTATCTCCCACTTTCTCTGAGCTTTTTCTTGCTCTTGAAACAGAGCTACTCCGTAGATGCTGCTCTAATGTCCACACTTTCTCTCTGTTCCCCACATTTATCTGTCCCTTCCTCCCTTTCAGTTCCACAAGAGCACCCTCGCTTGCCCCTGGGTTCCTTCAGAATGTCTATGAGCAGCGCTTTCTTCTGTCTACTACTGTCTTTCTCTTCTCATTGCTTGGATTCTGTTCATACAGACTTCTCACCGGTCACTCTTGGATTTTTTTTTAAAGTGTGGTACTGGGGATTGAGAGCTCTGTCTGGGTGTCCTACCACTGAGACACGTCCTCAGCCCTTTTTAAATTTTTTAAATTTTGAGACAGGATCTTGCTAAGTTGTCCAGACTGGCTTTGAACTTGTAATCCTCCTGTCTCAGCCTTCTAAGTAGCTGGGCTCACAAGCCTGTGAACATAGGCCTTGCTCTTTGATTTTTAAACACAGTGATTTCTGTTTCAAACCATCGCTTTTACCATTTCTCTTCTTCCTTCCTCACTATTGCAGATTAAATGACCTGTTTTTCTCTTTAAAGCTTTTGGCTTTATGTTTCCTTGTGAGAGGGTTCCTTTTATCCTTTTTTCCATCTGTCCTAGCCCCAGTTGGCTTATGAAAGATGAACAAGATTCTTTTTTTTCTTGATTGCTGTTGTTGTTGGACCGATCACTTCCTCCCAACTTAATTGGACTTTGTATATCCCATTCCCTCTCTCTGGGAGATCACATCCCACACTCATATTGCTGAAGCTCATGAGCTCCTTAAAACATATCTAGGAGACACAAAGCCTCACTCTAAGTGTATACCAGTGGTACAGGGAGGTTTGTACCAGTAGAATAGCTCTCTAATAGTTTTCCAATTTAGACACACCTTTAGTCAAACTGTATTCTATTTGGATGAGAAGTTCCGGCTACTAGGGCAAATTTTCCATCATTCTACTCAATTTCATCCTCATGTTTCCTGAATAGATGGGATCAGCTGGATTATGCATGAGTGCTGAAAAGTAGGTGGAGATTTATTGTCTAAGCTAAGACAACAAATAGCAGACTTCTTTTGCTGGTAAAGAAACATTTCTTTTCTCCTTTCTTTAGAAATTCCACTCCAAGTTTCTTTTCCCATGGTGGTGGAGTGTTAGAATATACACAGTATGTCTCTCTGTATCATTCTTTGTTCCTGCCTGGAAGAGAAATGTCTAGACTGGTTAGCCAGAGGTTGATGTTACTGGGTTCCCCTTTACTCGCAGGGAGGATTGCTGCAACTCAGAACCAGGAACCAAGTCAGCGCTGCTTTCCTGACTTCCTGCCCTCAGGCACAATGGCCTCTTCTGACGTCTCAGTGGGGAGCACATTTGGGCTCCTCCTGGAGTGCTTGTATCCTTGTTCCTATAGCCAAGCTTCCTCCCTAGGCCTTGCCACATCTCCGCAGACAAGCTTTGCGTTATGTGTGGGAAATATGTTCTAGTATCTGATTTAGGGGATGAGTTAGGAGACCCCACTCCTACTCCTAGCCTAATCTAAGTTCTCCAACACAAATAATAGGAAAGCCTACGGTTTTGCCATTGGCTAACATGGATCCTTAGCTGCATGTAGAATGAAAATCAGACATGGGCTGGGGTTTTCTTTAAATTTTATTTTAAAGAGAAAAAAATAAAACAAAATTTCAAAATAAGAGAACAGGAGGGTAACAATGGTTAATACATTGAATATTGTTATCTTTAAAGTAGTTACTCAGAGTATAAGATATAGACCTTTAACTGTCCAAACAATATTATCACAAACCTTTCTTTTCAATGAATTAAGTAAAATTAGTAGTATAACTATCTTAACTATCTTGTATGTGTGTGTGTATATATATATATATATATATTTCCTTTTCCCTTCCTTCTTTTCTCTTTTCTCCCATCCCAGTTTCTCTTTCCTTTTAAACAGTTTCTTCCTATTTCACAATATCTATTATACATTTGGGATCTTATTTAGTCTTTCAGTTTCTCACACTAGGGAGACACTATGATGTTTACACATGTGAGTCTGATTTGTTTCACTTATGAATATGGTCTCGAGTTGCATCCGTTTACCTATAAAAGGCTCCAGTGTATCCTTCTTTATGGCTAAGTAGTACTCCATAGTATAAAAAAGAATGGGCTGGGTTTTGAGCTTGTTGCAAACCATCATCACTCTCTGCCCGTCTCCTTGGGTCTTCTAAAAGAAAAGGTCTTTATGTCAGATGTTGTACTAGCTTTGTACTAGATGTTATCAATCAGCTGAGGGTCCTTGCTCGACTCATAGAGAAATCACTAATTGGCAAAGTGTAGTTCTTTTAGTGTTAATCGCCCTAGGCTTTGAACACTAGTGGCTATCAGTCCTTTTAGCAGCCCTTTCCCCTTCTCAGAGCAAGCAGATCCTGGGAACTTTTCTGGCCATCAGAGAGTGTGGTTCCTGGCAATGCTCCATTGTTCTCACTGTCTCTGCCACTAGCTGTCTTCAGTTTTACCAGCTCTAGCCCCTGGATGTGCTTGGTGCCAATGGCCTTTAGTGTTACTGGCTCCCGCTGCAACCACTTTTGGCACTGGCGGCCTTTGGTGTTACCAGCTCTTCATGTACCAGCTCTGCATGTGCTACTGGAGATAGAAATCATGAATAGTCAGGAATAGGTCATCCAGAACATGCTTTACTGACATGTATGCTGCAAAGGGGGAGCAGTACACAGACTGAGCTAGAGAAGGAGATGAGGAGATTGCTTATAAAGGCTAAAGGAGGGGCTGGGGATTTAGCTCAGCGGCAAAGCGCCTGCCTGGCAAGCACAAGGTCGTGAGTTCAGTTCCCGGTACTGGAGAAAAACAAAACAAAACAAAACAAATAATAATAAAGGCTAAAGGTACCCAGGAGTGGCGGTGCGTGCCTGTCATCCTAGAACTCAGGAGACTGAGGCAGGAGGATCACTGTGAGTTCCAGTCCGATCTGGGTTACATAGTGAGTTCAAGACCAACCTAAATTAGATAACAAGTCTCTGTCTCAAAAATAAAATCGAAACGAAAAAAGATGGGCTTGCGCACTGTGTCAAGCTTTCTCTTGGGTCATGGGTCAGGGAGTGGCCCTTTGCTGACCTGACCGAGGAGGGCTGCAGATGGATAGAATCATCCAGAGAGGCTGTGGGACAGAGTCATCTGAGTCAGCTCTGTGTGTGAAGCTTGCTGTAGTCAAAATAAATATGGACGGGAGAGGCTGTGGGATGCTGATCTTGCTGGGCTGGCCACAAGGCATGTGGAAAGGCAGAAGGAAAATACAAACTACCTCTTAAGGAGCATAGGGCTTTTCTCTCTTGTCTCATTTTCAGAGCTGGAACCTGCCAGAGGAGATGAATAAACTTGTATTCACTTCCTATTTGGCTTGGGATCCTTCTCTCTTATATAATTGATTTGCTGTCCTTGGAGCCTGGAGGAAAATAGGGGACATGCTACTCAGAGCCTCTGACATCGGTCATCCCGTGACAGGAGTGATAAGAAGTCACAGAACATAAACAGTGTGGAAAAGTTCGCAGGTAAACTCATTAAGTTCAGGGACACAAGGTACGCCTGGGACAGAAAAACACAGAAACACAGGGACTCATTATCGGTTTGGTGGAATGCTAAAGCCAAAAGAAACCTAGAAAGGCAAGGGCTGGGTCCCGACCTTGTGTTGGAGGCTGTCCTAAACTCCTTCTGTGCATCTTTTCATTGAATTTTAACAACAGATAAGCAACCTTATGAGACTGGTCTGATTATTCCCATTGTCTCAGAACTCAGAGAGGTTGAGACGCTCAGAGTCTCTGAGTATCCCTCAAGTAGCTGATTTGGAATGAGAGCCCAGGTCTTCCGAGTCCTGCTTTTAGATGCTTGCCTCTCTGTCGTGGCTTTCCTGGTTTTATGAAGGATGTGTTTGTGTGGTGCCCGCAGGGGTGAGCGCTGCTCCTTGGGAGGGGGTGACACTGGGAGGACGGCCCTGTCCTTCTGGCCTCCTGCTGGCTGCTGCTCCCTGGCAGGATGGAGCCCTGGGTGTGACTCTGTGCAGCTGCCCTTTTCTTAAGTACACAGAGAAGAACATTTTCCTGCTTGGGGACAAAGTTCAGAGAACAGCCTCACCCTGAAGGTGGGGCTGGGGCTGCCCAGTTGCCAACTGTGCATAACTAGCCAGGAGACCTGGAATACAGCATGATAAGGGCTGAGGCGGAACAAAGAGCAGCAAGTTCATGTCCTTTTTGCTGAGTATCAGGCTGCGCTCCGCCCCCCAGCCCCAAGCTGGTACCACAAGCAGCTTGCAGTTAGAACTTCAGATGTGCTGCTGTGCACTGCTTAGCTGGTTGATTTATAGATTCACACCTCATAGTCTTTCATCCTTAGGGGTGTTCCTGGGACCTGTTCAAATCCCACGTGTGCCCACTGGGGACATACCCCTGCCGGGCACTGCAGCTGAAGAGGGACTCACTGACTTCTGTTGTCCCTCACGACTCACCTCCCTCAGCTTTGCATTGAGCTGATCCCCTCTGTCCCCTCTATTCCTCAGTTCTTCCTCAAGGTGCACCTCAAATGTTGCCTAACATGGTAACTTGTGACACCCATGAATACTCCATGCCAAATGTGTTTTTTCAATCATTTAATCCCCCTCAATGACCCTACCGTATAAGTATCAGCATGGTTCCCAATTTGCAGGTTAGAATGATGAGGTACAGAAAGGTTGAATAACATTTCCAAAGCGAGACTGTTAGCAAATGGCAGATCTGGGATTGTACCTAGATTGATTCCCAAATACAACCTGTGTTGCTTAACCAGGGGATGTATTCTGAAATATGCATCATTGGGCTATTTTGCCATTGTGTGACCATCACCGAGTGTTCTAGTACAAGCTAATAAGACTGCCATGAGGTCACTGTTTTATATGTGGTCTGTTCTGCTGTTGACTGAAATGTCTGTGTGTGACATTTGATGTTGAGGAAGCTGGCAGCATGGTGCAACGAAGGAGCCTGGATTGGGTTCAAATCCTGGCCCCACCTCTTAGCTTTGTGAGGTTGGAAGTGGTTTAGCCTTTTTGAGCCTCAATTTTTTCATCTCTAAATGTGGATAAGACTTCCAAGCTCATATAGTTGCTTATGATGATTAGCGATAAGCATTGAAAATGTCAATCATTTATGAATAATTAATACCTATTAATTTCCTTCACCTTGCCTCTTGCAACTTTGAATCAATCAGTTATGTAAATATAAAACAGTTTGGAATAGGACATGGTCTAGGAAGGATGTTAGCAATGACCTAGTTCATTGCATGAACCACAGGGTGAGGACATAGTACACTTGCTCATGGCCAGGCACACAGTCACTTTATAACTGGGAAGAGACAGTAGCTTTTCTGAGATCTGTTCTCCTTGCTTCCTTAACAGTAGAACTGCTGGTTTTAGCAGGGCTTTAGTCACCTCAAGAAGATTACCTTTGCTCACTTTCCTTTGAGCTACCTGTGGCCATTTGGCCATGTCCGGCCAGTGAGACAGTATGGAGTGATCATAGGATACTTTCTAGAAATCCTATACAAGGGAGGAAGGCAGTCTTCCTTCTCTCTTTCTTCCATCTTGCTGCTTGGAAGGCAGATCTGGTAACTGCAGCTCTGGCTGTCATCTTGGGAACAGGAGGATGTCATACCCTAGGAACGCTAGCACCTTCACACTACCCTGAGTTCTGTATCTCTCAACTTATTTTACATGATGCAGGAATACACTTCTGTCTTGCTCAGACCGCTGTTACATGGATTTCCCGTTACTTGCCACCTAACCTACTCTTAACTGGCAGTGTTACATATAGACTAGAACCAAGGTCAAGAAATGTTTAGGAGTTGCTGGTGGCCTGTTTTTTTTCCTCTTCTATCTCTGCATGTACTGGTGAGAGAACTGGGGGTCCCCACAATGAAACTTTCTGAAGCCCTAAAATGACTTGTTAGCCTGCAGGGGTCTGGGTGGGCTTCCTCTAGGAACCAACTGGGGCTCTGTCAGTCCTCCCTGTCCGGCCCCAGAGGGATGACCCTGTGGGCAGAGCTCTCCTTTGCTTTGCAACGGGAGTCTCTGCATAAGGTTCACTCCCCAAACTCCAAGCGGGTGGGCTGGAGAAGCCTGAGCAAGCCAGGAGGCAGGCTGATTATTCCGCCCTCTATTCCTGCTGCGCCTAATGGCAGGTTTTGAAATTGATAGTTTCTTCTTTTTCCCCCCTTAAAAATATGTTCCTCTTTTTGCCTTTTCAAACTAATTTTTTCATCATGAAATGTTCCAAAGATCAGACAAGAATAAAAAGAGCATAATGAATACTTATTTACCCACCATTAAGCTGTATCACACCTTAACATTATGTCATATTTGCATCAGGTCTCATTTAAAGAAATAAAACATTGCTGATGTAATTGAAGTTCTCTGTGTATTTTACTCCTGGCTGCATTTTCCTCCTCCTCTTCGGAGGTAACTATTGCTGTGAATTTAGTGTTTATCATTCCTATGCATGTTTTTATACTTTTACTATTCATTTATGTAACCATTAATATAATATAGCTTTCAATTCTGTATATGACTTGTAGCATATTCCACTTATCATTGGATATTCTATTCTATAAATATTTTATAATATATTTCTCTGTTTTTCTTTTCTTTCATCTTTTTGAGACAGAGTTTCACTATGTAGTTCAGGCTGGCCTCGAACTCACAGCAACCCTCCTGCCTCAGCCTTCCAAGTGCTAGGATTACAGGTGTGTGCCACCAAGCCCAGCCTAATTGCTCTATTTTTCTGTTGATGAGTGTTTAGACTCCTTCCCTTCCTTTCCCTTCCCTTCCCTTCCCTTCCCTTCCCTTCCCTTCCCTTCATAATACAGATACTGGTATGGTAAGTTCCTGTAGTCATCTTCTGGGGTACATGGGTGACAGATTCCCTCCCTCTTTTTCTCCCTCCCTCCCTTTCTTCTTTCCTCTCTCCCTCCTTCCCTGCTTCATTAGGCAAGCTCTCCATCACTCAGCTACATCCCCATCCCAAAGGTAAGAGTTTCTTTAGGACACTTGTTAACTAAAACTCTTGGTGAACTCTGGCTACCACTTATTGTTGTAAGGTGCAGTGAATTCAGAGTGTTTCTTTTTTTTTGTACTGGGAATTGAGCTCAGGACCTTGCACTTGCCAGGCAGGTGCTTATGCTGCTGAGCTATATCCCCAGCCCTTCAGAGTGGTTTTTTATAGCTTTCACTTTTTCAAAATTTGACTTTTCTCTTGTCTTTTTGAGACACGGTCTTGCTGTGTAGTTTAGACTGGTCTTGAACTCACTATGTAGCCCAGGCTGGCCTTGAACTCATAGCCATTCTCCTGCTTTAGCCTTCTGCATGCTGGGATTATAGGCCTGTGCCACCCCACCCGGCTTTGAATTTGACTTAACTTTTACCATTGTGGAAAATGTGTGTAACATAAGATTTACCACTTTCACACCTTGTTCAGTGACGTTAAGTATATTCACATTGCTGTGCACTCATTACTACCGTCCACCTCCAGAACGCTTTCATCATCCCAAATTGAAACTCTGTAGTGATTAAATAGTAACTCCCCATACCTCGTAACTGCAGCTCCTGACAACTACAGTCTACCTCCATGAATTTTTTTTTCCGAGACAGGGTCTTGCTATGTAGCAGAAACTGTCCTTAAACTCCCTTATGAAGCCCACTGTGGCCTTGAACTCTCAGCAATCCTCCTGCCTCAGCCTCCCAAGTGCTGGGATTACAGGTGTGCGTCAGCACATCCAGCTCCATGAATTTGATTCGTCTTGGTACACTATATAAGTGGAATCATACAGTGTTTGCTCTTCTGTGTCTGTCCTATTTCATTTAGTACAATGTCTTCAAGGTTCATCTATGTTGAGGCATGTGTCAGACTTTCCTTCCTTTTTAAACCCAAGTAATACTCCATTGTAAGTGAATATGCACCCGATTTTGTTTACCATCCATCCACTGATGGATAAGTTTTACATTTTAATAGTTAAAAAATAAGAAGACATTTTGTGGCATAAGAAACTCAAATGCCAGTGTCAATTAAAAAGTTTTGTTGGGGGTGCTGGGGATTTAGCTCAGCAGCACAGCGCCTGCCTAGTAAGCGCAAGGTCGTGAGTTTGGTTCCTGGTACCGGAAAAAAACCAAAACCAAAAGAAAAAAAAAGTTTTGTTGGAACACAGCCATAGAATTCATTTAAGTGATGTTTATTGCTGCTTTGATACTAAAACAGTGGAGTTAATTAAGTGGTTGCAGCCAAGACTCCAAGGCTTACAAAACCTAAAATTTTTACTATTTGACTCTACAGAAAGTTTGCCAACTACTCCATGTTATATAATTGCCTGGAGGTGGAATAGTTGTTGAATGTTAAGGTCTTCAGTTTTGCCAGAGACTGTGAAATTGCTCTTCAAAGTGATAGAACCAAATAGTGCTTGAGGTTGTTTTTGTTTTTGTTTTCCTAAAAATTTCTCCGTGTTAAATAGCCAGATTCTTTCTTTAAACAAAGGTCCTGGGAGGGTCCTTGCAGGGCACTAGATAGTTAGGTATGTTGCTGCATAACAAACATCTTTTAAATTCTAATAGCTTACAAGGAGCCTGTATTTTGGACTCACAGTCCTGCAAGTCAGCTAGGGATTGGCTCTGTACCAGGATCTGTACGAGGCTCAGCACAGCTTGACTCCAAGTTGTGGGTTGGGTCCAGGTCGGCCCTGTTTACCTCTCATCTTCCTTGGTCTTGGAGTTAACTGAGGTGAATTTTTCTCACTGAAAAAGGCAGGGGGTGATGACAGTAGGTAGGTCCAGTGGCATAAACACACTTTAAGTCTTCGCTAATGTTATGCAAGCATTCTTTCGATCCAAGCATGCTAGGCTCAAAGCCAAAGGTATGGGAAATATACTCTGGTCACCATGAAGCCATGGTCAGAATGGAGATGTATTAATTCTGCTGCAGGGGATTGAAGATCCCGGTCCAATATAATTCAGTTTACCACAAGCATGAACGCATTTTGGCTTCACAGTCTTCTCTTGAAACAAAACCTTATGCGATGTTAATATATAGTATGAGGAAAAGTGAAGCCGCTTGGGCTGAAGTGGGGGTGAGGTGGGCAGAGCTCTGCCATCTCAGCTTCTCTCTAGCGTAGGGCCTTGGGGACATCTCTGTACTTGTCCAAGCTTTGTAGAACATCGTTTCATACCTTGTCCTCCAAATTGTTTGGTCCTCCAGAAGATCTCCCCGTGGGTCCTCCCCTGCAGGACCAGGGATGGGAAGCAATGCTTCTGTGGGGGGTGGGTCTCAACAAGTGGCCCACAGGAGCACAGGGGCCAGGTGTAAGGAGGCTGCCTGAGGCCGCACCTGACTGCAGATGGAGCCAGACAAGAAGATAACAAAGCAGGTTATTTCCACGGTTCAGCCCCAGCTGACTGGATTGCTGCAGTTCCAGCTTCTTGCCTGCCTCAGACTCTTGGAAGGTAGACCAGATGTGCAACATCGGGCTCTCAGGTTGTGAGTCTCCGGTCAGGAGGATGACAGCTTTTTGTCATTATTGACTTCTCATGGTCTCAACAGCATCTGTGGGACAGGGCACCTGGTGCTGTTTGCAGAACTGAGCCACAAGTGAGCCCATCCCAGGTGGCCACCCTGCTTCTCTACCTGCCTGTTGCTTGCATGAGAAGCTCATGCACAGAAGATAGAATGTGCAGGGCAGAGGCCGGATCATCGCTCACCAGAGGCTGGCGGGATTGCTCTCTATAAGCCGGAGCTACCTGTGTCACAAGGTGACCCTCTGTCCACATAGCAGCCCCAGGACAAGCCCAGGAGGCTCCTGCTTGCCGGCCTGGCTCACTCTGGCAGCGGCCAGTTTTACCCTTCCAGGGTTCTGCTTCTAGAGCTCAATCCACAAATCCATCTCCATGTATTAGGTTTCCTATTAGATTTCTCCTACAATATATTTGTCCTTTACAACTTGACAGTGTCTGGACTTTTGTTCTTTGGATCTGATTGAAAATTAGTGATTCAATAATGATTGCCCTGAGAGGTCACGTGGGAGGCAGTGACATCGTCTCTCATTCCTTGCTGGAGCTGAGGAGGAGGTGCGGGGGCTGGGTGTCCACAGGGGCTTTGTCTTGCACTCTGCAAATGTTTATTCAACACCATTACATACCAGCATGTGGGTGAGGCACTGAGAAGATGGTGACAAATAAGAAAATAGAGCCAGATACCTGTTTCCTTCCCTACTCCCTTGCTGTACGGACAGATTTTCCAGGGCTGACTTCTGTACATCCGGCTGCTTAGCTATGCCGTGCTGGGCCCTCATCCCAGCCAGAGCAGTTCTGCTGACATTTGCTGTTTTCACCCTTGAGCTTGCTTCATCATTTGAACTAAGCACCTTGAATCTTTAGAGCTGCCCTCTGCAGGGGCCCAGCCCTGGAGCTGAAATTCTCCCCCTGCTTAACCGTGCTCTACCCTCTGACCTGGCTTGTTCTCACCACCTGGTCCTAGACTCAAAGGAAGTGGGAGCTTTATAAGGCCAAGCATTGGATTCTTCTGATAGTATAATTAGATAAAAAGCTTCCGGAACAATTCCATGGCCTTTGTATGAATTGGCTTCTGAAAGAAATGAATAACTAAAGCCCCCTTCCCCTGAGAAATGAAGGATTAACCAGGAGAAGAGCAAGTTTCCACTTCTTATTTGGAATGTTTGAGGAACTGGACCTGGGCAGTAGCTGTTGCTTGCCTTTCTTTTGTTGTGTGGGTATCTCTGTCCCCAACCGTCTCCATATTCTTCCTGTCTCTTCGCAAGCCCGGCTCTCTGGAACACAAAATTCAGAGTTCATGGGTCTGCTTCCTGCTCAGTCCCATTAACTCTGTATGTGTTTGTAGGACTGTGTGTGTATTGAGTTTGTTTATTTATCAAGGTGCTGGGGATTGGAGTGAGGGCCTTACACATGCTGAGCAAGTGTTGTACCACTGAGCTGCACCCCAGCACCTAGAATGCTGTTCTTGTTGTCCTTGTTGCTGTATTTTTTTGGGGTACTGGGAATCAAACTCAGAACCTTGCACTTGCCAGGAAGGCGCTTGTGCCACTGAGCTATATCCCCGGCCCTGTTTTGTTTTTTGAGAAAAAGTCTCACTGTGTAGTTCAGGCTGGCCCTGAACTCACTGTGTACCCTATGCTGGCCTCAAACTCACAGAAATCCTCATTCTGCAGCCTGGAGTGCTGGGGTTATAGGTGTGCACTGGTACACCCAGCTAGAATGCTGGTTTTTTTTTAAGTTCTTGAAAATATTTTACTTCAGATTGAAAAATGAACAGCTTCCACACTGTTCACTGCAAGAAACACAGTATTCACGAATTCAATGCTGGTCATTTGAGGATATGTATATACACCTCAATTTCTCCTTCATGCTTTTTCTTTTAGAAAGATACTGTTTGCCAAAAAAAAAAAAAACTTCAGCAGTACAGGAAAACTATTTTCCAAATAAATTTACAAAAACCTAAGATTCCCAATGGAATCAAGATTATCTTTGTGCTACCACCACCTTCGTATAATCACACGCTTATTGGGACACTAATATTTGCACCCTAAGAATACATTTACTTTCAACGATGAGGGTGATTCTAAAAAACCAACCAACCAACCAATCAACCAAACAAACAAACAGACAAAAAACTAAAACCAAAACCGCAAAAACTTCAGTGTGGTAAATGTAACATAGAATGTTGTTTTTAACTGTCTGTTCAGAGCTCAATGTGAGCCCTCCGAGTGGGAGTGTCCTAGCAGGATGCTGTGATCTGGATTTCGGATCTAGCAGAGGGGCATAGGCTCCTTCTATTCATCCAGAGTTGCATCTCCTGGTAATTTGAATGATGGGTTTTAGACTTTTAGCCTTAGCACTTGGCATTTCAGAATGTTAGGTCTCTACATAGCTTAACTTATCTACATTCTAGTTGACCTTTAATCAATAAAAGATGGTCTTGGCTTAACCACAGAACAGATTCTGTTTTATAAGATTGCTTTCTTTACCGAGGTGCAAGGGTACCATGATGGCTTTGTCACTCTAAATGGTCAAGAGCCATCATTTTAACCTCTCTTGACAGCTGCGCTCTTGGGAGTGTGACTGGGGGGGTGGGGAGAAGATATTAGTAAAACACTTTTATATCCTCAACCTTTGGATCACAACATATCCTTAACTTGATCCAACATCCAGCTTAGTGCTTTGGTGGGTAAATTGGTGTGTGTGTGTGTGTGTGTGTGTGTGAAGGTGGGAGGCAGCAGAGGGTACCAAGCATCTTTTCCATGGAACCAAGTGAGGTTTGACAACTACTCACAGAAATCTTAAATAAGAATGGAGTTGAACCTGGGCAGGGAACACATGAACTGGGACCCATCTGTGGTTCTTGGAAAATAACAGCAATAGCTAACATTTATTAAACACTTACTTGATGCTTTATTTCACTTGAAACTCACAGGCTTTTAATTGTTTTGCATTATGATCATCCCTATTGACAATTAGGTCACTCAGTAGAGAATGGCAAAGGAAGGGGTTTGACCTTCCACCAGCCTTGGCCTCAAAGCTCTGTCAACGCTATTTTAGAGCCTAGAGCTGTTGAGATGATGATTCCACTGGGATCTCCCTTTCATTTCTCTTTTCTTCTCTTTCTTCTCTCCCTCCCTCCCTCCCTCCTTTTCTCCCTCCCTTCTTTCCTTCCTTCTTTCCTCCTTCACTTTTCTTTCTTTCTTTCTTGCTTTCTTGCTTTCTTGCTTTCTTGCTTTTCTTTTTTCTTTCTTCTCTCTCTTTTTCTGACAGAAATATTTCTCCTAAGGAAGCGTCAGAAGAAACAGCATACCTATGTGATCTCCAGACCCAATTTGCTAGGCTGCCTGCAAAATTAAAGATTCTATGATGACTTTTGGAAAGTTCTGGAAAAATATGATTCTTTTGGCTCACAGATCCTATTGCCCTGGAGGCAGTTGGGTGAGGACATTTTTCAGTGTATCACAGTTTCCTTGAACTTTTTCTGTGCTGATCCATTATGATGTTTTTCTTTGCTTTAAAGACAAATTCTTATTAAGCATTGTGTAGTGAGAATTGTCCTCTGAACTGTAGTCAAAGTAACTCCATCTTGTGATGCCCCCCACCCCTTTCTAGCTGTCCAGTGGGCTCCCTCCAGTGCTAAGGCTGTGAGCCAGGCTGCAGCACAATAAGGTCACCCACCACTGTGGTAGGACAGTGCTTCTGAGGCGGGTGGAGTTTCTTGATAAGAATGGAATGGGAGTGGAGTGCACAAAATTTTTCCTAAGGTCTCATCTTGGTTTTGATCTTTCTTTCACTCTTTCAATTAATGTTCTATAAAAGACAGTAGCTTAACAAAGAGGCATTGACAACTTTAGTAGTGCTTTTTAAGAACCCACTAATGAATTTATTTACTCACCAAGCTGGGTTTGTCGGAGGGGTTCTTTGAACTGTCAGTGTCCCCTCAACTTGGAGGCAGGTGTTTCTTTTACTTCTCTTCAAGAAATTCGCACATCACGGAAAAGATGTCAATAACAATAATTTTTTAGCCTCTAAAATGTTAACAACTGGACCTTTTTGATGAGCAGCAGCTTGGAGTCAGGTTTCACATGTGTAAATCAATTTCTCATACATTATTCTTCTCATAGCAATGCAGGAATAATGAAATAGAAGTAATTATTCTCATTTTATAGTCAGGGAGTAAAGGTGGAGATTCTTACTCTTTTATTCCTTACAAAGACTCAAAATACAGTAAACAAAATCAGCGGAGGTGATCGGGAAGCATAGGTAGAGAAAGAGTATTTGGAGGCACATCTAGATCATTGAAATAAATCATCTTATTTTATAGGTTATGTAGGACACTAAGGCCCGGAGAAATGAGAAATCCTGACCAACAAAGAGGGAACTGCCCTAGACTGCTCTATGCTGTATATGAGGATGTTTTGTCCTTGACACCGTTGACTTTTTGGGCTAAATACTTGTTGTGGGTCCCTGTCCTGTGAGGTGTAGGCTACAGCATTCCTGACTCCTATTCACCAAAAGGCAGTAGGCTTTCTCTTTCTAGTTTTGAAAACCAAAAAATGTCTTCAGACATCACTGAGCATCCCACAGAGAGATCTAACCACCCCCACTGGGAACTATTACTGCGTACCATCTCCAGGGGGCCCATGCCCGCTGAGCCGCATGGGCCTGGAATACAGCTCCTCCCCTGGAGTTTGGGAGGGGAATTGCTTTTGGGCGCTAAGTAGAGAACGTCCTTCCTCCCTCCCCAGTTCTTGAGCACCTTGAGAGCTTTGCTGGTGAGAGCAGGTTTCAGACATGGTTCAGAGGAAAGAAAGTATGGAAACCAGATCTTCTGAAAGATGCAGGTAGTTATTCCTATTTGAAGATGTAAATGACAGTGTTGAGAACACCATAAGGCAACTATGATTTTTCTTCCACAAGCCAGAAAGGAGCCTCATAGAGTGGCCAGGATCGCTGTCCCACAGTATGAACTCTGGCTCCATGAGCAATAATGTCAGAAGGTTTGTGCTATGTACTCTGTGAACTGTAAGAGTATATTAGTGTCCAATTATGTTCTGGAAAGGTCTGGTCTTCTCTGTGGCTCTTACTTCCTGTGGGCCCTAAAGAAATTCACTTTCCCTTTGGGGATCTTCATTTTCATGGTCATAGAATGTGGACACTGGGCTGTACCAGAGAGAAACCATCTTCTCACTGTTCCACTCAGCCCTTCCACACTCTCATCCCTGAAAATCAACCAGGCAAATGAGCCCGTTCACAGGTTATCTTTATTCTAATTAAAAACAACGGGGGGCTGGGGATTTAGCTCAGCGGCAAAAGCGCCTGCCTGGCAAGCGCAAGGTCGTGAGTTCAGTTCCTGGTACCGGAGAAAAACCAAAAAAAA
>NW_004955481.1:7823017-8038646 GCF_000276665.1 Chinchilla lanigera
AACCACTGCTTCCAAGTGCTTACCAAGCTATGCACTTGTTAAGTTCTTAAGCTGCTTTCAACCTCATTTTCCTTATCTGTGGAGCTGAGATGGTAACACTCACCCCTCAGATTTGTTTTAGGAGCAAAGGGAGGAAAGTGTGGGCTGGGAGAGTGACTCAGGATGAAGCTCTGTGAAGAGTTTACACGATGGATCAAAGAATATGGTGAATATTCCCCTTTGCTTTTAATGAACTTATCCCATCATCTTTGCCACTTTCTGAAGCAGTTCTGGAAGTCCTATTTCATGAGTGTCTTTATGATTAAAAAATATAGTGGGAGCTGCTGCTGAGTGCCATCCAATGGAAAGTCTCCCTTGTAAAAAATTATGGTGTGTTCCCCTTCACCTTATGCACAGGATCTGACATTGTGCGACTTCTGGCTCCTTCCCAAAGTCAAAATGACTGTGAAAAGTAAACATTTTGAATTGAGTCAGGACACTGAGGCAGCCAAGACAGTACAACTACAGGCATTCCTGAAAAAGGACATCCAGAACTGCTTCAGAAAGTGGCAAGAACAGGGGCTGGGGATTTAGCTCAGTGGCACAGCGCCTGCCTGGCAAGCGCAAGGTCATGAGTTCGATTCCCGGTACTGGAAAAAAAAACAAAACAAAAAAAAGAAAGTGGCAAGAACAATAGGATAAATGTGTTTGAAGCAAGGTGGAATACTTTCAGAGGGATTAATGGCAGTGTGTGTTTTACTGTAATTAATTTAAACATGCGCCATTGTTTCTCATCACATTTCCTACATACCATGCTCACCTTGGCCTCAAGAGTCATGAGAGGCCGGGGGAAGCCTTTAGGCAAAAGTGATGTGAAGACTTGCGTGTTGGAAAGATGACTGACAGCAACGCAGACAGTGAAGTAGAGGGACTAGAGATTTCAGTAGCGGCCATGGAGCTGGAATAGATGGGAAAGATGTTTGGGAAGGGTAGTTGTTGGAACATGGTGTGCATTGAGATGCAAGGGGAAGATATAGTAAAAAATGACAGCATGCATTTGTATGGCTGTTAAATGCTTTTTCATAAACTTTACTTGTTGCCCACAATCATTTTATGAGTTAGACAGTATTATAATTATTACCATCACTTATAGGTAAGGCAACTGGTGGTCAGGGGGGTTAAAGCCGAAGGATATACAGTCACATAAGTGGCAAAATTGGAATGTAAACCATGAATCCGAGGCTCCTAATTCTGGCTGTACCTCTTGGATCTCACTGCCTCTCAAAATTTGGTGTGTAGCTACTGCCAGAGGAAGAGGGAGTTTGGTCCAGCTTGGTTGTGTACTGGGCCTCCAGGTTGTGCAATCTCCCTGGTTGCTAGGAGCCTCTGATAATTAGAGTCCCAAGTTGCTAGGCAACCTGAGTTACTAAGAGTTTTAGTTTATTATAGGTCTTGGGTCGTTATAAGCCCCAGGTTATTCAAATTTTCAATTTGTGAAAGGCTTCACGTTTCTCAAAGGCCCTAAATTGCTACAGGCATCAGTTTTTAAGGGCCCCAGGCTCTTAGGGCTCTAGGCCTAAGATCAGTTGGTAGCCTACCTGGTTGGTAGGATGTTCAGGGTTTTAGAAGCCCTGGATTTGTCAAAGTTCTTGCTTTCGAAGGTGTCTGTTTACTCCTTTCTAGCACCTCAGGCTTTTCAGGGTTCCCAAATTGCTAAGAACACAAACTCAGATTTTAGATCCCCCATCCTCTCTACAACTGGCTTCCCAAAAGTCGTGGGTCACCCAAAAGACATTTTTCTGCCCTCACACAACCTCTTTCTATCTGGTCAGGAAGGAAAGCTGCATGTTTTTCTCAGATGTTTGTTAAAATCATAGCTGGCCTCGTTCAGCTAATATGACTGCCCTGACTCTAATTCCACCTACTCAGGCGTCCAACCACTTAGGTGCTGGTAGGAATCCGTTCAGAAAAGAAACTTGTTTCTAAACCAACCGGATGTTAAAGCACCCTTGAGTTATGTTTCGGTTGTAATCACTTACCTTCTAGCCAGTGTATTTTAAATAATCTTATATTACACTTCGTGAAAAATTCTAGAACTTCTAATAATTTTTTAGGTTTCTCAGAACAATAAAACTAGCTTGGGTGTGTGCTTTCCCTTTTGAAGAAACTTTTTATTTTGATGTAAAGGAAGTGGCAAACATAATAGTGATCTTGTGTACATTTTCCCCAGTGGGTACATTTTACATATAAGAGCTAAACCAGGACGCAGACTTTATTAACAGGTGTAGGGATCTATAATCTTTTATCACATGTGTCATTTATGTACCCACCATCCCAATTCAGATACAGAACTAGTCCGGCATCATAAAGATCTACTCTGTGCTATACTTTCATAATTACGTTTCTCGCCAACCTGTGTGTTTTGAAATGCCTTTGTCTGACCTCTCTCCAGTGCTTTGTGTGTTACTCGCCCATTAACAGGTCATGGGACTACAGAGATAAATATAACATACTCTTGCTCTGGAAGAGCTCAGAGAGGGTCACAGTCATGCACACCATAAATTATAGTGTAAGGTGGTGATTCTGGGAGAGATGAACCCATGACACAAGAAAATAGATTGAAGGGTTAAGGGCCAGGGTGTTGACTTAACCCTTTCTGCAACAGTTGTAGTGCTGGGTTGACATGGAGTGATGAACTGAAGTTATTTAGTATCCAGTGAGGAAGGGCTTTTAGGTAGATAAGCTTGGGAGGTGGTAGTTTAGAACCGTCATAGTGGGAGTGGGGCTGGGCTGGAATGGTGGAGGTGCTTAGGGAGATCCTGGGAAGCTGGAGGGGCACACTGTGGGTCTGCTGGAATGCATCTGCTGATCTAGTTCCGAAGGGATGGAGATCAGTCAGAAGGTTTACAAGTGGGGAATGCTGTATTCAGCCCTGTCATTTAGAAAGAGACCTGTAGGGTAGGGAGACCAGCATTGGATAGGCCATGATGACACACCAGAGTGTGGGGGACAGATATGGAGGAACCATCTCCAACCTTGGAGGGCGATTGTGGTGGATTGACAACTGGTGGTCAACTTGTAACGCCCAGCTGAACTGAATCAGCGTGGTGCTGGGTATAGAAGGCCCACCTGAGGATTGTGAACAGTATAAAAAGGAGAAGTGGCGGGGACGAGGCGGTACTGTTGGTTCTCCTGGAGAAGCTTGTTTTGCTGGATTTCCTGATATGAATTAGGCTGTTATTATCATCGTGGGAGCTCGGGACCTTCTTGTCGCTGAGGATGGATACAATTCTCTTTGGGGGAGCTCTGGTCCTTACCTTGAGTGTTGTTTCCTGGCTCCAGTGCAGATCCCTCATTCTGCTGGCACAGACCTTTCATCCTGCTGGCACAGACTTTTAGCTTCCACTACTGACCTTTGGGCCTTTCCAGTGCAGATCTGTGAAACAGGCCTGCATGAGACATTGTTGGGGGCTGCAGGCCTCCAGCTGGACTCATGGGGGGCATTGTCACGGGCTCTAGGTTTTTAGCTGGACTCATGCAGGACATTGCTGTGGGATCCAGGCCCTCAGCTGGATTCTTTGTGTCTTCAGTGTGTGGACAGATTTCCTGCTCTCTTTTTGTACTAAATTCTTTGGGTGACTATTATAAAATCATCCTATAAATTATGTGTCCTGTATTAAATTGTTTTCTTTGCAAACCCTGACTACACCAGAGATCAAAACAGCAAGTATGAAAGGGGTGAATAAGCAATTTTCCCAAGATTGACGTTTCTGTTTTTCTCCTGGCTGTATCAACTTCCCTGAGAAAAAATCCCTGGGACCTAAGTACAAGATGATGGATGCTAGAAGAGCAATTTCCTGCTTATCCCAAGATCTTATGTCTTCCGAGATCTTATGTTTTTATGACTGCAGTGAGGGCCAGCTGAGGATGGGGAAAAGACCTCTGACCATTAAAACAAGCTCCTGTGCTTGTTGTGCAAGATTCTTTAGGCCCTTACTTAGAATTTTTTCTGACAAGTCAAATGTAATTCTTAAAAATATGGTTTCTGTGTTTCCTTATCTCCCCAAATAACAATAATTGAAAGCTGTCTTTTGCTGTTAGCTTAGTGCCAAGTACTGCGTGAAATGCCTTGTGTGTTGTCTCAGGATCCCCTCAATAACCTCCTGGGTGGGCAATCTTTTCATTCTATGGTTGAGAATACTGTGGCTCAGCAAGGCCCACTAACCCACCAAGGTCACAGAGCTAGTACGCTTTGTGAAACTAGGACTGTAGCCCGGGTCTGGCTGCTTCCAGCCTGTTGCCCTGTACTGCAGAAGTCACAGATGGCAAGAGGGAGGGAAGACGCCAGCCTGCAGGGGCTCCAGTCAGGGAGGGGATTAACAGGAACTGAGGAACTCGGCAACTGTTAAGTGGTGTTTTACTAACTTCACATGAAGGTTTATCAATCAGCGTCCTCCAGCGAAACAGCATGGATAGGATATCTATCTATCTATCTATCTATCTATCTATCTATCTATCTATCTATCCATACATACATCTAGGATTAGAGGCAGAGACAGAGAGAGAGAGATTGATTGATTTATTATAGAGCTGCAGGGTGAGTTGGCCAGCTGAAGACCCAGGAGAGTTGGTGGCTTAGTTCCACTGAGTCGGAAAGCCTGAGAACCAGAGGGCCTATGGTGTAGTTCCTGTCTGAAAGCTGGCAGGTACATCCAAAAAGGTCTGATATTCAATTTGTGTCCAAAAGCAGGAAAAAAAGCCAATATGTCAGTTGGAAGGCAGTCAGGCAAGAGAAATTCGCTTCTACTCAGAGGAGAGTCAGCCTTTGGAGGATAATCTGCTTTACTTATTTCACTGATCTGAATGTCACTCTCGTCCAAAACACTCCCCCAGAAACACTCAGACCACTGTATGACCAACTGTCCTGTGGCCCAGTTGAGTAGACACATAAAATTAACCATCACGGGGAAACTAGAATATTGAGGAGGCCCAACCTGAGAAGAAAAGAACTAGCAGAAGGCAAATGGTGCACTGAGGTGTATTGAGACAGAGGAAAGAAGCAGGCAGATCGAGGACTGCACCAAGTGTGACTTATTAGGGTTCACAGATGGCAGTGTGTCTTGGGTGGCAATGAGACAGGAGGAGCCCTGCACCCAGAGAGCCCACCCAAGGAAGGCATTTACATAGTAAGCTAACGCAATAGTGGGTAGCAGGTAACAATGTGTGAGGCCTTTCTCAAGAACTATTAACTTGTCCAGAGTCACTTCAGAAATAGTCCAGGCACCAGTGGTTGGCACAACAGCTGTCTTAATGACTTTGTCCTTTAGAGTTTGTGATGCATGTCAGGGTTACCTGCTAGGCAAATGGTGGTCACAGCTAAGACGGCTGTAGTCATGTTAAGCTAGATTTTCTTTCTTCCTTGCTTCCTTCCTTCCTTTCTTTTGTTCTTTTTTTTTTCATTCTTTCTATGGGGATTGAAACCAGGGCCTTCACACTGAGCTATATCCCCCACCTTTTTATAATATTTTTTATTTTTAGTCCTCCCTAAATTGCCTAAGCTGGACTCAAACTTGTAATCCTCCAGCCTCAGCCTCCCAGAGTACTGGGATGATAGGTGTGCGCAACCATGCCCAGTTGGATAAGTCACTTTTTTTTTTTGGTACTGAGAATCAAACTCATGACCTTGCACTTGCCAGGCAGGTGCTGTGCCCTGAGCTATATCCCCGGCCCAGTCACTTTTTAAATATACTGTAGTCCTGGCAGTAGTGTCATGATTACAGGCACACATTCAGACCACTGAAAAGAACAAGAACAACTCATGGAGAAGAAGTCCATTCTATTCTCAGTGCACTAAATTTGGAGGGCTTGACTGAGGGTCTTTATCTTGGAGGTCTAGGCTTTCCCTTCCTATAGCCAGACGAGGGTGCGTTTTTCCATTGTCTATGGGGATTCTGCCACACTGTTTGGGGTCAGCCTCTGTGTTCTCCTGACTGAGTCCCCTGGGCTAAGTTTCTTCTGTACCAACTGACTAGGTGATTTTTACTCATCTCTCTCTTAGTTACTCTTCTCTCATTGCTGAGACAAAATACTCAACACCCAAAGTTAAAGGGGGAAAGGTTTATTTAGCTTACAGTTTGTAGAGGTTGTAGTCCATAATCGGCTGGCTCCAAGAACCGCTGACTATCAGAGGGGCATCTCAGAAATGAAACAGTTCACAGTGGCAGAAGACAGCAAAAACAAACAGGGGAAGGGGAAGACAAGCCACTTTTATCCCTTACAGTGTATCCAGTCTATCGGGATTAGGGTAGTTCCAATCCAATCAGTGGACTGATCCTGCAATCATCCTTAATCCAGCAAGGATGATCCCTTAATCCTGGCACTGCACCATGAATCAATCACACGATCTAGATTCAGCCACCTCTGAAAAAGCCCCATCTAAAACTGCATGAGGCTCAGATGGGGGTTACCTAGACACAAACCACAACAATCTCTTCATATTTTTATTCACCCAACAATTTTTGATTTTTGTTCTCCACACTGGAGTCATGAGCTATATATCAAGCATCTGCTAATCTGATGGGAATGATTGTGAAGAAAAAGATACTGGTAGAGTGTGACTGATGCTGAGGTTATAAACTAGCACAGGAGTTTGTGCAAGAGTGCTGGAGACCCCTAGGTCAGCCCAAGGAGTCCTAGAGAAGAATCCAAGCTTGAAGGAGGACTAGAAGCTAGCCAGGGAGTTGGGATGGATAGAGTGAGTTTGACATATACAATGCTATACAAGACACACACTTACAAAACTATAAGAAGTTTGGTTGGAACAGTGGTTCTCAGTACAGGAGCACTTTGGAATGGGGGGGCATTAATAAAAATACTGATGGTTGAACTGTACTCCCAGTGATTTGGACGCCATTGGCCTGGGTTGGGGCCTGGGAGTCAATTTTATTTATAAATTCCCACTGGGCCTGAGGACCAGGAAGGTAAAAAGGCTGCTGGAGGGTGTGAACTCCGAGGCAGCCAGTGGAGGATCTCTGCTAGGAAGCTAGCAGGTAAGACGTGTGTGGAGCTCAGCAGAGAAATAAAGACCCGAAGCCCTCACTGGGGCCTTGTCTGCCCTCATAACTGTTCTTTTTGAGCTGTTGTTTCCTTTTTCCCATTTAAAAGGGAAAGTCAACTGGGAAATAACAAAACATACAATAAAATAAAATAAGCTGAAAGATTACTCAATAAAAAGAAGTGATAAAATAGTAAAAGCAGGCCAATGCAGTAAAACCCCAAAGAACTCAACCAGACAGAATCACCACTAAGGGCCACACAATAAAAACAATAGCTAAATGCACCAATGCTGGTGGAGGCACCCTCATGCACTGAGAAATCTGAGTGTCACCACCACCCCAGGAGGGAGAGAGGAGAAAATAAGGCTTGGGAAGTTGGAGTACAGGGTCAAGTTTACAGTGGGCAAGGGAGGGTAATGGCTCCACTTTAATGGTGAGGGAATGGAGATTAATTTGTTAAGACTACATAGCCATGCGGGGGCAAAATCTGTTAAATCCTGAGCACTTTCCCTTGAATAAACACTCAAGCCTGAATGTACATTGGAATTATCTGGAGAGTGTGGTTTTTTTTGTCTCACTTTGTAGTGCAGCCTGGCCTTGAATTTACTGTATGGCCTCAAACTTGTGGTGATCCTCCTGGCTCAGCCTCCCTGGTGCTGGGATTATAGATGTGCTCCACCGTACCTAGCTCTGGGGAGCTTTTAAGAAATACTGATGCCAGGGGCTGGGGATTTAGCTCAGCGGCAAAAGCGCCTGCTTGGCAAGCGCAAGGTCGTGAGTTCGGTTCCCGGTACCAGAGAAAAAACCAAAAAACCAAAAAACCAAAAAAAAAAAAGAAATACTGATGCCAGTTAGACATTTTTTTTTTTCAAAGAAAATATGCAAATGGTCAACAGGTATCTGATAAAAATGCTCAGTGCTACTGGTCACCAAGGGAGCGCACAGCAAAACCATCATGAAACCTCACCTGACACCTGTAAGAATGGCTTTTATTGAAAAACAAAAGGCCATCAACATTGGTAAGCATGAGGAAACATTAGAATCCTTGAGTGCTGTTGGTATGAATGCAAGATAATGTGGCTGCTTTGGAAAACAATATGGATATTCCTTTAAAAATTAGAAAAAAAGAATTACCATATGACCCAGCTACACCACTTGTGGGTATTTATCCAAAAGAACAGAAATCATGATTTCGGAGAGATATCTACACTCCAAGTTCATTGCAGCATTGTCTACAGTGGCCGAGATATAGAAACAGCCCACACATCCATCCACAAAAGACTGAGTAAAGCAAACATGGTGCATCCCGGCAGTGGGATGCCTGGTGGAGATTGTGTTAAAGGAAATAAATCAGTCGCAGAAAGAGAAATGATTCCACTTACAAGGTAACTAGAGTAGTCAAACTCCTATGGGCCTTGTGATCTAAGAGTGGCATGGTGATTACAGGGGCCAAGGGAGGGGGCCGTGGGAATGACCAATTAAGGAACATGAAGATTTAGTCAAGCAAGATAAATGAGCTTAGAGCTCTGCCGCACAACGGTGTACTTATCATCAATAATCAGGTATTGTGCACTTAGAAATCTGTGAAGAGGGCAGATTTCTTGTTAAGTGTTCTTATCACATTAAAAAAATCATCACTGAAACTTGACCACTGTATTTATTTTGAGATATATATACACACACATACACACACATCATTTCTGACTTGGTTGGCCTGGGTTCGGTCAGGCAGACAGGCTGCAACTAAACATCTTTGTGGCTGTGCTATGCTTTACTTTTAGTAGTAATTGCTGCTATTTATTGATTCCCCATCCCTGAGGACTAAGCACTTTATAGATGCTTTCTTGAACTCGCTTAATACACACTGAGGTAGATATTGTCATCTCCCCTTTGGGAATTAGGACACAGAGATGTTAAGACACTTTCTCTGGGCCACCCAGCTGGTATTCACTAGCGCCTGCTTCTTGCACAGGACAGCCTGACCCCAAAGCCCATGGTCTAGCTGCTGAGTTGCGTGGCTTCCAATCAGGGGGCCTCCTGGAGGTGGGCTCAGAGCTAGGTACCACAAATCTTTTTCATTCATTTCCCTATCCCGCAAGTTTTAGGGTCCATAGCATAACTGGGACTCTGGCCTGTGCAGCCACACTGAACAGTCACCAATCAGATGGAGAAAGAGCTTTTTGCCAGGCAAAAGAGTTCAATGGTGAGATGGACAGCTTGGAGGCAGTGGGCACCTGCCATCATGCCTGTATCTGTTGGGAGGGTAGAGTCTTCCCTCAAAGTAAGGTATTGTGCGTGTGTGCGTGCACATGTGTGCGCACACACGCAAGCAACACTAGGCAAGAAAGGTTGGCATTACATACCCCTGACACGCCCTTGAACCTTGAAATTGAGGGACTCAGGTGGGGTGCTCAGAGCTCAGACTGTGGAACAGGTTCCAGAAGTTGAGCTCACAAAGCTAGGAGTTCTAGAAGGCTCTAAGTCAGTCTGCAGCCTGCCTTCCCCATTGTCCACTTAACGCTGGGCGCCAGGATCCCAGTAATATTGTGGAGGACTTCCTGAGCTGAAGCAGAGATTTGGGCCACGGCTGCTGCTGTCATTGTCACCACGACCTCAGCTCTGGTGGGGAGGACTCCTGATCAGTGAGGTCCCTGTGCCCTCAAGCTAGAGCTGTTAACCAGGGCCCTGGGTTGGGCTGGCTGGACAGAGAAAGCAGATTTTGGTCAGAGATGGGAGGATCCTTGCCTGGAGGGTGGGGGAGGAGGATTGTTGGTCTGTGATCTCACCCACTGGCAGGTCTGTGATCTCAGAGTCACTTCAACTTCTGAACTTGCTGTAAAATGTTCAGGATGAACTCACCCTTAAGTCACTTAACTGTAACAAAATCAAAACCACTCACTGTGTAGCAGGGAGCTTGGTTTCCTCATCTATAAATTAGGTTACTAAACCTATTGCCCTCGAATTGTTAAGAGGATTAGATAAGATTAAGTTAGAAAATATCCAGAAAAGGCCTGGCCCAGTGTCTAACAGATCTGAAGAGCTCAGCACGGGTGATTGCCTCTTTCCCTCCTGCTCTACACACTTTAATGAGAAGGACTCCTAACTCTGTGGTTGCGACTCCAGTGTATTTCAGTTTAAGATACATCCACTGAGCAGTCAAATTATACCTGCAGCCCTGGTCTCAGGATATGAGGGTAAATAAGACCCGGCAGGCCACTGTTCTTTGGAAGGTCGTTTGTGATGGAATAGATATGGTAAATCCCTTAGGACAAAGGGAGGGTAGAAGACTGGGAGCCTGTGGGAGAGGTGGGGCACTGGCCCACCAAGGAAGTCTCTCTGGGGAAATCATCCCTGTTGTGACCCTGGAAGTCTGAGTAAGAATTGGCAATGGAGAGACAAGGAAAGGGCTACCTCTGTAGACAGCAGAGTTGTCCTGAGTGGACGGACAGGGTGACATTACTGGAATTGAAAGTATGAGTGGAGAGAGGCTGGCAGATCACTAAGGGTCTGTGGCTCATGCTTAAGGATGGTGCTGGCAGGCGCTAGTGAGGAGTGTCACGTGGCTGGCCTTTGTACTTACAACATTCGTTCTGGTGCACGTGTGCAGAAGAGTTGGGAGGGAGGGCTCAAGGCTGGGTATGAGGAGCTTTCATTAGGAAGCCAGGATGGTGGTTTGAACTTCAGGAAAAACAGTGCTGTTGGAGAGAGATAGAGTCAATAGGACTTTGGGATCGGTTGGCAGGGGAAGGGGTGAAGGATGCAGTAATGGAGAAGGAGAAGCAAAGGAGAACAGCCATATATGTTTTTTGGGCAAAGGGGTGGCTGTAATGTAAACCAAGGAAGAGAAGACACAGAAAGAGAAGGTTTTGGGGAACATTCATTCTGTTTTCAATGTCTTAGTTTGAGGGGACTGTGGGGTAGCCAAGGGGAAGAGAGCCAGTTGCCTCTGAGGTCTCAGGGAGAGAGGATGGAAGGTTGTCTCACTGCAGGTCAGGTTGACAGTGGGATTGCCAGAGAGTCTCCTGAAGTGGAAGAGATGAAGGCCCATGGTAGAAAGACCTGGAAATCACCCCAGCTTTTAAAGTCTGGGTAGAAGCAAAATCCACAAAGAAGAATAAGAAAGAGCCAGGGCAGGAGGCCAGTCTAGGAACCAAGAGAGACAAGGGTTTCAACAGAGGAATGGTCAGCAGTGTGAAGTGCTGCTGAGGACCCCTATACGATGAGATCTGCAGGGGTCCACTGGCTGGGAAAGAGCAGTTTTAGGCGAGTGGTGATGGTGAGGAATTCAGTGTCACTGGGAAGAACTGGGAGATGAGAAAGGAGTAATTTCCCCCTCCCCAGAAGTTTGGATGAGAAGAGTGGGGAAGAGATCAGTCAGCATAGATGAGAGTAATACTCTCAGGAAGGTGTGTAAGAGCTGCAGCCTTAACCAAGCATGATGCCCACACAGGGCAAGGAGGAGCAGGCAGGAGCGAGGTCCTGGTGAGGCTAGAGGAGGAGAACTGGCAGACAGGAAAGGATGAAATCTAGAGCCTGGTGGGAAGATAGGCCCAGATATGCATGAAGCCACCTTATCCTCACCCTAGGGTGCTGGTGATGGGGTGCATGAGGGATCGGACCAGTTTTCAGTGCGGTAGGGCTAAGGCAGGAAGAAGGAATTCTGCATGTGATCTTCCTGCTTTTTTCAGCACAGCAGGAGGTAGGGTGGTCATCTGGGAGTAAAGGGGGTGGGGCAGAACCCCATTTGGTGTTCAAGGACAGTAATGAAGGTTTCAAACTCCTTTTGAGGGAGATAGGAGAACGCTGACCACACAGAAGCATTAATGCCAGCGCTCGTTTTGGTTCACAATAGAAATAACAGCTAGTCTATTTTTAATGTGAAGAGCTAAGTTCTTTCATGCCTTTTCTCATTTATTCCCCTAACACTCTTGTGAGGCAGGTCTTATCAGTGTCCTGACTTTATAGGTAAAGAAAATGAGGCTTGGAGAGGGTCCAAAGTCTGATATGTACTAAAGGACAGAGATGGGCTTCAAACCCACTGTAGAGTCACAGCACTAGCCACTTTGTCACCCTGAGTGACATTTGTAGAGGGGTTGGAGAGCAGGGACATCCACTTTCAGGGTGTGCAATTGTTTCCCGTGTTGACTCTGAAGGTGGAGAGCAGGTGTGGCGGGCAGAGGTTGTGAAAGAGGTGGGAAGATATGATAGAAGGCGAGGTCAGAGATTAGAACAGGAGGCTGCAAAGATGGGGAAACTTCAGGTGATGAAAGATACGGGGACAGCAAGGCCATGGAATGGATAACTGGGGCAGCATGGAGGTGAATATCAGGGGGCGTGGAGAGGTGAAGGAGCCAGGAGGTTAAGATCAGCAGGAGCTAAGGTCCTCCATGGTATTGGAGAGGATGGAGGGCAAAGCAACAGGATGGGGGAGCTTCTAAGAAGAAGGGCTTTTGCAAAGTGATGTTTTAGAGTGGTGGTAGGGATGGAGACTTTCAGGACTTCCAGGGGTCTGTGTGTGGGAGGAAGAGGGTTTTCCATGTGAGAGAGCTCAGGGTGGTGATGTCACTTAACATCAGGAGATCAATGCTCAGTACTAGAAAGGAGGTCCCTTGGCAGTTGGGCTTAGAGATGTATTTATACCAATGAGATTGCCCAGCCATTGCCTCTGGAGTATCTGCTAAGGGCCACACCTCAGTGGGGCCTTGGATTCACATCAGCTTTGGTCTTAGTCCAAACTGTGACACTTCCTACTTGTCAAATCTTGGGCGTTGGGACAAATAATGCCTAGTGTGCAGTATGGAGCTCAAGTTGTGATTTTTCTCCCTCATTTCTTTCCTCTTTCCTCAGCTGCTAGGCCATGGTGGAGTTGGGTAAGGTTGCAAAGGAGGGGGATGGGTCTCAGGGACCCTCTCCAGGGTCTTAGGAGTATGGCTGGTGTTTCATGGGGGATGTAAGGGAGCTGAGGTGCTCTGTTGGAAGCTTCTGTCCATGCCCTCTTCCTTTTCCCAGGGGTACACTCAGATACCTGTCCTTTCTTCTTCCAAGGAGTAACTGCCTGTGAGTGGACAACCAGGGCTGGTGAGCTAAAGCTCAGCTCTGAGCCTGGGTAGCTGGGGCTTCATCTCTGCCACCTATATGGAAATCAGAAGGAACTGGACTCCCAGAAGTCGGCTGTGCCCACCTGTGATGACGTTGCTGGTTCTCGCCTCCCTGCTCAGCTGTCTGCTCACCTCCAGTGAGGCCAAGGTCTACAGTCGTTGTGAGCTGGTCAGAGCGCTTCGGGACTTTGGCCTGGACGGCTACCGGGGATACAGTCTGGCTGACTGTGAGAACACTTTTCCCTTGCTGGCTATGGCCTCTGGCTCCTCTCTCCCTCCACCCCCTTTCTCCCTCCTCCTTGTTCAAGGGGTGTGGGCTTCAAGGGGAGCTTTTTGAAGTTTTAAAACCAGGCGTCAATGAGATGATAGAGGAGGCCCAGCAGTAGGCAGGCAACAGGGGCCACGTTGTAACTCTCCCTTCATTTTCCTCCAATGGCAAAGCCAGGAGTCAAAGAACAGACCAGTTTAGCCCAATAAACTTAATCATGGCCATCAGGAGGAGACATCCATACTGAAATTTAGAAAGGAGGCCAGGAATGTAACTCAGTGGGTGCCTGCCTGGCAAGCACGAGGTCCTGAGTTTGACTCCCGGTACCAAAAAAAAAAGCGCAAACTGAACAAGTCAGTACTACCAAACTTTTCAAGGTGGTGGCAGATTTGGGAAGCTGTCTGTGAAGTGTAGTCACATCTGGCCACATTTTTTTCAGTCCCCTTTGTACATCCCATCCTGTCTTCCTAGTCATGCCTCTAAAGATCCAGTTCTGGTAAATTAACTTGACAAACACATTGGGCCCTACTGTGTGCCGAGAAAGTGTGAAAACTGCTAGCCTAAGAGTTCTAAGAATTCTAAGACCTGAGCTCTGGCCCTGATTCCTGCTGTGTGGTAGCTGTATGTGATCTTGGGCAAGTCACTTTACCTGCTTGAACCTTGGTTGATCCATTTTTAGAGCAGGTAGGGGGGCATCTGCCCTGGTCGCTTTGAGGTGGGTGAGGCCGGGAGCCCAGTATGTGGGACCTGTGCTGTGAGCACTCTGATCTGCAGTGGCCTGGCCATCTGACATCAGGCCCATGTCTGCCCACACAGGGGTCTGCCTTGCTTACTTCACAAGTGGCTTCAACACGGGTGCTGTGGACCATGAGGCAGATGGAAGCACCAACAATGGCATCTTCCAGATCAACAGCAGGAGGTGGTGCAAAAACCTCATCCCGGACTCCCAAAACCATTGCCGGGTGTATTGCTCTGGTAGGATGGGCCTGTGCCTTGGGCTGGCTGGGGTTGGGCCTTATACCAGTGTGGGCTTGTTCTCAGTTCATTTTGTTCCACCTGACTTTATGTCTGGCAGCAGGTCCCCCAGGAGTCAGATATGCAGCAGCAATGAGAGTGGGTACTCCGTGAGCCTGATAGTGGGGTCCCCCCTGGGAGGCGGGCCCTAGAGCTATAGGACGGAGTGAGGAGAGGGATAGGGGAGTACCTGTGTTTCAGAGATTGGGAGAGGAGTGGAGGAGGGAGGAGGAGGAGCAGGAAGAGGAAGAGGAGGAGGAAGAAGGGGAGAGAGATAGAGAGGGAGAGAGAGGGAGAGAGAAACACTCTGGATGTCTAGCTCTGCCCCTTTCTCCCTTATTATGTTTCTTTCTCTCCCACCCTAGACTTGTTGAACCCTAACCTCAAGGATACTGTTATCTGTGCCATGAAGATTGTCCAAGAGCCCCAGGGTCTGGGCTACTGGTAAGTAACTTGGGATGGAGCCCTTTCTCCAAAGATGTGTGGACAGAACTGGCAGTTAGTTGCAGGGAGCTAGCCTTCAGCAAGCACCCACTTTGTCCTAGGCACCATTCCTTGTCCTTGACAGCTACCTGTGTGGTAGGACTCACCACCACTGATGTGTCTACAGGTGGCACAGAGTTTCAGAGAAGACAAGCAGTTCGTGGGTGGTCATTTGGCTGTACAGCTGAGCTTGGCTTCTCCAAGATTTCCCTGTTCTATGATGTCTGCTTAAAGGTTCTCTAGATCAGGATCTAAGAAGACTCTCTGTGTACTTTTTAACCTGTGGCATCTTTGATATAAAAACTAAATTTTATATAATGCCCAGATGTATAAAATATGAAAGAAGAGGTTCTCTGCTTGAAGCAGAGGTGGGGCTTGGAGCTCCTACTTTCCATCTTCTCTTCCCATTTCCTCCCACAAGGTGGCCATGGAATTGGTGAGAGAGTTGGATGAGCATTGCATGAGGCCATGGATGAGAAATTGGTTCCCACAGGTGCCTCTCAGCTGTGTCCCACAGCTGCCCAGCTTCCTTTGGTGGGAGATTTCTAGTTTCCTTACACTCACACTTTTGGATGAGAAAACAGCAGGCTGGGGGCAGTGTCTCAGGGACTGGAGGATCAGGACCATGGACAGATGTGACAGATGATAAGACTGGGAAGGAAACTTGGGACCACTGCACACTGGCCCAAGAGTGGAAGGAAGGAGGACACAACAGAGGCAGAGTTGGGGGAGACTGCTTCAGTGCCTTTGCAGGAGTCTCAGGGAGAGATATAGAGACAGATGTACAGGTGATGGGCATGGGGGGAGTTGCGCACGACGGACTGTTGGAAGGGAATAGGGACAGGTGAGATGCAACCCAGGAGGCAGAGGAAGAGGTGCGAGTGATTATGAATCTAGAGAGGGTTTGGAGACGGGCCTTGTTAAAGAACTGTTAAAGGAACGGATTCGGCTCCAACAAGCTCTGCAGGACACAATGCATGTCTCTAACATCAGGAAGGATTCAGTCTTAAAGGAGAATGACATGTCATTTGCAGGAAAATGGAACTGGAGTACATCCCGTTAATTAAAATAAATCAGACTTGGAAAGTCAAGTACTACATGTTTTCTCTAATATGTGGAATCTAAAAAAAAAAGGAAGATATAAAAGTAGAAAGGTGGCCATTTTTAGCCAAAAGCAAGCAAATAAAGGGGAGGGAGCAAGAAAATATAAGGGAGAGTAATGGGATGGATATGATAAAGGATGTTATGTGCATGTATGAAAATACCACACTGAAACTCAATATTTTATACAATTAATATGCAATAAGAAAATATGTACACACTGGGAGTAAATTTCTGGCATGAGAACCCCTGAGAGGTGGCTAGGGCTAAACACAGGAAGTGGTCCCAGGACATGGAAGAGGGCTTGCTTATCTTCTCAAATATCAGCTGTGAGCTGGAACAAGGTAATGGTCCTGGGAGAGAGTATAAACAATAGTAACCATTAATGGAAAGACCCAGCTGGCAGGCAGGGCGGGTTGGGTGTGGACGCAGTTCTGTCATTCACTACCTGTGGACTTGGGGTAAGTATTTTGCACCTCAGGATGAGTTTTTCATTTGGAAAATTGGAGCATAATATCTGCCCAATCTACCTAATAGGGATGCTGGGGACAGGAAAAGTGGTGGTGATAAGTGGGGGGTGGAAGTGCTGGTGCTACGTGTACTACAAAGGGCTGTACACATGTAATGTGGTGTCACTGTCACCGAAACATGAGGGAGTAGGAAGACAGCCTCACACCTGAGCTCCAGGCTCCAGATCTTTGCCAGTGATGTGTAGGTGAACTGAGCAAAGAGGGAAGCTAGATATTCAATTTTTAGAGGCCATTCTCTTCCTTTACATTCTCTTTTCTCTAGAAGCTTCCTTGCTTGGTTGTCCCTCTCCCCTCCCTGGCCTCTCCCCTTGCCTCCTTCCTGATTTAGAGCCAGTGTCTCCTTCCTGCTCTCAGCAGTGTCTCTGAGCAGTGCCTGGGGCTTGCAGCTTACGTGGTCTCTGCTTGTTTCCTGTCCTCAGGGAGACCTGGAGGCGCCACTGCCAGGGCAAGGACCTGAGCGACTGGGTGGATGGCTGTGACTTCTAGGACCCCTCTGGATGGACCAGGCCATGCACAGCAGTCTGGGAAATGTGGCCCAGACTTGGGAAGACAAACCAGTTAATAAAATATAGTTTAACACAAGCATGGTTCTCAGCAGTATGTCTGCAGATGCTGAATTAAAAGTCTCTTATTGTGTCCTCATCTCATCTGGAGGTGGGCATCAGGTGCATGCCATGAGCCCTACCATGGGAAGCTTGCCTCCACTGCCGGTGACTTTGGGCAGGCGGTCAGTGCCTTCCTTGCCTATACCTGGTGACATTTTGGTCTAGGGTTGCCAGATTTAGCAAAACAAGCAAGCTAAACAAACAAACAACAAGAATAACAAAATGGGATGTCCTATTTAAATTTAAGTTTTTGAATAATTTTAGTTGTGTTTTCCCAGTATTGTATGCAGCACAGTTACATTTAAAAATCACTTGTAGCTGGACATGGTGGCACATGCCTATAATCTCTGCACTCTGGAAGGCTGGGACAAGAGGACTACAAGTTTGAGCCCAGCCAGGACAACTTGGTGTGAGACACTGTCTCGAAATAAAAACTAAAATATCAGCTGAGAGTATTTCAGTGCAAAGGTCCTAGGTTCAATTGTCAGTACTGCAAAAAAAAAAAAAAAAAATTACTCCTGTATACTAAATTCAAATGTAACTGGAACATCCTATATTTTACCTGGTAACTCTAATTGGGTCTGGTGTTTGGTACCTCTCACTTGTTTAGAAAGATCCTTGGGACATGTATTTCTTTGGCTCTGCTGGCAAATGGTGTCCATGGTGCTTTGGCCCTCCCTCTGGTACATGCTAGGCTATGACCCAGATGACCTACTTCAGAGGCTTCTACTACCCTGCTCCACAGTGCCCTCTAGAGGTAGAGATTCAATTGTCACTCACTGTGATGGTGTGTCACTTCCCAGGAAGGCCACTGCTAGGAGGCGTGGGCATGGGGTGTGGTTTTTGTGGTTTTCAGACCACAGAATGCACAGCTAGTGCAGCTGGCTGCCTTTCTCTGTGTGGGAAGTTTGGAAGAAGGCAGAGCTGTCCCCCACCGACAGGCAGCCCGGTGTCTGTTCACCTGGGATGCCTGTGTCCGAAGGAGGAAGGTGGGCAGAGTCTCTGGGTCACAGTGGGGGTGGGAGACAGCTGCGAGAGCAGCTTTCATGGCGATGAGGTGATGCATGAGCAGGCAGAGTGTTGAGTTTGGACAGTGGCTTTTTCTGGAAAGGCTTTATAGAACCCTGTACATACTGAACTGTTGGTTGTGCCATGGCTGGTGACTCTTAGGGGTGATGCTACCATGTCACCCATCACCCCTGTCCCCACAACTGCCTTGTGATCTCTGAATGACATCAAAGCATGACCAAACATCTACAGTTGGTGTTCTTCCCACTGTTCTTCTGGTCAAGGGGATGACAAAATGTGAAAGCCACTCATACATGTGAGCAAGGGTGAAAGACCGGTAAGAGATGAAAGAATGGTAAGAGAAGGAACATCAATGACTAATGGATCATTTAAAACAGGTAGAGAGTGACTGCTGTCTAATGTGTGCCTACAAACACTGTGTGCCTACTATGTGCCACACATTATTTAATCTAGATCCTAGAGCAATAACTATGATAGACATACCTTTATTATCCTTGTTCTATAGATAAAGAGACGGAGAGGGAGATGAGGTACATCTGCACCTGGGTCAGTATGACTCCACGAATGCTCTCTGTCACTGTACTTTTTAAGGGATTGCTGCTGTGAGTCACCTGGGCAGAGATCCAGGGCCCATTCATCTTTGAGTGATCTGTGCTCTCTGCCTCATCTTCAGGCTTCTGGGCCTGAGGCACCTGATGGCTCCACTGGGTCCCATTCAGCATGTCTGGGAAAGGAGCCCAGGAGGAGGAGACCTGAGGCTTTTAGGCCCAAAGGGAGAGCAGATAAAAGGAGGCTCTAGGCTGGCATGATGATCTTAGACTCTGCAAGTCAGGGCTGGGTCAGGGTCAGGCCTGGCCAAGGGACCCTGAAGGCCTTGGCTGGGGGATTGAGCAGGAGCAAGTGGAGAAGGAAAAGGACTCTCCAGGGGCACGTGGCCTGACCCAGCCAGGAAGGCCTCACCTGTGGTGGGGGTTAAACAATGAACAGGCCCAACAGAGAGGGGAAGCCTGACAGTGCTAGGCCCAGGGCCCCATTCCTAAGAGAGGTGCTTGGGTCAGTTAGAGTGACCAGGCATCATCCTAGTGTCTCCTTGCTTATGTATCACTCTCACCCCACATTCAAATTATTGAATCGCTGCCCATTTTACCTTCTTAATATCTCTGGAAAGTGTCCCTCCTTCCTGTCTGTCAGCTGCTCCAAGTCAAGCCCCTCACTTCCTCTCTGGGACAATTGTAATGGCTTCCTATGTGTGTCCCTCCTAAGCCTGTCCTTTGCCTTCTCTCCTCTCTGCCTTGGAATGACCTCTCTGTGTCTCTGTCTCTGTCTCTGTCTCTCTCTTTCTCTCTGTCTCTGTCTGTCTCTCTCTCTCATATTTTTGTCTTCATCCTGACTGTGATATCTTTTCTCACCTTCAGGTTGAAGTTCAATTTCTTTGGCTTGGTATACAAGGTCTGCCATGACCAAGGCCTAGCTGACCACTATAGGTTTATCCCTCAACTGCATGGAAACAGTTACTTAGCTGGTGTGTACCCTGGCAGGCAGCCCCTGAAAGGAGCGTGATTTTCCATACCTTCTTCCTCCACTGTTACCATTTCTCCCTCATTTGTTAACCCCAGCTCATAAACACCTTTGGACGAATATGGTGTTCTACTGCAGGGTCTTTGCACCTACTCCTCTTGCCTT
Organism: Chinchilla lanigera; assembly: GCF_000276665.1. Taxonomy (NCBI): domain Eukaryota; kingdom Metazoa; phylum Chordata; class Mammalia; order Rodentia; family Chinchillidae; genus Chinchilla; species Chinchilla lanigera. Next base: position 7,842,863 of record NW_004955481.1, read on the forward strand.
TCTGAAATGTCACTTCCTCTTATCTTTGAGTGGCTGTTTATTTTCCTTTGGTCAGAATTTATCTCAATTTAGTCTCTTCAGTATGACTCTCTGACCACCATAGCAGGTACGGCTGTCTGAAATTATTTCATGCACATCTGAATTTATGGACATCCCTTCTTTGGTCTCCATATATCAAATTGTTAGCACTATGAGGGCAGGAAATTTGAGCCTTCCTTCTCTCCCCAGAACCTGGAATAGGGGCTGACACTGAGCATTCAATAAAGGCATGAACCTGTTGAGCGTACAGTTAATGTGGGAGTAAAGGCACTTAGCTTCTGTTTGTACAGCCAGTTAATGAATGGGTCCTGATGCCTTTTAATATGTAACAATTCATTCAGTGGCATTGCTTAAGCACTACCTATGTGCCAGGCCATACCCTCCAGGTGGACATACTGCCCCTCCTGAACCCCTTGGGGAGACCCTCCGCCTCCCAGGGGGACCACCCTGGCTGCTCTCCATTCACACAAGTCACACCTATCTCTCCTTCAGCCATATTTTGGAGCAGAGGGAGCTCAGCAGTTTGGGCAAAGCTGGAGCAATGGAGCTTTCTCCCTGATCCTAGCTGCCTCACCTTGGGAAAGTCACTTCCCCCTCTGGAGCTCAGCATGCTGCACGTCCAAGAGTTGCTAATGAAGCCCCCCTGGCAACCCTGTGTCAGCCGCATGACATAGATCAGTGACACACAGGTGCCTGGCATACAGTGAGGTCTGAAAAGGCCTGCCTTGTCTGCTTCCCTTGAGCTCTGGGGTGCCCAGCTCTACCCACCTAGCCTGGGGAGGGATGGGTGGATGCAGGTGCTGCCTGTCCCTGTGACCAGGACTTCCTGGGGAGACCTGCACTGTGTCCTCCTCACTGTTTGTCCAGAAGGAGGAAGAGGAGAGGAGATGCTGTGGGAAGAAGGAGGAGGAGGAGAAAGGGGATAGTTTGAATAGACTGGCAGAGAGTTCTACGGAAAATGGAAAGAAAGAAGTGAGTTTTGTCACCTTTGTCAAGCTCAGGCTCCCCATTCTTGGACTGGTTTGGCTCTAGGAGACAGATTTGAAACGGGCTTTTCTGTATCTTTTGTGCTGACCGGGATGATTGCCCTCGGGCTGTCTAGCTTGCCAAGGTGCTGTGTTTTTCTACCTGTACACGCAGGTGAGGCAGGGGGTGCTCTTGGCAGCCAAGGGAGGCTTTGCTGATGTTCTTCCTGGGTGGGGTCCCATTGCGCTGCCTGTGTGATACGTGGCTTCAGCTCGGTATGGCTGATTTTTCCCACTCTGAGTACTGGCCCAAAGCTTCAAGCCTGGAAGCTGGCCCACTCAGATGGAGTCCAGCATCCCCTGGACTCGGTGGTGGCCTATGTGCCACCACCTCTTTCACCTGTGCGCAGACATTGCAAACTGAGTGTAGACCTCTATTTTACGGAGCCAGAAGGTGCCAGGAAGCCTTCTTGATGCTCTAACAGCAGTTCCTTTGATGAAGTTGGCATGTGTGTGTGTGTGTGTGTGTGTGTGTGTGTGTGTGTGTGTGGGCTTCTTTATCATCCGTGGCCTTTCATGGGTCAGGCATCACAGCAACACTGTCACAGTTTATCTGACTACTTTCACAGCAAACAGAGGAAGCAGATGGTCATCTCCATTTTTAGAAGAAAACTGATCCTCAGAGAAGTTCTAGAGGAGTGGTGGTGAACCTGCGGCCCGTGTGCCACAGCAGGCACGCAGAGCCCTCTCGTTGGTACATGGGCTGAGTCACCCCAGCAGCAGAGCATCAGATAGCAGTTGATTTTTTTCTAAACTGAAACCTCAGTATTCAGGTTTAATTGCAGTGTTGGCTCTTGGCGATAAATAAATGGGTTTTGGGTTGCAGTTTCGGTACTCGGTTTCTAATAGGTTCACTGTCACTGTTCTAGAGCTTGCCCAAGATGTCCCAGTTGGAGCAGCTGGGATTTAGATGGGCTGTCAGGCTGCAAAGGTGGTGCTTTCTTTTCAGCACATCCCAGCCTCCATCGCTGGACCGGCACATGGATTCTCAGCGTCTTTGCCAGCCAGAGTCTGAGCGTCACAAAGACAGGGGCGTGTCTTCTTGATAAACAATCCCCAAGTGCCTGGCCCAGGGCCTGCTACACAGAGAACATGCAGAAAATTCTCATGGAGCGGCAAGTTCAGGACACAGTTCCCAGCCTTCTTCCCATTGTGTCTTGATGTCTCTTCTCTCTAAGGTTGGTTGAGCTGAGGATGAGTTGGTGCCCGCCAACCAACCACTTTGTATGAGGCCTATTTTAAATCGGATATAATTCCTTTTGAAAAGAAACCGCAGAAGTCTGAATTACATTAAAGACAAATGACCCATAAGAGCGATAAGTTAGCTGAATGAGCATAACATAGAGAACAGTTTCAGAAAGGCAAGACATCCAAATACCCTCTCTCAAACTCTAACCTATAGCCATTATCAGGATGTGAGCTTTCATTTTTAAACAAATGAAAAGCCACCATTCCAGCCCTGCTTAGACATGAACGACATGCAACAGTAGGGCTTGTTGGGGGCTCCGCAGTAATTAGAGAGCATTAAGCATGCATTTCCTGGCTGCACTGGCTGCGGTGGTCACAACCTTAGAGAATCAGGCCAGGGGACCCTCTGCAAAGTAGACACCACAGTTCCTTTTGATATACACAGGTCTCCCAGCCCTCAAAGACCTCCACAGGCATAAAATAATTGTATGAAATTACATTCCAAGTTTTTCTGTTCATATTCATTTTCCGCTCATTCATTCACTTTGCCATCTGTGAGAACACACTAGCTCGAGAGCTGCTGCAGGTGGGGAAATGGAGGCTGCCAAAGGTCTAAAAAAATTAAGGAGAAAAAAACCCTCTCAACATTGATCAAATCTTATCCCTTTCTTTTTTTTTTCTTTCTTGTAAATTGAAAAATGACAGTCATTATGTCATTTTTGGAGAAGACATGTTGGTTGTTTTTTGTGGTCCTGGCAGGTTCTTTTGGAGGACTGTTTAGTGTTTTCTAGACCAAGGAAAAGCTGGCTGGCACCAGAGGCGCCTCAGAGGATCACAGATGGGCTCTGGGCCACCTGTTCTCAACACAGTCCCGTAGACTGCTAAGAGGTGGGAATTGCACACCAACAGGATTACCTTCCCCTTTCTGCTCCTCTCCTTTCATACAAAGGAAATGAAGACCTGGAGAAATGAACTGTCCAAAGTCATGTCTACCACAGGAACAGGTTAGAGACTCAGGCTTTTGCTACTTTGTTTGAAGCATTTGGGATTTTTTTTTTTGTACCTGGAATTGAACTCAGGACTTTGCGCTTGCCAGGCAGGCGCTTGTGCCCCTGAGCTATATCCCTGGCCCTGTCCAAAGCATTTGGCAAGCTATTGCTTTTCCTTTAAAAACAAATAAGCATGAGATTTATCAAATGCTAAACTGAGTTAGTAAGAGATGCTCCTCCTCCCATCTGCCCGCAGGTAGGGTTAGGCCTTACCCAGGTCCTCCCCCACCCCCGCCCCACACTCACCTGTGCAGCTTTATCCAAGGATACACACCTGCACAAAAAGATCCCATGTACTCAGGGGCAAGAATCTTGAACGAGACGGAACAAAGCCATTAGCTCAGAAAATCAAGCCTTGGCTTGGGAAATGTTTTGACACACTCTTGAGAGGGTAGAGGGAGGAGCTTGAAGGGCAGTGGCCCTGAGGTCCTTTTAGAACAATAACCAGGCCCTTCCTTTCAACCCCTGTCTACCCCTCAGTGGTCATTAGAACGTTTTCCCCTCTCACCTCTTCGCTAGGGTTCCCTGAGACCTGTGTCCTGTCCTGTGAACTATGCCTTCTCCAGCCCTGCAGGCCTTGGACATGCCTCTCTTTCATGCTTTTTCGATGGGGAACTGAGCTCATCTTTCATAGTCATCTGTGTACCAGTATTCTTTGCTCAGATTATGAATGCTGTGCGGCCAAGTGCCTGGTACATAACAGTCAAGTTGAATGAATGGAGGCCCCTCTGTGGGTCTTCCTACTTGCTCTTTGCCTCTGCCAGGAAGCTTACTCTGTGCAGGATGGGGTCTGCCCTGGCTGTATGTAGATCAGAGCTGGCTGAGATTCCCCTTGCTTTCCTTGCTTTCTGTCTCCAGAGAGCTCTGAGAGGACCTCACCGAGGTCCTCAGTGTGGGCAGAGTAATTGAACCAAAATGCCTGAGGTCATGCAGAAAGCAGGAACCAGGTTTCTCCTTGGGCCACCGGGGTCAGGTGCGCTGAGGTGAGCTTCTCTTAAGGGAGCACACTTCCTAGCAGGCTCCCACCTATGGGTGGGCAGCCTCTGACTGCCTCATGCCTCTCAACAGCACATGTGCCTCTTGCTAGGAGCCTTTCTGCAGAGACCCTTTGGGGCTGCAGCCTCCCTCTCTTCGGTTCCTGCGGCTCCAACTTCTCTCTGGGCATGCTCGTTTTTAAAACTTTCACAAAAATAGCTTCAAGCTGGAAAGAGGAAAATAAAATAACTCTGGTGTCTCTTTGCTAAAAACAACAAAGCAACAGCCTGTGAGCAGCCAGCTCTCTCCAGCATGGATATCACAGGAGGCCTGATTTCTTCTGCTTGCCTCAGTTGTGGCCAGCCTCGTGGGTTCCCTGTCTGAAATCACGTGCCACTAAGTACTTTAGCTGACCCTGTGAGGCCACAGGGAACCCAGCCTTCTGGCTGGACCTATAATTATGCCCAACTTCCAACCTTCGTGTCATCACTTGGGTCACTTCTGAAAATGTGACCCCTGAGTGTGGCACATCACCTCTGTCCACACAATTTTTCTGTGTCTTCCCTGAAGAAATGATTGCACACACAGTTACTTGTTTGAAGTAATAAAAAGCATCCTGCCATTCATTGGAATTTATATTGTATCTTTTTTTTTTTTTTTGAGACAGGGTCTCATTATGTAGGCCAGGCTGGCCTTGAATTCACTGTGTAGCCCAGGCTGGCCTCAAACTTGTGACGATTCTCCTGCCTCAGCCTCCCGGATACAGGCATGCACCACCACACCCAGCCTATATTATTTCTTTTGTTAACAATAATTATCAGAAGTTGACTACTGATTTGCTCTTTTGCTCTTTTGAATTTCATACATATACCATATATATATGATATATATATATACATATATATATATACCATATATATGCACAGTATACACACACACACACATATATATTTTCTTTCTTTCTTTCTTTCTTTCTTTCTTTCTTTCTTTCTTTCTTTCTTTCTTTCTTTCTTTTTTTTCTTTCTTTCCTTTCTTTAAACAGGTTAAGTATATAGGCCTGGTCAAAGCTGAAGAAAGCTATGATCCCCAAATCAGGAGGGATAGATAGATATGTGGGGCCCAAAATAACACAAATATGTTCAAATATTCTTTTCTCCATCACACATTGATCTCCTTTTTTTTGTTGTTGTTGTTGTTTCCTGAAAGGAAGCCAGAGATCTAATGAAGCAGTTCAAATTGCAACTTAAGCTATAGATTTTTAAAAATTCATGAAGCTGTTAAACTAGAACAAAGCAGAAGGATCAAACAGACTGTCAACTATTTGAACAGACATTTCATTTGGTTCCTGTCCCTGACAGGAGCAGTCTGAGGCCATCCTTTAGGGTCCTGTCCTTCTGCACCTGACAGTCTAGGCACCTGCAGGACATTGTCCAGTGAGATATAGTGACGGGTGACTTTGTGTCTGAGGGCGACTCACCCCCTGGAAAGTCTGGAAGAATGATCTCTTCCAGACTTCCTTATTTTTTGTGAGTTATCTTGGCAGGTCAACAAATAGGATTGTAAGCGGGGGAATTTAGAGTACAGTGTACAACTACTGACTTACTGGGGGACACTAGGTCAGTTTCTTGGAAACTAGGCCCACTTCTTGAAAATTAGGTCAGTAGGTCTATGCTGCCCAAAGGCCCTGTGGTAGGCAGAATAGTGGCCACTAAAGATGCCCGCATCCTAATCCCTGGAACCTGTGCCTGTGCAACCTGGCACAGCGACTTTGAGGATGTAATAAATTAACCTTGTAGAGAGGGAAATTATGCTGGAGTATCTGATAGGCCCAAAGTAGCATCCCGGGGAGGAGGGAGGCAGGAGAGAAGTTGGAGTTTAAGGGAGATGTGTTTAGGGGAGGTCAGAGTAGGTGATGTGAGAAGCATTCGACTCATGGCTGGCTTTGAAGAGGCAGGAAGAGGCCTTGGTTCTGGAATGTGGGCAGCCTCTGGAAGGTGGGGAAAAGAAGGAAGTGGATTCTCCCTGGGAGCCGTCCGAGGGCAGTGTGGTCTTGTGGACACCTAGATTTTAGCCCGATGAGACCTATGTCAGACTTCTCAACTAAAGAACAGTAAGACAATACACATGTGCCATCTGAAACCACAGAGCGGTAATTTGCTACCTCGTGATAGAAAACAACACTGCCTTTGCCAGACACTACTCTCTGTTCCTAAGAATTAAAGCCCAGCTTTGTGAGCAGCTGAGGCAACCCCAGCTGAGCGTGCTTGGGGAAGGAATTGTGGGGTGTTCTGTCCCAGCTGCTCTCTGGCATTCCCACTCCTTCCAGTTCCCAGCCATGCTGGTGTGTGAGGGTGACAGGTACTTACAACTCGTCCCACTGGGTGGGGGAGGTAATCCTGTCACAGCACACGGCGTCTGACGGGGTTTCAGGGGATCACCTGGTCCTGCATCTTCCCTTCATACAGACACTGTGTCCATCCTCAAATTGAGGAGCTGAGCTGAGAGAGGGACAGGGTCTCACTGTAGTCCCACTGCTAACTGAGAGAGGAAGGTCACGGGTCAGGGCTACTCCTGGTATAGGACGCTTTTCAATTCCTCACATCGTGGCAATTGCGGCAATAACTTTTCTTTGTGTTAGTGGGTTCTTAGGAGAGGGTGAAGGGAGGGGAAGAAGAAAGAGAAGAAGGAGGAGAAGAAGGAGAAGAGGGCAGGAGGAGGATAAGGAGTAGAATAACAAGAAGAAGGGATGGAGAAGAGGAGAAGAAGGAAGAAGAAGAGGAGGAGGAGGAGGAAGGGAACAGGATGGTATAGTAGGATCAGAGCCCTGAACACCAGTCTGGCCAGTGCTTTCTGTGTATATGTGTATGAAGGGAGGCCACAATGACTGTGAGTCCTCACTGCTTTCTGGGAGACCCTGGTTGGGAGTGGGGAGAACTGAAAGTTAGGTTCAGGCGACTGTTATGGGACTAGTGTGGTGTCAGGAGGACAAGGGTTCTGCTTAAACAGGAAGCTCTCATTTGCTACCAAGAAGCTTAAAAGGTCATGGCCCCCTGTGTCCTAGAGAGGCACCTCCCAACCTCCCGGCTACCTGGACCCCTCTCAGGAACATGGAAGCAACATTGCAAGGTGACTTCTGGAAGGACAAGGCAAGTTGCTGTGATCGGGGAGAGGAGGAGGGTGGAGGAGAGGTAGGTCACAGCCTGGGCGGAAGGCTGTGCTGAGGGCATTTGTCCAGCCCAAATTCACACAGAGAGCTGGCTGGAGTCAGGGTCACAGATAGAGGGCTGAGGGCCTAGGAGGCCTCTTGATGGTTTTCGGGTGTGAGTTGTCTGTTTCTCTTTCATGGTCTGGGACAACATCCTTCAGAACACGGCTATAACCTGAGTCATGATGTCACAAAGAAGGTTGTGGACAACCATTTTCATGAGAGTTATAGGAGTTAATACAGAGTGCACACGTTTTGTAAAGGGAGGTTCTATTGCATGAAACTTTGGCTACATATTAACGGCTTTGGCCTAGCAGGTTGAGCTCTTTCCTGAGCCCTCAGGGACAGAGACCCAGATGCAAAGAAAAGGCAAAAATGACACAGCCTTTTCCACAAGACCAGCTTTTAATATGACTGTGATTTGAAGCACGAATAAATAAACTCCAAAGAAAATGGAAAAAAAAAACCAAACCAAACCTCAACATCAAAACCAAAAACGACAAAACAAAGCAAAACAAAACAAATCTCCAACAGACAAACAAAAAAGTCCCCCCAATAAAAAAGAATCAGACTGTACAAGCTGTGTCACAGGGAGAGAAGAATGAGGTGGCGCCATGGATGGATACTGGGGTCACCCAGGCCACTGTGTCGCCTCCACAGGTGCTGGGGTCAAAGGGAGGTTGGTGCTGGGCACCTTCAGTACCAGATCCCCATGGGCTGTTTTGGGGGGGAAAGGGGTTTGTGGGCAGATCAAGAACCGTCACAAACTACACAAGGATTCAACATAGTAGAGTTCTGTGATTTCCCTCCTGATTGTGCAGTTTTGACTCCAGCCTGGCCTCACAGACGAGTTGGAATCTGGTCCCACTGCAGAGGCCAGAGTGGACGCTGGAAACCACATGGTGGAACGTCATGTACAAGACAGATGGAGAGTGGCGCTGTAAGAAGTCCGAGCATGCAGGTGCTTTATACATCTGGCAGTGAGATGTGATGGCAGGTTGGTTCTGGGACTGTTCCAGAGTGTGACTCATCTCTCCTACGAGGGACGCACAGCGGGGCCCAGGGACGCTTCATGTCAGACGTGGCCGGAGCGAGGTTTGGTAGAAGTTTGCAATGTGTGCATAGGGGGCTCTTGCTTCTTTCCGTCATCAGGGGCCATTCCACCTGAGCTTGCTGTCCCCTGTCCTGGGTCTTGGGCCTTAAGGTCTGTTTGGAGGGTGCTGGGTAGCCTGAGGGGTGTCAGCAGGCAATCTCCTCCAAGGTGCCCAAGGCCGTCTGCAGGGGCACGTTCACAGTGTGGCTGATGGTTTCAGAGTGGTTTGGCATCGTGTCGCAAGTACTCTGCAGGGAAAGGGAAGGTGGGTGTCTATCATTCATTCAGCAAAAATTCATTTCAGGGTCAGGCAGAAAGGGTTGCAGCCTCTACAGCTTAGGACCAGAGCTGATCAGAGTTTTAGGGTGAGGGCCTTCCAGGGAGGAGTAGCTGTGAGTCCCTGAGCAGAGGGAGGCTCATATGGCTCTGAGTCTTCAGGAGGCTGCAGGCTGCAGTGGGCAGGAGGCCAGGAGAGACAGGAGCAGGGAGATTAGCTAGGAGGCTGTGCCAGGAATTTTGGGGAGATTTGACATGGATAGGTGGGGGAGGAGGAGAAGGATGGAGGGGTGGCCATAGTCTGAGACATTTGGAAGGGAGGGAGGTGAGGTTACAGAGGTAGCCACCAGTTGCTGAGCACTTCCTGTCACCTAGGTACTGTGCTGATCCATTCATCAGCATCATCTCTCTTAATCCTCATGACAACGCTCTGAGCCCCTAAGATCGTATGCAGATACTTAGGGAGGTTCAGTAACTTGCTCCCCACCCCAGGCACATAGCTAGGAAGTAGGGAATCTGGGATCCAGACAGCCCTGCTAAGACCAGAGCCTGAGCCTCTCTATACTGCCCTCTCTTTCCCCAGAGGTTGTCTTCTGTCCTCCTGCAGAAGGTGCTGGAGAGATCAAAGCAAGATTTTTAGCTTGGCAGATAGGTAGGGACAGCATCTGGAACAGAAATGGGAGTCTATGCAGGAGAAGGGGCTGGACTCATTCGGGATTGGTTGACTTGGCGGGGAAGAGACAGTCACTCACTGGATGTACCCTCTGAGGTGCTGATCTGGGGTTCCCCACTGGGTGGGGAAAGTCAGTAATACCTGCACTGGCCAGCTAAGACCTTAGCCAGGAATGACTGAGTTTGGAGGGAGGATGATGACCAACCAGAACCAGTGCTGCCTCTCTGGCTGGACGAAAAAGGTAAAATAGGGCAGTGCTAAGAGGTGCCCATGGTACATGTCGGGCGCTGTCTTGAGTGCCTGTGTGGACCAAGTCATTACCGCCACACTGTCACCCTACAGAAGGGTGTGTCTTTACCTTCTTTTTGTATTTGAGGCCACTGAGGCCCACAGGCCAGTGACACACAGCTTTTGAGCGTCAGAGCTGGAATCCAGGCACCTCTTACCACTGCCCTATTTTACCTTCAAAGGGGATAAATGCTGGTAACACTCTGGTCCCATTTTGCCACCCCCAGAGAATAAGGAAGTAGACCTATGAGAGCCTCTCTTGCTCTCCCCAGGCCGTGAGATGAGTGGAGTAGCCCTGTGGCCTAGGAAAAGCTGTACTGGGCCAAGCAGGACCCTCCTGGGACCGGCTACATCCACGGTTCACCCACTAGCCTTTGGGGTAAGGTGCAGTTGGAGTGTCCGTGGGCTTGGGGACTGACAGGGCCTCACGAGCCATGGAAAGGTGTGCAGTGAGCCGCACCTCTCCTGCCTGGCCCCAGTGTCTGCCTTCACACTGCTGTACAAGCCACACAGGAACTCAACAGCTCCCAACCCCACCCAGGAACGGCCCTTACCACATTCTCATCGTGGCTCCCTTCATCCTCCTCTTTGCCAAGCAGGTCTAATAGCTTCTCTTTGATCAGCTGCAAAAAAATTCAGGAAGGGGGTGGTCAGGCCAGGAAGATGGTACAGAAGTAGAGGGGACTTCCTTCACTGGGCTCCAGTGGGGAGCCCCAGAGGCAATCGGTCTGGGCTGTGGCTGACACATCGTGACAAGGACCCAGCCCAACAGATAACTCCGAGAGCCTGTCTGTTTTAACCCAACCTTTGGCTGGCATGGGGTTTTGTTGCTGGACAGAAAGCTTGGAAAAGGGAGTAGGAGGCCTGTCATGCAGGGTGGGTGGTGTTCTCTTGCGAAAGAGAGTTAGATAAATGGCAGGGTGTGACTGGTGTGACTGGATCCCTGGTGGTCCCAGGAGCAGCCTGGGACCCCCTTTCTGAGGTTGGGCCTGGGGGACAGACCAATATCCACTTTCAGGGACTGAGAGTTGTCCAGTTCACATGATGAGGGCACTCCTGAGTTGCTGACATTTTATTCCTAACAATTGAAAGAAGTCCTTAGCCAGGTGTGGTGGTGCACGCCTGTAATCCCAGCACTTGGGAGGCTGAGGCTGGAGGATCATTGTGAGCTCGAGGTCAGCCTGAGCTACAAAGTGAGCTCAAGCCTGGCCTGAACCGCATAGCGAGACCCTGTCTCAAAAGCACATAAAAAAAAAAAAAGAAAGTAGTCCTTAAATATGTTATTTGGTGTGAGTCGGTTGCTACAGCTTTGCATAGCTTTTCACAAGAATGAATAAGCAAAGTAAAATATGGGTTAGGATCATCATGTAGACAGTCTCCAGAGGACCCCGGCCCCAGGGCTCCCACAGCTCCCGTAAGGATTCCCAGTGGCCTTAGGCCATAGGCAGCCTTCCCTGGGCGGCAGAATGCTGATCTATGGCTCCCGTGTGCTGGCCTGGGATCAGGAGGTCCAGTGGTATCTGCGGGTCTGGGCACTTCTTAGGACTTCTGTGCCTGTGTCAGGAGGTGCAGTGGGGTGAAGGGCACCGCTGTGTCACAGCCAAGGGGATGGAGGTGCTCATGGTGTCAGGACGGGGCCTGGGACAGACCGTCTGCAGGCTGCATGTCCTAGTGCAGGTGAGCTTGCTCACCCAGTGCTGCTCTTCAAGTGGCTGCCTGAGCTCTGGTGCTCTTTGCCCAGATTGGTGCTCAGTGCAGCGTCCAGGGGTGCGGCCTCTGGCTGGGTTCTCCTGGCAAACTCCAGGAGCTCCCCGTGCAGATGCTACTGTCTCTGTCCGAGGAGCTTCCAGAAGCTTTGTTTTGGCTGCCTCTTGAGGGAGACATCTCCTCAGACAGAGCAGGCAGGCAGCTGGTATGCAGCACTGTGTCCTCGCTGGGACTGGTCAGATGATGAGAATGGCCTGGTCATGGAAGACTACAGGGGCAGTGACTGCAGAACAGACTTCCCAGAGGGCAGGCTTGTGCATGGTGTGTGTGTGTGTCTGTGTGTGTGTATGGTATGCATATGTGTGAGTGTGGTATGAGTGCATGGTGTAGGTAATTGTAGTGTATATATGTGTGATATGTTGTGTATATAGTGTAAGTGTGTATAGATGTGGATACACTAATGGTATGAACTTGCTGCCTCCAGCCTTGCTCCAGTGGGGCTGAGGGGCTGCAGAGTCTGGCCTTTGCTTCCCACCCACCCTCCTTGCTGTGTAGACAGCACCAGCCCCTGGCCCAGGATAGGACCATGGCTTCCCACACGTAAGAGTCCACTCTCACGCCCGGGCCTAGGCTCAGAAGATGACAGTGTGAACTCCAGCAGGAGTAGCAGGCTGTGGGTAGGTGGGCGGAGGCCTTTGCCTCTGCCATGCCTCGGGTCTAAACCTGGGGGCAGGATGAGGATATGGTCATTTCCCCAAGAGCACCCCTAGCACTTACCTCATAAATGTAATCAAAGAGCTCTAGTATTGTAAGGATACTAGCACCAATAAACAACCCCATCTGACCACCGATGTCACCTGGAGAGAAGGAAAAGACCAAAAAGGTAGTTTTACTTATGTGGCTTCCAGAAGGGGGTGATCTGACGAAGAGGGAGGAAGCTAGCACTCCTGACTGTGCCCCTCTGCAGGGGCCTGGGCCGTGTCACCTCACTACGCAGCTCTGAGCGCTGAGTGTGCCAGCGTCCAGCAGGGGTAGGGGGATCCTGGGGTGGCCCAGTGATTCTCAGGATTACACTGACTGCATCCTATGTGGTTCTGCACTGGGAATGGGGATGAGATGAGGGTCTTTGCCCTGGACCGGGGCATAGTCTAGCCTGGGGCCCATGTGTCAGTGTCCTGGGTGAAGGTCTCAGGAACAGTGTCAAGACAGACACCCCCATCCACCAACCGTGGTATGGGCACCTCCCATTCCTGGGATTGGGTCACAGGAGATAAACCCTCTCTCCCCAGGGGAGAGATATTGACCAGGGGTCAATGTTCACCATAGTCTCTTTTTAGAGCAGAGGTTCTCACCCTGAGGTGTTGGGGCCCCCAGGGTCAAAGTTTTGCTAGATTTGTCTTCTGGCTCCTGGCATCAAGATCTCCTGGGAGCCTTGCTACCCATGTAGATACCTGGATATTCTTTGGGGCTAGAGAATCACAATCTCTGAGGTTGAGGTATGAATGTCGAAGTTTTTAATTTCAAAGATGGTTTTCAGGCCCACCAGAGTTTGAGAACCACTTTCTTAAGATCTCAGATGCTTGGAAACCCAGTGAAAGAGATGGCAAGATGCATGTGCACCTGAGCATTTGTAGCCAGACAGCCCACAGCTCTTATGAGAGTCTCAAAGGGTCCAGGAGCAGCAAATAAAGCACAGGGCTCTGGGTCTGCAGAGTGCCTGCCAACTTGTGTGGCTTTGACAAGCCCTGACCTCAGCAGCCCTGCCTCCAAAGGGTTTTGGTGATGGTGATCCGAAGGGAGTGAAGGGTTTGAACTGTGAAGTCCTTCCCAGCTCTGATCTCTGGCTGTAAGCCACTGGGTTGGCTGGGGAGAGGGGTGGGCTTGGAGGTATTTTTTGTGGGGAATGGGCCTACAGTCCTCCTGGAGATCCCAGACTGATCTCTTGGTCTGAGGACTTTCTGGTGGGCAGACCTGCCCCACTCTTCTCCTGAATACGGCTGGCTGGAGCCCAACACTGTCATCCCCAGTGAAAAAGAATAGATAGTGGGGAGGGAACCTAATGGTGGACTCAAAGATGCTCCCTTTCATGTTTCTCCTCTCTGATTGTACTCTCTAACGTCTTTAATGCGGGCTTACTGGGGAATGTGCATGTCTAAAGGTGTACATCAGTTGTGAGGGTTGAGTTTGTGTTTGTGTGCAGCAGGGCTGGGACACAGTGGTATGGAGGGGTGTGTGTACTGAGGGGTGAGGTGTCTGCATGTGTTTGTCTAGAAACAGGCAGAGTATCTGGCTGATGATGGCTTTATGTGGGTGGCCACCTCTGCATAGGCACACTGAGTGTGTCTGGGTGTGTGTGAGTGTAGGTTTGTGGAGGTGGGGAAAGTTGATGCGGATGTTTAGCATGTGTGAGCCTGCGGGGGTGGGGGCGTTTCTGTGTGTGCTCTGCAGGGGTAGGTAACAGATATGTAGTGTCCTGGCCTGCAGTGTGTCTGGCCAGGTTGCTGTGTGCATGGTATGTCTGTGGAGCTATGTTTGGTTGGTGTACGGGGACACAGAGGTGTGCATTGTGTGTGGCACATGGACCCATAGGTTGGTATCTGCACATAGGGTGGGGGGTGCGCCTGGGTGGGGTGAGTGTCTGTACACTGTGGGTGCATTGACTGTGGATGGTGGTGAAGGAGGGCCAGGCTGGGCCTGATGGCTGAGGGTTTGCAAGTGGCACATGCTGTCATCACAGGAGGTACAGATGGCAGCCTGATTCCTCAGCAGGCTATTCTGGGTGGGAACAGTATGCTGGGAACAAGCTCATGCTCATATTTGATGCAGATATGACAGATTCAGAGCTCAGGCCCTCCCTGATCAGAGAGAGAGAGAGAGAGAGAGAGAGAGAGAGAGAGAGAGAGAGAGAGAAAGAGAGAGAGAGGATGATAGGTTGAGCCTATGCTGGAGGAGGGGAAGCAATACAGCCTGAGTCACCTTCAGGACTCACAGGGGCTGGGTGGGGGCATGAACTCTACTGTAGCCCCCAGGGTGTGAATCTCTTGGCTTAGTGCCTTTGGCCACAATGACCTCTGCTGCCACCTGAACCCACCTGGCATTGAGCTGTGGCCCCGTTACTGGCCTCGTATGTGTGAAAATGGCCAGGTGGTCCCCTGGATGCACCAGGCGGGACTGATGACTACCTAAGTGTCAGAAACTGCTACTTATAGCCTTTCTCTGGGCTACAAGCCTTATCATGTCTAACCATCACGGCAAATTCATAAAGTGTATACTATGAAACCCATTCGGCAGACAGATATGGTAAAAAACCAGCTGCCCACATCCTGATGGCTACATACAGGGGCCCTCGGGTTTAATGCCAGCTCTTCCTCCTGTGTGTCTAGGTTGAAGGCTCCTACCCTTCCTAGGATACTACTGTCTTCGGTTGAGTCCTAGAGACAGCAGCTGTTTCTGTCCATAGGGAACAGACCTGGAGTCCCCTCTTTAGAGTAGGTGGGAGATGGCAGAAAGGCTTGAGAGGTAGGTCCTCGGGGCTATCCACTCTCAGGGGTCTTGGGAGCGTGGGACAGGGTTAAATCATTCCCTGTGTCCATTGTGTGTGTGTGTGGGGGGGGGCAGAGCAGCTAATGTCAACTTATGTGGGTGGCAGTCAGGTCGGTGGACACCTGGGGAGAGCAGCCCTTTTTTTTATGTTTGACAAAGGACTCTCGCTCAGTCCAGAGCGCAACACCTGGTCTCAATGTAGCCAGATTGCCCTTGGCTGGGTTCCATCTGGGACCCTGACCGTGTCGGTGTCTCTTCTTCCTTCCAGGCCTCAGGAATCTGACTCTGCCCTGGGAGCAGAAGACCATGGAGTCTAAGAGGCAGGGCTGGAAAGGTCCTGAGGGGCCTTTATGTTCACCATTCTTATTGCAAGGGTGTGTGTGTGGGAGAGTGCTGAAGCTTAGATTATCGATTGAATTGGGCCCCAGATCTCCCACACTGGAATTCTACCCTGTCTAACCCAGGAGCCGAGCAAAGAATGAGGGAGTAATTAGTAAATTACAAGGCCTGACTTCTTCAGAAGCATATATATCTATGGGTTTGCCTGCCTCCCGCCCACCTGCCCTCCCTTCCTCCCTCCCTCCTTCCCATCCCCTAAGAGATGCGGAAATGTGTGCAGCAGACACTCTGACTTACCAAGTAAGGCAGCAACTTCATACGCCTTCTTCTGCTCAATTGTCTCGTAATTGAGAGCTTCAAAAAATATATCCAGAACAAGGATGTTCTCTCTGCAGAGGGAATATTCAGTACCGCACATGGTTAGAACCATCAGCATTCACAGGGATCTCTGATTTCAGCTGTTTGGGGACCAATGGAGAAGTGGAGGCTCAGGGAGCTTGCCCACAGGCAGGATGGGTTAGTGGTGGCGCTGGAACTTGAAACTGAGATGCCAGCTCCAGCCCAGGACCTCGGGCTTCTATCAGCTGCCCCCTTTGCCCTCTCTGAACCCCTCTCTTGACATCCTTTTCAAGAGTCCTGCCTGGCTTGTAGGCTCTGAGCCCTAAGGTCCCACCTGGGTCCTTAGCATGAAAACAAGTTCAGCAATCTCTTGACCAGGCTGGCTGTGGTGTCTGTCCCAGTGGACCTGCTAGTGGCCCTGCCCAGTCCCAAGAGCCTCCAGATTCCTCCTGCAGCTGAAAACCAACTTCTCCTCATGGAAAGTCCTACGCTGGCTTTGCCAAATCAGAGTGAATTTCTAGGGGGCAACTGATGTCTGGCTTGGATATGGGAAGTTCTAGCAGACGGGATGTGGCTCGCTTTGCTCCTCTCCTAGGAAGATGTGTTAACGAGATACATCTTGACAGCAGAAATCATCACTGCCCAAAGATGCTCCCTAAGCAGTGGGGCTGGCATCTACATCTGCATCTACTTAGGTGTAGCTCACCCTGCCCTCCACACCCCTGTTCTCAGCGTGCTGAGCAGAAGCTGTCCCTGGATGGGGTATGGGTCTTCAGGACGGAATAGCTGGGGAAGAGAGGAGCAGACCCTTCTTGCCCCATGCACAGCCCACCCAGGAGTCATTCAAAGCCTCACCATGTCGTGCCTGATTTATGGCAACTGCTTCCTAACAGGCTCCCTTCTCCCCATTTTGCTGTCCACACATCTCCTCTACAGTCATCTGAAGGGCCTTCTAAAATGATCACATGGATCCAAATGCAATCACATTGCAATTCAGTTCTTTGGTCACACAGCAACATTTCAAATGCTTGACAGCCCCACACGTCTAGTGGCTACCATAGAGGATCCCGCAGATGTGGAACATCTCCGTCTTTACCGAATGTTCTGTTGGAGAGCAGGGGTCTGAAATATAAATGTGAGCCTGGTACTGTCTCACACTTCAGTAGCATCCTGTTTTTTTAGGTCGAAGTTCAGCCCCTGCACTCCACAACCTCCCACTCCCCCAGCTCAGCCTAACAGACCCTCTTGCTCTGACATGTCCACCTTCCCCTGTGTCTCTTGTCTACCCTGTGCCAATTCTCCCTGCTGAGCCTCTGCTGGGACACCCTCTTCTAGGCCCTTCATTTATTCACTCCCTTAGAAGATATTTTTTCAGCATCCACTCTATCAGATACTTTACTAGTACTTGATAGGCAGCAGAGAACAAAAAAGAGAGGCTCCTGCCCTCAGGAGGTTTTAGATCTAGGGGAACAGGCGGGTAATAAAACAAGGAATCACAACTGGAATACATAATTACATACTTCAGTCAGTGCTGTGAAGGAAAAAGCAGAGTAATTGGAGAGAAAATTAACAGGAGGAAACAGAATCTAGCTGTTTGGGGCGATGCCATTTAAACAGAGATTTGCACATGGAGGAACCAGATAGGTGGACAGTGGCAGGAAAATAGGCCAGGCAGAGGAAACAGAATGTGCAGGGTCTGTGTGGAGAACTCCTGGGCATCCTGAAAATCTCTGAAGCTTTTCATGACCTCACCTCCACACACACTGCAGGCAGTGCATCACTTTCTCTCACCATGTGTGTACGTGGACGTGACATTCAGTTGTGGACTTGTCCTCCTGGGAGACAGCAAGCTCCTCAAAGGCAGTAGCTGAGCCTTAGGTCATCTTTAGATTCTGAGCATGGCACACCCAGGTGCTCAGTTCATGTTCGCTAAATTGCACTAACTGCTTACTTTTGCCCTCCTCCTGCATTACCTTCAATTTCCTCCTGATCCATTCTCTCCTCTTCCCCTCCCCAGGATGCCCACTTAACTTACGAGATATATTTTTCTGATTTGTTGAATTTCTTCTCCAGGTACTTGGCTGACGTTTTGCTGGGGATCTTCACCATGGAAAGCTCTTTGTTGTAGCGGGTCAAGTTGCAGGGCGTCCTGCAGAGACAGTAATTGCTGTCCTTTTCCGCCAGCAGACCTGGAGGGGAGAGGGCGTGTGGGGGGGTCTTAGTCAGGTGAAGGGACAGGGACTTCTGGTCCAGCACAGCTGGATTCTAGCAGCTGAGAAGTGAGCTGGGAGGGAGTGCTGATCTCAGGAAGGAGGGTGGAGGAATCTTGGAGATAGAGGACCTGGGCTTTGGCTGTAGGTTGGTCTTGTTTTCTTTTGGCTTTCGGTACCGGTACTGTCGTGTCACCCTTTAAAAATTGTTGGAGGTGTTGCCTCTGTTGAGAATGGGCTCCAAGGCAGTCCCTGGCCCCTTGATTCCCATGGCTTCCTTCTCTGCTTCAGGACTCAGTGTTCTTATCCACAGAGTGGGCCAACATGGGAAGCTATTGTACCAGGAGCCCAGAGCTCCTCCTCTGCTGCTGGGGTACACATGGCAAGGGTCCTCACCTCTGTTCTCTGAAGACAGCCTCTCTGTAGCTGGAGCCCTTTTCTCCCTTTCCTTTCTTTTAAGCATTATTCTCTCTCTCTCTCTCTCTCTCTCTCTCTCTCTCTCTCTCTCTCTCTCTCTGTCCTTTTCTCCTTCCCTAGGAATGGGCTTAAGAGCACACTGCTCACAATTCTCTCTGCTTGTCCATCTCCATCCCTTACAGACTTCCAGCTGGGGAGTCAGCAGAGTCCTTCTAAGCAGCACACACCCAGCAGGCTGGCTCGGAGGAGGGAGGGCTGCGGGCCTTCCACTGAGCACACGGACTGTAAACCTGACCTTGCCTCCCGGCCTTCCCCTTGGCCCTGGGCTCAACAGAGCATGGGAAAGATGGGATTGCTTTGGAAGAACCTTGGCTTCTCCAGGTGAACACCAGCGGAGTGTGTGAGGGAAGGTATTGCCGCTCTTCCGGTGCCCATCTCTTCATCTCTGTTCTCCCCCTGCACCCCTTAGCATCCTCTGTTCTCCCTGAAATCTACCCCTTCATCCTCCCCTCCATACCTCTCTTCCCTCCCTCGGCCTTGTGTTCTGTCCCTGTTGTGTTCACCCCGCTCCAACCCTCACCCTCTTGCATGGATTCCTTCCCTCCTTCCTTCCACCCTCTCCCCTCCCTGCAGTGAGACTCTGTCCTGCCCAGCCTCTTTCCTCCCACCCTCTCCCTGCTTCTCCTACCCCCCCACTCAGATGACCTCTGTGACCTTGACCCCAGCCCCCACTCCCAATGACCCCCAGTACTGACCTAGAGCAGGCTCTGCACACTCCTTGTGCTGCTCTGGCGTACAGAAAGGGGCATCCCCTGCGCAGAGAGACACGGAGGGACAGTTAGTTACTTAGGCAGAACTGCGCATGTCAGCAGTGTCTCCCTCCTGGGGGCGGTGATTCCCTCCTGGCACCCACACGGGCAGCAGCCTCCAGAGTTGGAAGAGAGTCAGTGGTCAGGGTGTGCCCCGAGCTGGAAGACTGTGCTCTGATCTGCTCTGTGAGCTTGGACAGGACAGAACACAGGACCTGCCCAGCTGACTTCTTCCAGGTGGCGCTGTAGCTCCTCCCAGCTCCTGTGGGTGACAGGTGAGCTTGCCTGGAAGACTGAGGCAGGGAGGTGGAGGGAATCCCTCCTCGGCCGGCATGTGCGTGGTCTCCTCTATCTGCAGAGGGAGCCTTTCAGCTAGGGAATGGTGTATCTGTTCTACCTATGAAGGAGTGAATACCCTGCCGCCCAGGACACCACAGGTGACAGGGACAGCTGTGGGCTTTCATCAGAGGCCATCTGGCCTGAAGCTAGTAGGGCTCTTCTTGGTATACCATCCTCCTGTATGGGAACAAAAGCTGCTTTGTGCTCTCTCTTTGCTCCGCCCTTAATTCCTTATTAGCAGCTGAGATGCCAGTTATAGTGACCCAGGTGGAATGGTTAAATGCTCTTCTTTGCCAGTTTGCCTTTGGTTCAGGCTTCCTGATGAAATTCACTGGCTTGTGGCTCCGTCTGAGCATCAGGCCAGTAACATTCATCAGCGCTGGTTTCTCCTTTCTGGGCTCTCCATAGAAGTGCAAGATCTTTTTTTTTTTTTCTGTCCTTTAGAAATGCTAAAGTTAAAATCCTCCGCAATTTCTTTCCTAATTATTTCCCAAAAACTTATTTTCAGAGAGGTAAAGAGCTGAAAGTTTTCCCTCTTTCTCATAACAATTTGGATGCCATGTTTCCTTTTCTTCTCTGTGTTCTAGGAAGCTCAGAGGCAATTTTAGCATTATTAATTAAAGGGACACAAATTTATTGTCCTTCAGTTAGTTCTGTGTGTCAGAAGTCAGATAGAACTAACTGTAAGACAATAACGTCAAGGTGGGCTAACGTCAAGGTGTTGGGAGGGTGAGTACTTTCCGGGAGGCTCTCGTGAAGAATTCATTTCTTTGCTTTTCCAGCTTCTGGAGGCCACCCCATATTCACTGGACACCCACATTCCTCCATCTTCAAAGTCAAAAGAATTGCATCTCTGCTCGGGGAGGGACACTGACTTTAGGAAGCGCATGTTTAGATTGGTCTCGCCCTGATCATCTTTGCCTCATGAAGGTGGTAACCTTAATCATCTTGGCAAAGTTCTTTTGACTGAGCCTGTTTTAAAGTTCAGTAGTTCTAATCTCAGATTACTAAAAAATTACTGGTTATTAATGAATGATGTAGTTCAGAATTCAGCTATGGGACTGCTCGCTTCAGGGATGGTTACAAAGGAAAACAATTGGTGGTGATGAACTCCAGGTCCAAAACAAGGATTTCTTTCAATGAACGGAAGGTCTGATATAAGCATGGATTAACAACCATTAAATGCAACATGTTCCTGGTGCATAGTAGGTCCTCAGCCAATATGACTTTTGATTCCCTCCCTTTATATGCCAGCACAGCAGGCAGTTGATGCTTGCAGTTTGTAATCCATTTTTATACCCTAGCCTCATTTTATCCTTATAACAGCTACCGGTTTTGTTTTAAAGATAATGAAAGTGAATAAAAGGGGTTTAACCAATTTGTAAAGGTCACACAGTAAGTGAATATAGGAGCCTGAAGTAGAGGCCAAGAGCCCTGGGTCCAACCCCAATCATCCCTCTCTGGTACAACACCAAACTCCTGCCCAACCCCGCGCCCGCCCCACACTTCTGCCTCTGACGTGCCGACTAACTCGAACGACACGGCTATACGCATTGTTAGTCTGACAACAGAAGTGCCAGTAGACACACATTTACTTCCTGGCTAATAGACTTTTGCCTCTCTTGAAAGAGTGCTAGACATTTGGATCCAAGAAGGGAAGCATCTGGATGACAGCAATAGACATCTGGATGTTTAAACATGTACCACACCAGGATGTAAGAACAGCAAGGACCCAGCGATCTGAACACTAAACTCTTAAGAGGTCAGGGTGGCAAACAATTGGCAAACATAGTGAACCCCAGGGTGAGTGTTCTCCTAACATCTGGACACTTCTGGACAGTGGGATGCTGCTTTGGTTGCTGGGCTGAGTGCTTTTATCTGGCTTCTAAATGTTCAGTAGTCAAGTAACGGAGTCTTCCCAGAACCATGCCCCTCTGGATCCTAGTGGAGTGGGTGATGAGTTTCCGTTCGGGTAGGGAGTGCAAAGAAGGCCTGGCACCCACCTGGCATGTGGACCATTCGGCAGTTGCAGTTCTCCACAATGTAGCGGGTCTCACAGTCAATGCGACAGGCGGTGATACTGTAAACAGGAAAGAAGTCGAGCCCCATCTCTGAGGATCGGCACTCGCCCCAGGGTGGGGGCAGGTATGTGAGCTGCAAGACAGGAGCGGGGCAGCCGTCAGTCCTGGAGGGTGCTGCTTCTTCCGCCTCCACAGACTCTGCCTCGTTCACCCACCTTTTCAATCAACAAGTACTTACTGACCGTTGATGACAGACCAATCTCAACTCCGCTGACCTTCCAGGCCGACAACTTCTGGGTTTGAGTTTTCTTGTCTTTTATAATCTTCCCCTAAACATCATTCCTCTCAGAGTCTTACCCATGTTGCCTCTTCCCATTTTCACTCTTTGTCATCTCCATTCTCTTGGACTGACCCATTGAAATTCTGCCACCTTGGCTTGGGATATTGAAAACCCAGGCCTAGACGTGCAGAACAAAACCCACAGGCAGATTCAGGATGAAGTGGGTTTAGGTTATTATCTATGATTCTGACCACTCTGTGTATGCTACTGCTCTGGGGGAGATTATAGTCCTATTCTTAGAGGTCCAATGACAACAAATAGGCTTCTAACATCTGCCAGGCATGGTGGCACGTGCCTGTGATCCCAGCACTTTGGGAAGTTGAAGTAGGAAAACTGCAAGTTTGAGCCCAGTGTGGGCAATTTAGTGACTTAGCAAGATTGGTCTTAAAATTAAAGAATTAACAAAAGGGCTGGAGTATAATTTTGTGTGAAGGCCTTAGGTTCAACCCCCAAGTACTGAAGAACCAAACTAAACCAAACCAACATAAAATGAACATCTTTGATATTTGCTGATGAGGATGGAGAGGGTAAGAAATGGGAGAATTCATGGTTGTTGAGCAATTACTACATGTTAAGCCTCAAAGTAAATCCTTCACACTGATTTTGTTTTTTGAGATTAAGGACTAAAATGTACACATGTTAAGAACATAGTTCAAGTCCTGACAAATGTATCCATATGTAACCACTGCACCAATCAAGACATAGGACAATTTTTATCATTCTAGCAAGTTCCTTCCTGTCTCTTTCAATCAGTCCATCTACCACCGAGGCAATCACTGTTATGAATTCTATCCCCACCACTGGGCTTGCCTGTTTTCAAACTTCTTCCAAATGAAAGCTCACATTATTTCTCTTCTGTGTCTGGCTTTTTTCATGCAATGTGATGCTTTTGAGATTTATTTCCAAGGTAGCTACAGAAACATTTACATTTTCTATTTCCTCTTGTGCTAGTTTTGGTAACTTGCATCCCCCTTTGACCCAAGGAACTGGTTTATTTTATTTGTTTTTGAACTTGTTAACATGAAGTTGTCTATAATATTCCTTTACCATTTAAAAATGTCTTTTTTTTTTTTTTTTTTTCCCAGTACCGGGAACCGAACTCATGACCTTGCGCTTGCCAGGCAGACGCTGTGCCGCTGAGCTAAATCCCCAGCCCTGAAAAATGTCTTTTGAAACTGTGGTGATATCTTTGCATGCCTGATGGTGGCAGTTTGTGTTCTGTCTCATTTTCCTCGTTATTGATTTCTAATTTAATTATGCTTGGGTCAGAAAACATACTCCCCATGGTTTTATTTCTTTAACATTTATTGAGATTTGTTTTATGGGTTGGCATATGGTCTATGTCGGTGAATCTTCCATGTACACTTGGAAAGTGTGTACAGTCTATAATTCTTGGCATAGTGTTTCATGACAAACAATTAGATTAAGTCGTTTTATAGTGTTGCTCAAGTGTACATCTTCACCAATTCTTTTCTATTTACTCATCATTTGCTGAGACAGGAGTATTGAAATCTCTAAGACTAAATCTGTCTACTCTTTCAGTTCTGTTAATATTTGCTTTATGTATTTTAAAAACATTATTATTAACATACATGTTTAGTATTTTTATATCTTACTCAAGAATTTATTTTGTTATCATTATAAAATAACCCTCTTTATGTTGTGTAAAGCAGACATGGCAACTTTCTTAGACTGTTTATTTTTTCCACCATTTAATTTTTGTTTTTGTCCATACTTTTACTTTTCACCTACTGAAATTTTTATAAATTTAAAATACAGTCTATTTGAGCGTTGGTTAAAGCAAACAGCTTATTTGAATGCTGTTATTTTATTCTACCTGATAATCTCTGCCTTTTAGGTGGGGGTTGTGCTGTGATATCTGTGTCTTTTAACTGGAGAGTTTGATTTGTGTAGACTTAATGCAGTTCTTGATACGGGTGAAGTTTCTATCTTGCTCTTTGTTTCCTGTCTCCATTTTTATAATCTTCTCTTCTCTTTCTTTTCTTACTGCTTCTGGGTTGAGTATTATTTTAGTAGCTCATTCTATCTCCTTGATTGGCTTTTGATTTATCCATCTTGTATTATTATTTTCAGTTGTTGCTCTAGGATTTACAGTGTTTATCCTTAGCTTATCACAGTCTATCTTAGGTTAATATCATGCCACTTCACAAGTAATTCAGTTTATATTTTTCAGCCATTTATGCTATTGCTGTCATGTACTTTATTTCTACATCTGCTATAAATGTGTAGTGCAGACATGGCAACTTTCTTAGACTGTTTATTTTTTCCAGTTTACATTTTACAGTGTAATGCACTGTAAATATTATTTTTGCCTTGAGCAGCCCGTAGACTTTCAAAGAAGTTAAGAGCAAGAGAACTTGTATTTTATATTTACCCATATGTGTGCCATTTTCAGTGCTCATTATTTTTCCTATAGATATGAATTTTCCTATAGATATGAATTTTCCATTTGATGTCATTTTCCTTTAGGTTTGAGAAGTTCTTTTTATAAAAAATATTTCTTGTAGAATGGGTTTTCTATGGCAAATTTTCATTAGTCTCTACAATGTTGTAACTCTGTCCCTATTTTTGAAACATTTTGAGTGTAGATAGAATGTAAGGTTAAGAGCTTTCTTTTGGCATTTCAAAGATGCTGTTTCTCTATCTTCTGTTTCCTTATTTCTGATGAGAGTCAGTTATAGTTCTCCTGTATGTCTTTCCCCTCCTTACATCTCTGATTTTAAGACTTATTCTGCCTTCGAGTTTCAGGATTTTAACTAAGTCATGTTGTGAGTTTTTGTTTTGTTTTGTTGTGTTTTTTTTTTTGAGACAGGGTCTTGCTATTTAGTTTGGGCTGGCCTTAAAATCCCATTGTAGCCCAGCTGGCCTCAAGCTGGCAGCGATCCTCTTGGCTTAGTCTCCCAAGTGTTGGCATTATAGGCATGTGCCACTGCCCCTGGCTTCTTTGTACTTTCTTTCCTGCTTGAGATTGCTGAGATCATTGATCTCTGGAATGATACTTTTGAACAAACTTGGAAAAATATCAGCCAATATTTCTTTAATTAATTTTCTGTCTTGTTCTGTTTCTCCTCTCTGTGATATCACTTTCTGTATGTTGGGCCCTATAAATTGTTGGGTCTCTGTTTATTTTATCAGTCTTTTTTTCTTTTTGTGTCCCATTTGAATAAGGTCTACTAACTTGTCTTCAGCTGTCATGTTCATTTTTTGTTTTGTATCCAGTGTCTTGTTGATCCCATTCAACAATTTAGAAATTTCAGATTTATATTTCTCACATCTAGAACTCCCATTTAAAAAGAAAAGAATTTCCATATCATGGCTAAAACTCTATCATTACTTACATTTTTTTCACATTATTTAGCATGCTTATCATTGTTATTATGAAGTCGCTATCTTCCAGTTTCAGTGCGGGGTTTATATGTACATCTGTTCTCACAGATTTGTTTTTCTTCTCACATTTTCACTCTTACTTCATGTGTCTGGTAGTTTTTATTATTTATTTATTTTGATACTAGGAATTGAACTCAGTCTTACATATAGTAGGCAAGAGCTCCATAACTGAGTTACATCCCTCACCCTTTTTAAAATTTGAGAAAGTCTTGCCCAGGCAGGCCTCGAATTTGAGATCATCCTGCCTCAGGCTCCTGAGCTGCTGTGACAATAGGCGTGTGCCACCATGCCTTGATTATATCCTAGACATTGTGGGTAAATCTTTATAGTGACACTGGATAGGTTCTTTCCCTCTAATTAGTGTTGGGTTATGTTCTAGGCTGTCAAATTTATGGTGAATCATTTTGATTTTGTGGAGGCATTGTTTCAATCTTTGTTTAAAGGTGAATACATTTTAGTTTTGCCTTTAGTCTTGGGCTATAGCCTTTGGCCTTGGGATGGGATCTTAGCTCTTAAGCAGTGACTCATCCGGGGCTTCAGTGGAAGCTTGTGTTGTTTGTCAAGTCTCTCTCTGGGGAGATGTGAATTGTAGCCCTAAAGATCAGCTGTTGAAGTGACTGCTCAGCTTGTTTAGCTGTTGTTTTTCTCCTAGGGTTCTTGGAGTGCCTTTCCATTTGTATGTGGTACAAGTTCAGTGCTGGATTTTAAGGACATTCATGTAAAAATTTGGGGGCTCCCTTTCTGTGAGTTCCTCCTTTTAAGACTTCCTCTAGAAATTTCCAGACTTTCTGGTAACCCTGGACTCTGATTACTGGCTCCTTGATTTTATGCCTGCTGATTTGTGGTTGAAGTCAGTCCCCAGTATTCCTTTTGAAATGCGAGGACAGGCAAATAAAGGTATATTTCACAAATAGGTTCCCTTTCTTCATGGCTGTGGCTATTTTGAGTCTCTCTCGAGTGCAGTCACATAGTAGCTTAAAATTTTATTTAGAATTTGACTGCTATTTCCAGAAAGATCGGTCTGAAATTAGCTACTGTACTATTACAGCGGACACAGAGTCTCTATACTTTTTTTAATATTCACAGGACTTCCTTGAGTTCTAGAAGGGAAGAGTTGAGTGTTGCTCACCTCCAAGTAGAGAGTTGGTATTCTATGATTTAGAATAGATTGGGTCCCTGTATTCCTCAATACTGGATCCCAAAACAAGCAAAACGGCAGAGGTTAGGGGTCCAAAATTATGTAAATTAACTGGAGGGGGGGTTTCTTTTTCTTCTACTGAAAGGGATCCTCAAAATGGGTGCTTAGCAAATGTAGCCGGGTGGAGCTCTACTGATAAGTTAAACTTTGCTCATGGTCTGCTATTTCCCTTCTTTTCCTTTGCAGAGGTCGTGACTCAGATATCCTGCCTACTGGGCTGTGTCTGGTTCATCATTTGCTTCACCAGCTTCTCCGAAGCCTCACACACAGTAGCAGCTGGAAGAATGACACCGTACACAGCACTGATTCTTGCTTACCAGTGAGTGTTTGAAAGAAGGTTGGAGTATTTGTTTATCCTGGGCAAGCGAAGCCTCAGGGGGACCCTGAAGCACTGTCTTCAAACATCTGAAGGACTGTCTCAGGAAAGAAGAATTAGATTTGTTTTCTGGCATCCCCAGGGAAACTTAGACACAAGAATAGTTGTAAGAGGGAAGTGGGGATGATGGTAATAGTTCTCGATGCTGCAGACACTGTGGTAGGCACGTTATTTTCATTACCTTACTCGGTCCTAGAGCAGCGTACATTCTGCCTCAATATAAAGAAGAAATTCCTAATCCACTAATATAATTCAATAATAAAATTATCATTGTACTCTTGGGAGCGAGTTCTTCATCACCAGGGCTGTTCTCGCAGCAGCTGTACGATTACTTGGCTGGGATAGGAAGAGACAGATTTAAGCGGTGGGTGTACAGTGGGAAGAGACCACCTAAAGTCTCTTAAGCCCCATGTCTAATCAAAGACACTAGCTCTATTATAATTTGAAAATTAGAGACTGCGCATTAACTCCAGAAAGTACCCTGAACTCCAAGCTATGTAGCCCCCAGCTTAGCCTCCAGTCTCCTGATCTGATTAAATAAGATAGGTTCAGTGGTCCCCAGCAGCGAGTAGGTGCTCAGCGAGATCTCGCCTCTTCCCCTAATAAGCTCCTTGCATGGCTTTCTGTCCTTTCATTCATTCAACAAACAGCCCAGTCCTACCTTTGTTCTCTTTACAATTTGGCTTTAGAGACAGAACAACAACAACAACCCACAAAAAACTCCGCCTCTTTTGGCTTTAGTTATGTTATGTTTCTTATAGTAAAGATTCCTGCCCAATTAAGACATCCAAGGCAAGATCTACCTGTCTGGGGACTGAGAGAGAGCTCTGTGTGGAGGAGGTGCTGGTGTGCGACAAAGTTGTGGGTGGATGAACTAGTCCGGGTAGAGAGGAGGGACTCCCGGGCTGGAGCCTGGAGCCTTGCATTTACTTGACAGCTCGTCCTGCCCCGCTCTCCTCGGTGCCCTGGAACTGGGGGCTTGATAATTGCTTAAATTTATGAACCGAGTAAGGAGCTCAGAGCGTTTATGATTGAATACTTCAGTGCTCGCCTTTCATTGTTTTAGTGTCTCGAGGCTTTTCACGATCTCCGTTTTCATTTTATACAGAAAAGCTGATGCTTGCGAATACTCTGCCTCGGGCAGCCTTGTGTCCTTCCTCAACTGCCGACTTCCCCGCTTCTTGGGGAGCCAGGGTCCTGAGGCGCACCAGCAGGTGGCGCTGCCGCCAGCACAGCGGCTCCAGATGCTCTCTGCCCTGCGGGAGTCCCGCCAATCTCCCACACCCTGGCCAAGTTCCCTTGCGTCTGTAGCCCACTGTCTGAAGCCCTGACTTGGATGCTGCTGTGAAGACACGCAGAGGACAGTGCCCCTGCTTAAGAATCGGTCACTTTGGTTCTTGGGGGCGGAGGTAGCACGTGAGACAAAGAGAAACCTCAGTCAGCTCACCTGAAGTTCACCTGATGCCCATGGGCTGTGTTGCTATGTCAGCCACTTGGGCTCCTGTTTCAAGCACCGGACCTGTACTCCCTGGACCGAATCCCTCTAGGCTCCAGGATACTCCTGAAAGCCCCTTCCCAGGGTTGGGTCAGGGTCCTCGCCTCGTTTGGCCTGGCCTGGCTTCTTCTTATTCTTTCTTACTCACCCAGTAACTGAGACCTTGGCTTGTCTTCTGGGAGTGGCCTTGTTAAGAACGCATGCTTTGTTGATCTACATTTTCCAGGCTAAGCTGGTTTTGAATCCTGGCTCTGCTACTTAAATTGGGGGACCTGGAGCAAGTGGCTGGGCCTTGCTGACCTTTTTATCATGAGCATCAATCCTGAGATGCTGAGTACTTCACAGAGGGGCTGTGAGTGCTGAACTTGATAGGTGTGGGTGTAATCCAGCTGTTGCCTCTGGCTGACATCTCTTGGTCCCTGTTCTGTGTCATAAGACCCCACATAGAACTCAGCTCCTTACTGAGTTGTCCAGGAAGACCATTTGCAAGGCCTGAGAACACAGGGAAGGGGCCGAGGGGGCCGGAGTAGGAGTCTATAACAGAGAGAAACAAAACCTTTGAGTGGAAAAGGAAGAAATGGATTCTGCTCCTTCCCCTTGCCTGGTCCTGGCCCTTCTCCATCTTTCTCTCCCCTTCTCTATCCTTTCTTCTCTCTCCTCAAATGCTTTCCTACTCTTTCTAGGAGCAGACTCAAGATATGCCTAAGCAGTTTCACAGTCCTTGGAAGTCTTGGCTCGTGGCCACATCCTTTCTCACACTCTCACCTTACCGTGGTATTTTCCCAAGGAAAGGTGGTTCCCTCCCAAAGAGGGATGCTAGAGCATGTTAAGTTATTTTTTTCTGCCCCGTTGTATAACAAGATGGAACATCTCCAAGAGCGCCTGAAGCATAGTGGGTGGTGAATAAACTGAAGCTGTGGTCTCCCAGTGCATTGTTACCTCCCACCCATGTCCCTGCCTGGGAGGATGGGCTCAGGGAGTACAGAGAGTGGAGGCCAGGGCACCCTGGCCATACCTTCGCATCAGTGATGCGGAAATGCATTCCGATGGCCTGTAACACACTTGTTTTATGCGGCGGCCTGTGGGTTTCTATTTTGGGAACCCTCTCTGCACGTTACTGACTGGAAACAGCATTCAGCAGTGTGGACCATGTCTTCATGGCTGTGTAGCAATGAGCTGTGGACCAAGTGAGTTCGTGAGAAGAGCACCATTGGGGCAGGAGTGGAACCTCTCCGAGCCTTACTTATCTGCTCTGTAAAATCGGGACTGCAGAGTTGCTAAACTCTTCTGCGTCTTCATAGTCTTTGACTTTCTGCGTTTCACTTATTGCAGTCCAGGGCGTGGGGTGGTAAGTGGGTGGGCTGCTCTCAGATGATTTGTCTGGTTAAATATTTGGCTCAAAACATGTTTTCTTCCCTTTCTCTGTCTGGAAAAATGGATCAAGACAAGGCCAGCGTGACCCTGGTGCAGAGCCAGCAGCAAGTCTTCGCTCTGGGAAAAACTGCCTTGAGGGTGGAGGGAAAAAAAAAATCCCCTTTGTGGTCTGTCTCTCAGAGAAAATAGTCAAAGGGTGTTCAGCTCGCCCAGCAAGGCTCCCATTGAAGGGGAAGTGCTCAGCCTGGGGGAGGTGGCCTCTGGGGGCGCAGGGAGTAGCAGTGGGCAAGAGTCGGGGCTGAGATTTTGATGGGGTCCTCAGAAGGGCTTTGGTAGTCCAGTCAGCCCAGTGGTCTAGCCTCACTGAACAAGCACTTCAAAAACCCCCAGGTTACATCCGGCACCAGGCTGGCCTCCAGGGCTAGAGAGGAGAGTGAAATGAGGTATCTGCATTTGAGGAACTCCTGTTCACCTGTGCTCCTCCTGCCCCCATTTTGAGGCATGTCCCCCATCCCTGGGGCCTTTTGTCACCTTTGTTCCCAGCCCACTGAGTGGAGGGGTAGTAGGAGAGACACTACCCGTGATCTCCATGAGTTCTGTATTGAGGTTAGCTCAGTATTGCGTCCGAGCTGATACCTGGACTGGATGATGAGCAGGGTTTTGTTGTGTAACTTTGAATGTGACATTCAACCCCTCAGTCCCAACTGTCAGGGACCCTGGGCTCTGAGAGGACCCAGGTTCTGGGGTCAGGTGGCTCTCCAAGTGTCCCCTGTTTCTAGGCATGCTTTTTCCCCCACCTCTTTTCTCCAGCTTCCACTACAAGTACAAACTCCATCTTGCCCACCCAGGCAGAGGAGAAATCAGAGCCTGCTTTTTGAACCGTAATTTTCATTTGATGTTTTTATTGCATCCTGCCGAGTGATTTAAGTGTGTTCGCAAATGATTATATTGCGCTCCTTTTAAACAATTCCAAAATCAAATAAAACAGTAAAACCAAATCCACCAACCAGCTGGTAGCAGAGGCCGTGATGGGTTCTCAGGGGAGATGTATCCTTGCCAGCAGCACAGAAGCACTGAGGCCTCCTTCTCCCTGTCCTTGCCCTGCTTTGGGAATACTCGACCCACAAGGGATGGGGTCAGGAATAAGCAAGTCACCCTAAAGAGACTGAGCAATCATAGCACTTGTGGGCTGGTGTGCACCCACTGTGTGCCTGACCCATGATAGGTATTTTGGTGGCGCTGGGGATCGAACCCAGGACCTTGTGCATGCAAGGCAAGGACTCTACCACTGAGCCACATCCCCAGTCCTCCCCGTGATAGGTATTTTTAAGAATATCATTTCTTTTAATCCTCACAGTGGCTCAGTGAAATTAGGTACTATTTGTCTTAATGACGACTGTAGACAAACTGATGGTGGAAACATAGTTTGTATTTATTGAACTCTTACTAGGTGCCAGGCGCTGTTCTAAGATTTTACTAGCAGGGACTCATTGATTTCCCTAACAGCCTTTGGGAATCAGTGCTTTTATTATCTCCGTTTTATATCTGGTGAGACTGGTGCCCAGAGAGGTTAAGTGACATTGGTCATGTGGGTAGCAGGTGGCAGAGTTGAGATTAAGACCCAGCTCTTTATGCTTTTCACAACTATCTTATATCCTTGCCTAAAAGAATATATCACAACAAGGCAGCACTAGGGGAAGCAGGGTTGTTGCTATGAGGATGGACAGATGCTGGTGCAGAGATTAGAGAGACGGGAATGTGTGTTCCTCAGACTCCAACACAGGAGCTGTTGGAAAGATTCACTGGACAGGTTGGCCCTACAACTCCTCACTTGTTAAGTATGATTATCGCCATTTCACAGGTGAGCAAACGTCGGTGACTTCCCTACCATCACATTGCTAAGAAATGGCAGAGGCAGGACTCAAACCCAGGCCTGTGTGACTCCATCCTAATCTGGCTCTGCTGCTCCCCATGTCCCAACAAGGGGCTGTGGTATCTTTTTTGGCATCTGGGTGCAGGATAGGTAACTCTGAGGTGTAGTACAGTGTAGGTGGTGCTCTATAAGGCATAACAAGGGACAGCTCCCAGTCCCCAAATCCTGGCTGTAGGACTTACATCACCAGTCAGAGATAGGGCCCTAGCACTGCCACTTGATTGAAAGTGGAACTGAGAGGAAATGTTTCATTTTGAGAGGGTTCATATTCAGAAGCCATCAAACCCCACATTGCTAAATATTTGCACAGAACTGGCAAAACTTGCTACATACAATATAAATGCAGAATGTGCTTAATAGGATTTCCCTGCAAGAACAGCAGCCATAACCTGCTCTCTAGTGAAGGTGCGTCCCTGATTGGCATTTGGACCAATCAGACCAATGTGTCACCCAATCAGAATCCAGGCAAACTCTGCCTCTGCCCCGAAGTCCCCCACGGTTGTTTGTTGTACTGGCAGGAAACTAAGTAACAGTAGTAGCTGATGTCGCATTTTAACCAGCAACAAAAATCAATTTAAAAAGCAAATTATCCATGATTTGTGACTAATAATAAAATAATAGCTTATATTCATTTCAAAAATGTCTATGAGTGGGAGGGAAAGTGACAAGAGCAGAAGTTGTGAATTGGTTATCCAAAAAAGCAGAGGAGTGCTTTGTTGAAAGACTACAACTAGTCTCATTCAAACGTGACTTCCACCTTGGTCCTTGCTGGCTCTGTGTATGCCTCTGAAGCTCTATAACAATCCTTCCAGGGCTGATGTCATAGGGACAGGGACAGGGGCAACCTTGGCAGCTTTATTTTAACCCAACCATCCATCTCCCCATGCATCCATCTACTCACCTACCTATCCACCCATCTATCCATCCACTCACCTGCATAGCCAACCATTCGTCCATCCTTCTGAATGGGAAAAACTGTACCAGAGAAATTTTTTTTTTAAACTTTGATATTTTGAAACTGCCTAGCTCTGTAACTGCTTCATGGCTTCATAATTACTTTCTTGACCCCTGTAGCCATGAGAGGGTAACCGAACACACACGATACTTGATTGTACTTGTAACTGATGGTCATTAACCTAGCCCTGTGACCAATTATCTCACCCAGCTAGCTAATCAGAACTGCCAGGTTGCTCTGTCTTGCCTTTGTACCTGTGGCTTGTGTATCATATAAAAGTCCTAGATCACCAGAGATTGGGGCCTGATATTCTAGGAATGATTCTGATCAGGGCCCATTGATGTAAATAAATCTGCCTCCAAATCCTGGGTGTTGCTTTGGTGTTTCTGCTTGCTGTTGTACTTCCACCCACTCGCCCACCTATGTGTCCATCCATCCATCCATCCATCCATCCATCCATCCATCCGTCTGTCCGTCCTTCTTATCTACCCACCCACCTACCTTCCACATGTCCAGGAAACATGTAAGCACCTGATCAGCTCCAGCAACACTCCTAGGAATTGGGGCTACAAGGATGAATAATGTGTGGTCCTTCTGCCCACAGAAAGTGTAGAAAGAACAAACAAAGCAGGTCCTACGGTGGGGTAATAAAGTACAGGAATAGTGGAGACACCGAGGAGGGCATGGTCAGACCAACATGGTGTGGAGGAGGGCTCAGAGAAGACTTTATGGACTGATGGTCACCTTGGAGCTGAGTCTAAAAAGGCTATGTGGCTCATTTGGTAGGTCAGGAGTGGGAAGCATGATCTGGGTAGAAGAGTGTCCTGCATGGGCAAAGGCACAGAGGCACAAGGAAACCAGGGCCAAAGGGCAGCCTCAGGCCATGCAGCAAGGCTGGCATGTGCATGTCAGGTTGAGGAATAGTGCTCAGTGCCAGGTAAGAGCCCTGACCCAGGAGCAGCTGAGTGATGGACGAATTCTCCCTAATTGTTACTGGGAACCCTGCATGTACAGTGCATATCCATCACCAGTGGCTCTAGTCCCTGCTAAGTTCATGCAAGGCCCTGCCCTCCCCCGCCTGGTGTGGGAGCTTGCTCGGCAGAACATTTCCAGCGTGTCCGTGCATCCCGACAGGCCATTATAATCACATCTTCATAGGGCCACAATTTCTTGGGCAAATGCTGTGGGTACCAGCAGCACGTTCTCAGCAAATTGCCTCAGTGTGTAATTTGTTGGTTCAAAGAGGGAGAGGAAATGGGCTTCAGGAATGCGTGTGGGGACGGGGCCTCATTTGAGGAATGAACCTGGGCCTCACATGCCTGCCAGCCTGATTTGGATACTTACTCAGGACCTGTCACCTCCTGGAGCTCAGCTTTCTTTAGTCCCCAGGCCAGGCTCTTGCCTGAAGTGTGCCTTTATCTTTCCCTACCCAGGGCCAGGCAGCCCCCTCCCGCTGTCCATGCTGTCAGGACTCTCCTGACATGGTGCTGGGGGTCCCAAGTCCTCCATGTTCCTTCTCTGAGAAGCACTTTCAGCTCTGTAAGCTGGAAAGTGGCAATTCAGATTCCAAACTGCATCTCTGCTCTGTATTTTCCTTCTTCCCCCACCACCCCCTCTTTCTCCTTTCCTGCTTGGATTTCCATCTTTCTAGGGAAATCTTGCAGTCCAACTTATACCTTCTAGCATCATCAAGTGAACAATCCAGAAGAGGTCAGTAAGAGTGACCCCTCTCCATGCTAAACTGGACCACCTCAGAGCTGCTGCTGCTGCTGGGTACAGCTGTGTGGGGTGTGTACTGCACAACTGCAGGCTCATCTACTCCCATAGACTAAGGTATGAATGATGCTCCAGAGAGCACCCTGGGCAGCCTTGAGCAGTTCATTTGCCTGCACTGCGGCCCCATCTGGCTTCACTCTGCTCCTTGGCTCATGGTCTATCTTCAATTTCTGTCATCCCACTCCTTCCCTTAAAATACATCCCATTTACATGGCAATGGAGACATTCCCATAGGAGTGGGAGGGACGGGGGTTGGCGGTAGCATCAGGAGTGTTTGTGGGGGGACAGACAAACCTCCATTCACAATCTCTTTTGGAGTGGGGGCCATTTATTGCTTTTTTTTCAATGGGTACATTTGAAATGCAAATTGGATCCAGGTTGAGAAGTTCACTAGTGGGTTTTCTTAAAGTGGAGGCTACCTCAGTGCATTTGCTCCAGTTTTGGCTTTATTTCCATTCAAAATCCACTCTCTGTACATGAGTGGGTTGAGGGGGTTCATTGGCTTGGGTGGCTCCTGGCAGGCTGGGAATGTGAGTAGGTGGGTGGGATGTGTGTGTGTGTGCATGTGTGTATGTGTGTTGCAAGGCTGGACTCAGGACAAGCCTGCTCAGCTCTGGCCTCTGCAACTCTCCTTCTCTCAGCCAGAGCCCTCCTCTCCCTTCTGACCCCAGCCCTGCACAACCTGCTGAAGGGATCTGGAGCTGGGCAGGACTGTATTGAGCATCGAACTTCAAGACTTAGCCTGAAGAAAGAAACAAGGAGAAGTGAGCTGAGCCTCCAGACTGGCAGCAGCTGTTATGGTCCCGCCTCCAGCAGCTTCAGCTAATCCTCAGGGTCGTTCTCCAGATAGGGGTTGGAGGCTCCCCTGAGCTGCAGCCATAGCCCAGGGACAGCACCACGCCTGGTAAGCCATCCAGAATGAGCCCAGTTGCCTTCTTTCTCCAGGACGGTGCTGGGCAGCAGGAGCCTGGCTAAGTTCCTTCCCTGTGCTTGCAACAGGGTGTGATTCAGGCTCCGCTGCATCCCTCTGAGCCCTGCTGGCCTGGCAGGGAGGCTCTGTGTGCACAGAGCACTTGCCATAAAACTCATCTTTTATTGCTGCCTCCCTGTAGCTTTTCAGTGGGGGGGATGGTGGACTTGGACGGGCATAAAACGTGTGTGGCTTCTACAGGATTCTGTGAGGGTGAAATACGGCATCGAAAATTAATCCTCTGAGCCCCTTCACCCTCAGATGGGAACGCAAGTGCTCAGGGCTCCCGCTTTGTAGTGAGGCTACTTCCCGGTTCTGCTGTTTATTACACCACACTGTGTTCCACAAATCCCCACATAATTAATTTTCACAGGGGGCTCCTGAGAGTTTGAGAACCCATCTATCACTCTCTGTTAGTCCTGCGGACTGTGGTTCCCCTGCCCTCTCCCTAGAAATGCTGCAGTCCTTGGCATCTCAGGCTTGGTTTCTTACACAGATCAGAGCTACTTTATAACCTTGGAAAACCTTTCTTTTCCATTAAATGATTCCAATTTTATGTGGTTTAGCTGGTGATCTTGTGTGGGTCCTAATGTTTATTTTTTTGTGCGTGCATGCGTGCGTGCGTGCATGTGTGTGTGTGGTGCTGGGATCAAATCCAGGGCCCCACACATGCTGGACAAGTACTCTACCCTCAGGCTATACCCTCAACCTTTTCCATTTTGAGACAGGGTCTTGGTCAGTTGCCCAGGCTGGCCTTGAACTTGTGATCCTCACATCCCAACTTCCTCATCACTATCACTAATAATGCCTCAGCATTATTTTTTAAACCTGCAGAGGTGCCACCATGAAACTGTTTTAAGGGGAGTTGGACAGACACCATCTATTCATAGATCTTGAATTCTTTGACCCTTAGGAAAGACTGCCCTGGAAAGATCAATATTCAGTACCAACTTCTGGGCTGTGAGGTATGACTGCAGAGTGACTGTCAATTCCATCTGAGAGGGAAGGTCTGGTCCTACGTGTTTTCTCCCAGGTTACTACTTGGTCCTGCTTGTTGGGCCCCAGATGGACATGAGCTTTTACTTTCTCAGTAGGGGCCCAATAGGGTGAGATCAGTGACCACAGAGGACAGCACATGGCCACATGGAAGAGATGGCTTAGGGATCGTTAAGAAGAAAGGAGTAGACCATATGTCATGTGATGCTAGGAAAAGGGCAGGGACTTCAGAATCGGGCAACTGTGGATTCTACTTCCCAGCTCCACTTCTTTATCTGCAGACACCAGTACCACCCCCAACCCCGGTCTGCTGTGGAGACTAACAAGAATGGTCTTCAACAGTGCTAACACGGTGGAACGTGGGTCAGCTCCGGGGCGGGTAGTGTGATGTGGTCCAAAGCCTGGACTGTTGCCTCAGGCAGGCCTGGGTATGGGTTCCAGATTCTTTACTTACTGACCTAATTTCCCCATCTATAAATTGGAAATAACAGCAGATAGAGCTCATTGCCGTGAAAATCCTATTTCATCAGTCAGAATGCACATTTTTTTTACACCCTAACACATCTGTAATGCCTTACCCTCAACAGGCTCTTAGCATTGTGTTATAGTTGAACTGGTAATTTTTTTGGCTTTCATAGTTGTCATTGTTGTCTTAGATTTCATGAAACGTGGAAAATGAGCTCATGATTGCAAAGGGCATATTGAACAGATGCTCAGTGAATGGCAACAGTTGCTATTATTTCCTGTTGGGTCATGGGCAAGTTTTAAACATCTTTGAGCCTCAGTGTCCTCACGGTCATGATGACTTCTACCTCATAGGGGTAGGGGAAGTAGTAAACAAGGTGAGGATCGTAGCATCCACCATAACATTTTGCGTAGGACAGGGGGTCTAGAGAAGTTCTGCTCCACCTTGGGGAATGCACCCAGGGAAAACTGCCCCTTTGTGAAATTTTGGCACCAGGTGTATGCGGTAGAAAGAAAAGGGAGGGGATTCCTCTTGAGCTCTTGCACTTTGCTGAACAATGCTCATTTTGCTCACTGATCCCCCCTGGTGGTCACAAAAGATCGGGCATGATTTCTGATCCAGATGTTAAGGAAGGAAATGGTAGTAGGCAAGCTTACTGGGCTTGAAGACCTGGACTGGAAGCCCAGCCTGGAGGCACACAGTGGAGATGTAACCTGCTGGGCCTCTTGCTGGGATTCTCTTTACACTTGAACTTGGGAAAATGGAGAGCTCACACCTCTTGCCCACCCTCCCTCAGGATAACATGTCCCTGTGCTACAGATTGTGGCTACAGAGGTCAGCCTTTCGGGTGGCATAATGGGTTGGCAGAATCCTTTCTTCAGTGTGTCCCATAGCCTGCAGTCTGAATTGGGGTCACCCAGACCTGGTTTGCAATTCTGGCTCTGGATGATCGTGGCGCATGATGTCCCCTGTATGGGTCTCAGAGTCCTCATCTGCAGAGTTAGGTGTGTGTAGGTTCTGTAATATAGTTGATGCTGAAAAATGTTAGGTTGCCTGCCACACCACCCTCCTCCTGGGCAGAGATGCCTTGGGAAGAGCATTGAGCGAAGTCATAAGCAATATTGACTTTAACTACAAAATGCTCTGATGTCTTTCCTGCTGCTCTGGTAAAGTAGTCTTTGAAGTGAGCCTTCCTTGCAAGTCTGTAACAGCACAGATGAGCAGATGCAAACTATTAGACCATGAGGAAGTGCCAGGTGCTTGCCTTTCAAAGAGGAACACGTAACTCCCTCTTCAGCCCTTTGCCTGGCTCCTTGAGTTGCTGCCTCGGCCCTCGGCCCCTCTAATTGGTGGTGGGGAGAATGGCATATGGAAATAAAGCCAAAAACCATGGGACAATAGGTAGGAGGAAAAGCCTGGACTGACAACCTTCAGCCCTGGCACTCTGCACGAGGTGGGTACTGCTATCATCTCTACATACAGATGAGGAAACTGAGGCAGAGACGTGAAGAAACTTGCCCACAGTCCCACTGCTGATGGACAAGTCCCATGCTGAGGCCCTGCATTACTATCCTATAGTCCCCCGCCAAAATGGTCCTCCTTGCCCACTACAATGACCACTGCCCCCGGAAAGAAAGCTTTTTTTTTTTTTTAAAACAAACTATGGCTTTTAGAAACTAGAGAACCTTTTAGGACTAACATCAGTTGATGTTGTCATTTTTTGTAAATGTATGCTTTTAAAAGTCTCAGAAAACATATTTTTTTAAAGAGAATAAAAATAATAAAAAACACTAGAAATGATACAGAATTTGAAAAAAAAAGAACCCAAGATGACATGAATCAACAATGGTTGCTATAGTGCATGTTGTTGTCTTCAAAGTAGTTGTTCAGATTACCAGATACAAGCATTTAAAATTTGTCAAAAATATATTAAGCATTAATTATTCCTTTAACCAACAGAAATCAGCAGTACAATTATCTTAGCCATCTTGTATGTGTGTGTGTGTGTGTATATATATATATATATATATATATATATATATATATATATATATATATACACATTTCCCTCTTCCTTCACTCTCTTCTTCTTTCCCTCATCCCAGTTATTCTCTCCTTTTGAACAGTTTCTTTCCCTTTCACAATATCTATTGTACCTTTAAGATTTTATTTACTCTTTCAGGTTCTTACACTAGGGAGACAATGTGATGTTTACACATGTGGGTGGAAAGGAAGTATTTTTATCAGGGACCTATTGAGAGAGGCCTGTGTGTCTTGGGATGCTTCGCTGAAGGTCTTCTCTTCTTTTCCATGTAGAGCAGGTCCATCTCCACCATCTTATAGATGCGAAGACTGAATCTCATGAAAACAAAGTGATTTACTTGAGATTCTCTAGCAAGTCCGAGGCAGGGTTTGGACAAGAGCCTCCGTCTTCTGACTCCTGATCCTGCCACACAGCCAATCAGCTCTCTCCCCCTCCCATGCCCTGCAAGCTGTCTTCTAGGTCACTCCCTGCCCAGCTACCTGTCTGTGCAAGGGGAGAGGATGATCTACGCACCCAACCGCGGACCTCTGAGTCAACTGTAACACTATTACAGCCTCACAGATTCAAGTTTTAGCCTTTCCTTGGAGCTTAAAAAAAAAAAAAACTCAATAAATTGATTTATCTCTGGTGTCTTTCAGAGCACCCCACAAGCAGGCACTTTCTGTGGGGTTATGTTAGGGTAGAAAGGATTACAGGTTTGGAGTGAGGCATTCTAAACCTGAAACAGCCTCACCACCTGCTAGGTTGGTGACTTTGGTTGAGTTATTGAACCTCTTTGAGTATCAGTTATCTCTATGTGAAATGGGAAATTATTCCCCATCCTGGAGGGCTTTCATGAAATAAAATATGAACAGAATTCAGCAGGTTGCCTCTGTGACACAGACATAGCTCCATAGAGCACAGATCCTGTCCTGAAAATTAGCCAAAGAGATCCAGAAAATAAATTATTTGCCTTAAGAAAATCCAGTCTGTAAAATCCACCCAACCTCAGATCAGGGCAGGGATTATTGTTATTAGTTAAGGATCCATGATTTTCACAACAGGTCTGGCCACGCTCCTTTCAATGGCAGCTCCACGTTCGGGCTGCCATGCCTGTTTACGAATCATTAGCTACTTGACAGTGATGTTAGTGGCAAAGCGAAAGAGCAGAGCCTACATTATTGAAAGCCAGAAATGGGAGCCACTGACTGCTAGAAATCAAATGAGACTGGAGAAAAAGAATAGGTCTAAAAAAGTAACCCAAGGAGGAGATTTCATTTATAAATTCCCATCTCCTTTTCTTTCCTATTCTTCAATGTTCAAAAGAGCTAGAAATATACTGACACAGACACCCCAAAAGTTTCCCCCTAAACTTTACAAATGCAGGGACTGGTGACTGGAATGGACCTTTCTAATGTAAGATGCCAAGGTTGTAATTGTTCATTCTTCTGGTTGTAATTTATCCCGCAATCCCTTTGGGTAGCTAAACAGCTCTGAATCCGAGTTGCCCAATCTGCTTATAAGTCTTCTTGATGAATCACTCTCATTCTCCTGGTTTTTCTCTGAGCTGCGGTAATTCTTGACAACTGCCTTAGAGCTATTGTCTCCTGTGGATGTGGAAAGGAAGAGCCATCTATTAGGAAGAACATGTGGGGAGGAGAAGGCTCCTGGCATGGGAGAAGTTGGCAGGTGTAAGGCAAAGTCCTTTCCTCAGGATGGAGAGCCACAGAATGGCAGACAGTCTGTGCCCAGTGATCTCCAGGACATGAGGCACACACGCTTCTTTGGGGGTCTTTGGATTAAGGCAAATCTTGCCTATTGAGCTCCAGAGAGTATCCCCAAAGGCCACGTTGCTGCACTGCTGATCTTCCACACCTCTAAGGTAGGATTGCATGGCAGAGCCTAGGAGTAGTCCAGTATTGGGGCTCCCATCTGTTTGATTGGATGGCTGCCTTCCTAATTCCTCTTGGATTTCACGAGGCATGGGACTAGTTCTTACCAGTGAGAAGTGGTAGAAGTGATGTGGGACTCCTTGGTTAGGAGTAGATATGCTTTTTCTTTGCCTGGGGTGGCTGAAGAGAAACAAGTGTGGAAACCCAGAGAAGGACAGAGCAAGATGGGAGGAGCCTGGGCCTATGATGACGGCATGGAGCAAGGTCCCACTGCCAATGGCACGGGATAACAACCTGAGTGAGGGTTAAATTTTATTGTGTTACATCACCAGACTTAAAGCTTGCTTGTTACAGGAGTAAATCTACCCTGTCTAATGCAGGCAGCGCTTTATTCAACCAAATACGTCTCCAGGTTAAGGAAATTCCAGGGGGCAGTCTATCCTGAGTTAGCAGGGCACTATTTACTAACTGGATAGAGTATTTTGTAATTTGTCACTGATAGCTGTTATGTGAAAAATCAGTATGAAACTTGAGGAATATTGACTATATGGATTCTTAATTTTTACACCTGATAAATTATTCTTGTTGGAGGTAGGAAGGAAAAACATAGTCTATTCATAAGAGAACCTTGGCCTCTCTTCCCTTTTCTCTGGAACCCACAAATGTGTACAACCTAGATTCCATCTCCCCAAGCCACCACAAGTGTGCCCTCTTCTCCGCAGTCTGAAATTCTCACCTCTCTCTTGGACTATGGCAGCAGCTTCCTACCTGCTCCTTGGCCTCCAACCTCATTCTCACCCAGTCTTCTTAAAATGCAGCCCAGGCCATGCCACCATCTTCTGTGATAAAACCCAAGCTCCCTCTCTTTAGGAGACCTCTCAGGTCTTCTGTCATGTGTCTACTCACATCTTCCCCTCCATGGAGTGTTCATAACCTCTCCGACCTTGTTCTCCTGCCTGCTTGCTTGAGCTGTCCTTCCTGCAACCGCCTACCCAGCTTTCCAGGCTCAGCCCATGTCCCTCTGCTAGGGCGTGATCTCCATCCTTTCCTCTTGCCTTTGGAGCCTGGTGTCCAGGCTGGAGTTTTATTCCAGCTCCTGTACCCCCTTATCTTACTCACTGGTTGACATGTCCACCCCAGGCTGTCCTTCAGACCTTTGAAGAGAAAGGTAGGGAATTGATTTCCTCTCCCCAAGGCTGTCCCAAAGCTGGGGCTCAAGTGATGCAGCTTCTGGATTACGTTGCTGCCAGGCCAGTTACCAAGACAACTTCCCCTCCCTGGGCCTCCGTTCCACAAGGGAAACTGAAGGCTGCTCGTCAGGGGCTGGTGCTTAGTGATCTTTGTGGGCTTCTCCAGGTTTAGCATTCCAGGATGATATAATTTTTTACCATGAATGCAGTACAGTCATGGGAGGGAAATCAATATCCAGAGTTTTTCCCGAGCTGTGTCTGTGTGAGCTGCAGTTCTTCAGAAGACTGTCCTCGGGGTGCACGTGGCTTCCAGCACCGTCTGACACCAGGGGGAATTTATCATTACAGAAAAGCTTATGGTGCAGGTTTAGCAAATGTGGCATCTCAGGTGTTCCGGCGCTTCATTTATCAAGTAAACAGGGCTTCCTTATTTAGACTTCAGTCACTTGGCTTATAAACTATCACTCAGATATAAAAATGGGGGTAAGGTGTCCTCTTTTATTGACCCTGATGAGAAATGGGCATGATCAATTATGTCTCCGCATGGGGAGGAAGGCCATTTGCAGGCTTGCAACTCATTACATGGAGGTTGCATTTCAGGGCATGCTGTGGGGTGGGCAGGAGGCGTTCTGGGCACACTGCATGGACACACCACTAGCAGATCGGGGAGCTCCCTCATCGCTAGCCACGTGGCCTTGGGCAAGCTCCCTCTCTCCCAGTGTTATCCCTGGGTCACAGCTCTCCTATATGCATCTGCAGGGGTATTGTTAGGGTGGCCCCCGCAACACTGAGAGAACACAATGCAGGGAAGTCAGTTGTACACAGTGGAGTTACATCCATTGGTTTAAGAAGCACAAGGTGGGATTCAGTGGTTGCATACAATGCTGGTAACCTTGTCCTGCCAAAAGCATGGCCTTGGGCATGTGGGACTGGGCTCCTGATGGTGATGCATGCAAGGATTCCTTGGGCACGCTCCACTCACTCAGCTTCCAGGTAATCCTCTCATCTCTTAGCTCAGTTGCTATCTTTTCCTCTCCCATGCCAGGACTACTTATCCCTTATGAGTCATTTGTACTTTCCAAGAGCCTCTGGGATTTGCCAGTCTTCCCCGAGGACCGCTGCCCTGGCTACTTCATGCTCTTATGACTGTTACTACTATACAGTGTAAGTCCTGCTTCTTCTAGGAAGCTTTTCTGGCTTGTCCTTCTACTCACTCTCTTCTTGCCCCCTTCGTAGTCCTCATCTGATTATTGGGTGCTTAGTGAGGGTAGCTCTGTAACACCACCTACGTTTCTGGAATGCAGTGCTCCTCTGTTGCCGCCAAAAGCCGTGGGATCTATGGCAGCAGAGCTTACTTGGTGGTTCTTTATTGCCCCCCACTGCACTTGATGCACGACACCCTGAAGGCTCCCAGTAAGTGCTGGTTGCCTGACAACATAACAGAAGTTGGGGAATAAAGGATTCCTTAAGTTAAAGTCCAAATCCTTAACCTGGCCTGCAGACCCTGTCTGATCGCTATCCCATCTGCCTCCGCCTCCCAGACTCTTCTCTGTCCACTTCCTGATCCAGGCTTCTGCTCTACAGTTGCTCACAAGCTGGTTTTCTCCCCTGTGTCCTTTTTGGTTTGTTCTTGACGCCTGCCATGCCCCTCCTCCCACTTTCTGCCTGCAAATTCTCAGTCCCTAAAGACCGGGCTGTACAGCTATTCCTCCAAGTAGCTTTTTCTAAACCCCACGTTTGAGTGAAGACCTCCTCCTCTAGACGCCCATGGCACACTGCTCTTCTCTCCCAGCACTTGTCCCAGGCATTTCCTCTCACATTCGCTTCTTCTGCCAGCTGTGTGCTCCTAAGAATAAGGCCGTGTGTTAAGCATCTATGAGTTCTAGAGGTGTGCAGATGCACGAGAAACACTCACTAAATTTTTGGACGGATGGATGGATGGATGGATGGTAGGTAAATGGTAGATCCTGGGGAGTTCTGCTGGGGCTGGAAATAAGGCGACACAAGGAAGTTAGGAAATGTAGAAAGAAAGTGGAGATCCAGGGAGAAGTGAGTAGCCAGGACTAGACTGAGTGTCAGGGATCCACTGAGGTAGAGGGTTCTCTAGGTGAGGCCAAGGAACATGGATTCTGCGGATGAGGCCAAGGGAGGAGAGAGGTGGAGCAAGGCAGGTAACATGTTGTCTTTAAGGGGCTGAGGGGACACTGAAGGTGCTCGTCCAGGCCCTGTTCAACACTGCCATCTTTGAGCAGGTGGCCATATCTGCTCACTCCTGGCTCATATGTGCCTGTACGATCACAGAGCTTTCTTCCTCAGTCCACTGAAAACAAACCACTCCTCAGGGCATGCAAGCTTGAAATGCAACAAGGCCCCACAGACATTTATATTGATAGAGAGTGAAGCTCTGGCTGAGTATTCTTGGCAAACAGATTGCGTGCATGTATATGTGTGTGAATATGTGTGCATTTGGTAGAGGTGGGTGTGAACTATTACAGTCCATGTCAAATTTTGCTGTGGCAGAATCATGAGGGGAATC
The DNA here is from genome assembly GCF_000276665.1 of Chinchilla lanigera. NCBI lineage: Eukaryota > Metazoa > Chordata > Mammalia > Rodentia > Chinchillidae > Chinchilla > Chinchilla lanigera. The sequence goes on from NW_004955481.1 coordinate 7,887,326, forward strand.
CTATGAAAAGGCACATCCTGGGGCTGGTAGAGCATTTGCCTAGCATGTGAGGCTCTGGGTTCCCTCCCCAGCACACACACACACACACACACACACACACGCGCGCGCGCACACACACACACATGCACGCAGAGATGCAGAGGTAGGTTCTGATTGTCCAGGGCAGGGCCCAAGTCTCTGCCTTTTAAACAAGTTCGAGGTACTGCTGGCCCCACAGATGATACTGACTAACACGGAGCTACTAAAAACTGGCAAATCCTCATACGGTCTAATCTACTCTTAGAAGACAAAAATGGTCTGGACAGATGGCCACAGACTCATGGAAATTTTAGAATATTTGAGAGGAACCAGATATATCCCTGTATTTTATCAAATCCAAAATAATAACCATTATTTTGCAGACCACTAAGAAAAAAAAATGTCTGGTCAATGAATAGTAAAAGGCCATCAATTGTAAGATACCTCACAATTTCAGAGAAGTCAGACCATATGGATAGAGTAGAATATTTGCTAGAACACCCTTCCCCCAGCCTCTTTGGGACTGTGCGGCTGGAGGAGGCTGAGCCACACATTTGCTGTGGTTTTGCTTCTCAAGGGGCCTGAGAAGGTCCCTTCTCAGAGGGCATCTTCAGGTCTGGGCGGATGAGGGAAGGATTCTCTGTAATCCTCTGAGATTCCCAGAGCCATTCCCCGCTCCACGCTGAACCCCGTGGGGAGGGATCCATTTCTATTCCTTGGCAGTATATTTCTACTAAGAGAACTTGGTTTTGGGGCTTTGGGCCCCTGAGCTGTCTGATTTCATATTCAGGATATCCTTTTCTTCTACTTCAGAAATTCATAAATTAAATTGAATCTCAAGTGGCTAAATCTGAAGCCCTTGGCCTCTCTTCCTGGGAATAAGAAACAAAGCAACTACTCTGTCTTCTCTTGGTCTTGTCTCCTCCTTGACAAATGGTGGAATTAACTGAATAGCAGAACTGGATCATCCAGGGCAGCAGTTCTCACACGCTGTGTGAAGGATCACCTGGAGGTGTTTTATGAACTGCAGCTGTTCTGGGCTCAGCCCAGAGATTAGGATTCTGTTGGCCCATCATGGTACCCAGGTGTTGGGAGTTTTCAAAATCTCCCTAGAGGGTTCTACTCTCAAAGAAAGGTTGAAAAATCATTAATGTACTTAACCTATTGAACAGATGGGAAAACTGAGGTCTAGAATGGCCAAGTGATTTGCTTCTGGTCACACGGCTGGTTGCAGGTGGTGGAATGAGCTTTAAGTCCCTGGATTCTTCATTCGAAGCTCTAATCAGTCCACCTTTTACTGTGGGCATAGACAGTTATTCCAATATAACTCAAAGTTATACCAATATACTACACACATGCAGCTGTTTGCGCGTATGTGTGTGTGTGAGATTCAGTCTGTGTTAAAAATCTAAGCAGAAATTAACAGTGGAACTTAGAAAGAAAGCTCAGTTTAACAACGATAAACTGAGGTGCTGTTTGCCTCACCATCATCCCTCACAGCTTGGGGCAGGAGTGAGGGGAGGCAACCTCTTACCAGCACCCACCCCTCCTAGATTCAGACTCTAAGTCCTGGGCACGTTATTGTGGCTCACAGGCCTTGCTTCTTAGTTCTCTGTGGGTCCTCTCCAACTTCTCTGTGTCCCAGTATCGGAGACCCTGACGTCCCCACGGTCATGGGCTAGGTGTTCAGGGCCAGGTGGCCTGGGCTGCTCTGTAAAGTATACCGTCTAATAAATGACTTATCAGGAATGAATATAGTTCCCAATCGGGACTGCCCTTGGGAGGAAATTAATGGGAAGAGCAAGCTCTTAAATTATGCAGGAATGAGAGATCTTGTTGAGCTGGTGTCTGGAGGCAGGTGGGCTGCTGTCGTTGGAAGCAGCTAAGTGTGTTTTCAGCGCTTCTCTTGCGGCCCAGAGTTTTCTTCTGAAGCCAGAGAGGGGCTCACATCTGCTGTCACTTGTGGCATCTCCCAAAGCTACTGGCCATCTGGTGAGAGGCCTGGGCTACGTTGTGCTTTGGTCTCTCTGGATTTTGGACTGGCTTGTTTACTTTTATATCAATAGGCCAGGGTAAATGTATGCTTTTGTGTATGAGTTTAGGAGAGGGAAAGAAGAGAAAGCAGTGGTAGACAGGGGCTAAATTGGCTCTGTCAGCTGCAGAACTTGGGGCTGTGGGTACCGAACAGTAAGTGGGTCGGAGAGTCCCACCGTTCCAGAGTTTTCCAGCTTTCCGGTGCCTCTGCGTTACTGAAAGGCTTGTGAGAGAGGCCGATAGCTGGGCCCTACCTTCAGGATCTGATGCAGCGTGTGTGGAATGAGGCCCAGAAATATACATTTGGCCTACTTCTATCCACTTCTGGTACACACTGGAGTTGGAGAACGCCTGGCTTAGGAAAACTTCATCCTAAATACAGTGTTACGGGGATGAAGGGCCGGTATGACATCACATATTTGGATTTTGATTCCGGAACTAAAAATCCAGGAGAAGAACCAGATGACCCTTAGGCCCCTTCCAGTTCCATTTACCTGTTGCTTCCCTCCCTATACGGGGAAGTGGAAGTGAGGATGTCATCTGGAAGCCAAGAAAGAGGAGTGAGATTTAAGATCCTGGGTAATGTATCCTCTCAGCAGGGCTGGCTTTGTTGTAAGGACTGTTACCAATCCCCAGAGTCTTCCAAGGTTTTGCTAGGTGGAGGCACCAATCACCTAAATAGCCCACGGAGAACAGAAGAATGCTCATTCTCAAGCAGGCACTCAACAGTTCTCAGATTAGTGTGAGGAACGGTCTGTGGTCCTGCCTCTGGGACTGACTCAGGTTGGAGGGTCCTGATGCTGGAGATTGGGAAGGCTGCAGCTGAGGTCCTGAGGGAGCCCAGCCGTGTAGCCAGAGGCCAGCCTGACTCCAGAGGCATCTATATCAGCACAGCTTGATCCAACATTGCAGGTGGGGGCACTGGAAGGACGTTGAGGCCAGACTCGGGAGGGTGCACTGATTCAGAATGGGGAAGTCGGGTGGGCCTCACTTTTCATAGCTTTTTTTCCTGTACAGTTCAGCATATGTCATTTTTATAAGTTGATACAAAGCTGTTTTCAAGGAACTACATATTAAAGCATTTCAAGAAGCTATGCTGGGATGCCCTCTGTATAGCTGTGGCAGTCACTGTACCGGAAATGGTAATGAATAGGAAATTCATTTTGACCAGCAAGTCATACAGGGATTTTTATGCACACGAGGGTACCTATCCTTATGGACTTGTAACAGCGGCTGGGAGGTAGGAAAGGCAGGCTGGAAAAGCAAGGCACAGCTGCTCCATGTGGACCACAAGTCAGAACTTGGGTCTCCTTCCTGAAGCTCAGAGGTGAGTGAGTTTGGGGAAGACTGGGAAGTGTGTTTGGCAGAATTGATTTCCGTGTGTTGTTATTTTTAGCAAGCACACCTGTTGTACTCTCAGAGTGATTGCAAATACCTTTACTTGACTGATCAAGTGCCTAGAATCAGTGTTGTGTCCTGCTCAGAAGTTGGAAAATATCTTTTATTTCTTGCAATTGCTTCACTCTGATACAGCGCAGTCCATGATAAAGCCTTTTATTGGCAGATCCTATTTTTTCTTGTCTGTAGCTGTCGGCTGTCCGGTCACTATCTATCTTCCCTTGGTCCCTTACTCTCTCGTCTCTTTTTACATGAAAATCTTAAGGGAAGTACATAATGCTACATCTTTAAAAAGTCTCCTAGTCGCCCAGTTCCTTTGACCCAGTAATTTCATCTTTCTAGAAAGTAGACTAAAAAAAATTAAAATCAGCCTAAGGAAATAATCCCAAAGCTCTGTGCACAAAGATGTTCAACAGGGTATTATTTATAGTAGCAAAGACAGATAAAGCAATTCAAGAGTTCAACAATAGGGGAGTGATAAGTCAATTATATGCCCATTTGATAAAAACATTATGAGATCATTAAAATGATGGATGTGGAGAGTATGTAAGAACAAGGAGAAGCTCTCTCAATATAATGTTCAGTGAAGATACACCTGCTTGTACTGTATAATTATGGTTCTTAGAAAAAAAACCCAATAAACCAAACCCATACAATCTATATGCAAAAAAAATCTGAAAAAAAATTCCAAAATATTAAACTCAGAATATTTTTTGAGGGCTAAAATGTTGATTTTGAAATTTTCTCTTTTCTAATTTTATGATAACATATGGTATAACCTTTGAAGTGGGAAGATGATAATCCGTTAGCTCTTAGTGTGGGGAGTAATTAAGTGCATGGACTAGATATAGATTTGGGCTTTCGTTAGAGCCTGGTTACTCAGAATGTTTGCGGCCTGGGACAGTCACTAAGTCCTCTGTTTCCTCAGCTGGAAAATGGGGATACATCATACTAAAGGGACAGGCTTTGGGTGGAGATTAATTTACTAAAATTAATGGCATAGAGTTGGGACTTTATCATCAAAAAGGATTGAATGAATTATTATTAGTCAAATGACATCTGGTGGAGGATGGCAGGCAAGTTCCATCCTCATTTTCCAAGCAGGACCAGATATTTATTCATTCATCCCACGAACATTTATTGTTTATCTTGGGCAAGAAGTAGTGGCAAGGGAATGGTTTCTGTGTCAATAACATCAGTCTCATGAGACATAACAAGCCAAGGAGAGAGAACAGGAAATTGGAGTGAAATCAGGCTCTATAATTGAAAGAATAAAAAGCGGAGTAAAATAGAAAAAAAAAATCAATGCATCAGATTTTTAAAGCTTTTATTCCATTTAACCCTCACAACAGTCCTTTAAAATGGAAATGACATTCATTCCACTTTGGCAGATGGGTTCTGAGAGGTCCAAGCCCCACAGTGGGTGAAGGAAGACTAGGGCTTCCCTGTCAGGCTAGGGCATGCTAAGGCCTCACACCAAGCCACCCCCCAACCTGCAGGAGAAGGTGCCTCTCCACCATGCAGGACACCCCGGCCACCTCTCCACCCACAGTATCCCCTGGAGTGGTGTGAACTCATTTCTTTTTCTCTGGGGGAAAACAGTAACTTTATTGCTCAGGGGCAGTAAAGAACTTCCTGGGGTGGGGACTTAGCAGGCCAGGAAGGTTAGAAACTTGGAACACATCCAGGTTAAGACTTAAAAACTCCAACTCCTTGTGGGGGAAGATTGACCTTCTCTGGTAAGATCCTGCTATCTGTGGCACATATGATGTATCAATTCTCACCCTGCTAGCAGGTGGCAGGGCCCTGGACCTCCTGACCTGTTCAACACTCAGCAGATGTTTAGTAGGGCTTTGGGTGGCCACCCAGTCTGGCTTGGGGTGGAAAGATGTCTTCGTGAGCCATTTGAGGAGATGAAATACATCAGCATGGAAGATTTTAGGCTGGAAATTCACAGTCCCAAGGAACCAGGATGAAAAGAGGGAGAACTTGCCAGGCCCTTATTTTTCATCAGATCCAATTCCTTTGTTTTACAGATGAGAAAACGGAAGACTCAGAGGGAAAGTGCTTTTCCTAAGGCCACACAAGAATGTTCGTTCAGGATAGAGTAAATCAGGACATTGCCTTTGGAAGCAATGAACCGTCTGGTATAACTGGAAACTAGTTTAGAGCTTTGAAGTACAACCATTCATTCAACCTGCATTTTCTGGGTGCTTCCTAGGGCCAGGTCCTCTACTGGGTATGGGGAACATTGAGATGAGGGATGGAAAGGGCACCCTGAAGGCGCCCCTGGTGTAGACAGGCAACGGAGATGTAGAGAGATGGGAGAGTACCAGTGGTAAGCACCCCCTTGGCAGCGGGTGTGTGTATGTGGTGGGGGAGTCTTGGAGGTAAAGTTGGGCTGTAAAATGATGATTTACCCTCATGGAAAAAGGACAATGAGTCAGAGGGAAAAGCATTGAGAAAAGCTCAGATTCTTGAGTGAACATAACTCTCTAGGGGAATGACACGACACTGATAATGGCTGGAATAGAGGCATCTTGCGGATAACTGATGGGGCCACTCATGTCAGGGCTGGGCTTGGGCAAAGGTTGGAAGATAGGGCTCCCGCTGTTCCAGATAGATAGGAGTCTAGGAATCCAGAGGACAACTGTGTGTGCAGGACTGCAATGTGTTGTGGAAGTAACAACAGCTGAAAGGTAGATTTGGAAGAAAGGACCTCTGAGGGCATCTGAGAAAGCTTCCTGGAGGAGGAGGCATTTGAGCTGAGCAATAGAAGTGTTGGATTTATATTGGAGGAGCTGGAGGATCTCAAATTCTGAGAAACAGAAAAGAGAAGATGCAGGTTCAGAGTCAGGAACCTGCCAGGCACAGTGAGCACTTTATTTGATGGAGCATGACATCAGCTATGCGCCTGAATCCCAGGGGGCTTTGAACTTTGGAACCATGAAACTGTTCACTGAAAAGAGAGTTTTATCCTTTTATTTGTTTGTTTCTTCTTTGTCAGGGAGAATCTCTTTTTTGTTTATGACTTGTCCTCTAGTAGAGTTTTGTCATTCTTATAAGACCATTACAACTAATATATTAATCATTGTTATTCTCTTATTATTTTGTCAGGAAATTTTTTTTCCCCTCAGTAGTAAGAAGAGTGTTTTTAATATTATATTATTATTTTTTTGGGGGGGTACTAGGAATTGAACTCAGGACCTTGCGCTTACCAGGCAGGCGCTTGTGCCGCTGAGCTATAACCCTGGCCCTGTATTTTATTTTTAATATCAATTTATATTACATTAAAATAAAAAAGAAACTGTACTTTTTAGATAACAGGAAGTTACCTAACAACCCCAGGGAGTGTGGAGTAGCCTGACTGCCCTGTGAAGTCTGACTTTCCAGAATGCCTCAGTTGTACCAAATATGCCTGGAACTTTCATCAGGGTAGGGAGAGAGCAGAAGCAACATTGCAAAGTTGATCAAGAAGAGAAGTACGGGGGCTGGGGATTTAGCTCAGCGGCAAAAGCGCCTGCCTGGCAAGTGCAAGGTCGTGAGTTCAGTTCCTGGTACCGGAGGAAAAAAAAAAAAAAAAAAAAAAAAAAAATCCCACACAAGAAGAGAAGTACAGCCTCCTGCTTCCTGGTTAGTGAGGAGAAGGAGGCGGGCCAGCATAGACCAACACACCTTCAAGGCATCGCTTCTCTAATGCTTAGTCCAGCAGCCTTGCACCCTGAGGAGCAACTGGGTCCACTGAAAGGGGGTGATTACTAGGCACCTCTGCCATATGGGGTCTGGAGACAGAAGCACCATACAAAACCCTGCCTCTGAGCTTCCCGGGCTGGTACAGAAAGGAGGTCACACAGAGATCCTTGCCCACTCAGACCATGCAGGCGTGCAAGGCCAAGGTCAAACCTGGTAAGTAAAATCCCTCTCTGTGCTGGGGGCTGGGAGGGTACAATTACAAGCAGGGTACAGGCCTAGGGCAAGCAACCATTCTAAGTTTAGAATTGAAAGCCTCACTTCCCAGGAGACCCCTCAGTCCTAGGCAGACCACGATGGTTGGTTATTCTGGATTCATTCACCAGAGGCCATAAAAACTGATTGTAAATTTTAAGCAGTTGCATCCCTGAGCAAAGCCCTACAATTTAATTGATGAATTCATTGGCACAAAATTATTAATCACTTTGTCTTATTGTCCTTTTTATATCTATAAAATCTGTGTTGATGGTTCCTCTTCTACTAGTATGATAATTTGTTCTCTGTCTCAGTCTCTCTTTCCTGCTCATCCTGGCTACAGGTTTATTAATTTTATTTTTTAAAAAAATCTTTTGGCTTGATTGTTTTTCTCTAGTTTTTAAATTTTATCCATTACAACTGCAATTTTAATTATTTCATATTTTGCTTTTACTTTTGGTTTAATTTGTTCTTCTTAGCTTCTTAACAAGGCAGTAGAGGTCACTGATTTGAGACTTCTCTTCCTAGAAAAGGTGTTTACTTATATAAATTTGCTTTATCAGTTTATCTCTAAGGACATCCACAATTTTTATATGATAGGTTTTCACTTTATGCAGCTCAAAATACTTTTTAATTTCCCCTTTGATTTCTTCTTTAACCCATGGATTATTTGGAAGCATGTTATTTTGTTTCTCAGTACATGGGGGATTTTCCAGGTAGCTTTCTGTTATTGACTTTTAATGTAATTCTATTATGATCACAACATATTCTGTATGACTTGAATCCTTTCAAGCTTATGGGGAAGAATACAGTCTATATTGGTAAATGTCCCATGTGTACTTGAAAAGAATGTAATGTATGTTTTACCATTATTACACAAGGCACTGTATAGATGATTATTATACACAAGGTGCTGTATAGATGTCTGTTAGGCCAACTTTGTTGATAGTAGTGTTCTAAATCTTGTATGTCTTTGAGGATTTTTTGCCTACTTGTCCTATACATTTTTGAGAGGATTTTAAATACTTCAACCATAATTGTGGATTTGTCTTTTTTATGTAGTCCTATCAGGTTTTGCTTCTTGGAATTTGGAGCTCTCCTACTAAGTTCATGAATGTTTAGGATTGTTATGACCTCTTGAATACCTTTTCTTGACCTTTTCTATCATTAAGACTCTCTTTATCCCTGGAAGTATTATTTGCTCTGAATCCCACTTTGTCTGATATTAGTGTGGTCACTTCAATTTCCTCTTGATTGCGTATGGTATATATATTTCCCTCCTTTTAACTCTTTGCATCTTTAGATTTAACATACATTTCTATTATACCTAGCATATAGCTAGGACTTGTTTTTTTTATTCAGTGTGACAATGTCTTTTGTCTTGTCTGAACCATTAGTATTCAATGTGATTACTGATGTGATAGATTTAAGCCTATGATCGTGTTAGGTGCCTTCTACTGGTCTCATTAGTTCTCTATTCTCCTTTTCCTCATTTTTTGCCTTTGATGAGGCTAACCGGAGGCAGATTACATTTTGGAGTACAATTGGACTACTTTTGTAGTTGCATTTATATACTCCATTGGATTATTAGACATAGCTCTAATTTTTCTATTTTAGTGGTTCCTATCGGGTATACATCTTTAACGTATCAAAATCTGCCTTAAAGTGATGTTATAGCACTTTATGTATAGTATAAGAACCTTATAATAATATTTTTCCATTTTTTTGGTCTTTGTGCTAATGTTGACATTCTTTTTATTTATATATTGACATTATTTAATCATTCAATCAATCAATCAATCAATCATATTTTAAAGCAAATTTAAGTAATACAAAAATATCTTCCATATTTATCAAAGTAGTTATAGTTTCTGGTTCTTTTCACTCTTTTTAGGTGGAATCGTATTTCCCTCTGCAGTCGTCCTCCTCTTACTGGAAGGAAAAAGCTTTTTGAATACATATCTACTAATGAGAGATCCGCTAGAGTAAGGCTGTACTAGATCTCCAGATTTGCTTATATGTCTGAAAAAGCCTTTATTTTGCCTACTTTTAGAAGATGTTTTCACTGGATATAAAATTTTAGATCAACAGTCCCCCCCTCTTTCAGTATTACTTTGAGCCTTATCCTTGTTCCTCTGAGTGTAATGAGATATTTCTTTTCTGCATGTTTTCAAGATTTATGACTAGTTTTGAGCAATTTTGGTGTAGTTTTTTTCATGTTTCTTGGGATTGAAGTTCTTTGAGGTTTTCAGATATATGGGTTTATAGTTTTTATCAAATTGGGAGAGGATTTGACCATCATTTCTTCACAAATTTTTTGCATCCTTTTATTTTTCCAAAATAATTCACATACATACATTAAGCCATTTGAAATTGTTCTACTGCTGAGACTCATTTAAAAAATTTTCCTTTCTCTCTGTTTTAGTTTCTGCTTCTTGAGATTAACTAGTCTTTTTCTCTGTGTTACCAAATTTACTATTAATCACATCCATTGTACTTTTAACTTCAGACGTTGTGATTTTTATCTCTAGAAATTCAGTTTAGGTCTTTAGAAATATATATATATTCTATATCCATATTCTGAACATATGGACTTAGTTATAATTTCAGTGTTCTTTTTGTCATTTTTAACATATGTTAGTTGTGGATTTTTCTTTCTTTATTGGTCATTCTCCTCATAATAGGTCATTTTTCTTCTGTATTTGCATGTCTAGGACCCTTTAATTAGATGCCAGACATTACGAATTTACCACCTTGGGTGTTGGATATATTTGTACAATTATAAATATCCCCAAGGTTGTTCTAGAACATACTTAAGTTACTTGAAAACAGCTTAACCCTTGGTTTTACTTTGATATTTGAATCAGAACAGCTTATATTCTAGGACTGATTGCCACCCATTTCTGATTCAAGGCCTTGTGTATACTTTACCCAACGTCCTAGAAGTTTTTCCAGTTTGGCTGGTCAGAACAGGCAGAATTATCAGCTTTGCTGGGAATGCAGCACTGACCCTCCAACCCTCTCCAATCTTTCTCTCCTGGCCCTGGGTGGTTTTCTCACAGGCATACCCCAGTAAGCTCCCTGCTGACATCTTGCACAGGACCTTGACATACATTTGGTGTTCTCTTTCCCACCTGTCCGATAGTCTGTCTTGTGAACTCTAATCCCTTTGGTCTTCCTGGTGTCTTAGATCTCTGTGTCCTCAACATAGGAGGTCAGTGGGTTCTTGCCTGGGTCTCTCCACCCTATCTTGCACTGGAGGTAGGTTGGAAACTACCTTTGAGAGTTAGAAACTCTCAAAAACAAGCTGGGGTGATAATAAGGGTCATCTTTTCTTATCTGTCATATGTCTGATGTCACTGTCTTTTGTCTCCTGATATGCAGGGTCTTAAGATTGTTCTCCATATATTTTGTCTTTGTTGTTGTCTGAAGAGAGATGGTAAGTTGACAATCTGTCATTACCTCTTGGCTAGAAACAATCAGAGACTCCACTACCACCACTGACTGGGCCTAAGACCTCATCCCTAGACCAACTTTGATACTATTCCCAAGTGAAGAGCATACTTGAATTAGGTGTGCCAGACTGTATTGTGTGTCATGCCTAGCCAATGAGGAAGGAGTAATGTAGCTACTTCATAAGTGAAGTACTGTGCATGGCTATTACCAAATCTGATTCTCTTAAAAGCCAAATGAGATAATCAGGAATTATTATCCCACTTGACAGGTAGAGAGTCTGAGGCCTAGAGATATATCATAACCTACCCATTGTGTCTAGACAGTGAATGATACAGTTAGGACTATAACCAGGCCTCCTGCTTTCTCTGGTCCAGGGCTGGGTTTGCTGTGTTCTCTTTCCTGAATTGCAAAGCAGCAGGTAGGAGGCTTAGCTTTTGTTCCTGATCTGTAATGACACATTCATCTCCCCACTGGGAAGAAGATGAATAATCCAGTTCCCTGCTAGAAAACACATGGGAAAGCAATGTCACAATAAAGGCCATCCCAGGTGGACTCCGGTGCTGCCTGGATGCCAGGAATATGAGATACAGTCCTGGTGCTTTTGATGTTGCCACGGTGTGCGGGCCAAGTGTGAGGCATTTCCTTGGAAAATTTCAACTGTGACTCACTCTCATTTCTACTAGATCAAATAAAAACAGGGTAAGTGGGGGGATTAGTCAGGGGTGAAATCAGGGTGCAAATAACAGCAATGTTTGCTGCCCATTGGAAGCATTTTGTTATCTTGAAGTGGTTTCTTAGAAGCTTGTAAAACAAAGCAATAGCAGTGACATTTGAAGAGAAATTGGCATTTGGAAGAAACATTGCAGCTCTGTGATGAATCTCTTTAGTGAAGGGTTTCATTTCCTCTTGCTTGCCAAGAGTTCTGGCCACATGGGGAGGGCGGGAGGCTCTGGCCCCTTTGGTGGCCTGTGATCTCAGAGCAAGATGCAGTGGTAGAAGGAGCCCAGGCTTTGGAATTTGAAAGGCCTGGGCTTGAAATGCACCTGCCCACTAGCAAACCTTTAGTTTTCCCATCTGGTAGATGAGGCCAGGGAAGCTGATCCTGTGAAGTGGCTGTGAAGAGGCAGCCTGGTGCATGGCGCTTGCACATACTCATCGTCACCCTGGGGAACAAGGACACTGAGAACAAGGGATAAGGGAGGTGACTCGGGCAGCTCAGTTAGGACCTGAGATGGTACTGAGACCTTCCATGACAGGAGAAAGTTTAGGGAACATGATTTGAGGAAGAGAAGAAGAAAACATCAGACCCAATGGAAAAGTAGACTAGAGATGACCATGGGACCTGCTCTACCTAGAGCCCTACTGGGAGGTCACAGTCACTGTGGGCTTTGGGCAAATGGAGTTTAAGAGGGGGTGAGACCATATATGTGAGGTTATGAACCCTGCTAGAAGGATGAGAGAATGGGAGTGGGGAGAGAGAGAGAGAGAGAGAAAGAGACAGAGAGACAGAGAGAGACAGAGACAGAGAGACAGAGAGAGAGACACAGAGAGAGACAGCAAGAGAGCAGCCCTTGATGGTCAGCTCCAGGTCTTTGCTTCTTCATCTCCAGTAGTCATCACCCTTTGCTGAATTTACCCTCTGAGGCATCTGCTTCTTGTATCCACCTCCCAAGGCCCTCACTAATGCAGAAACAAACACTGACATATACAAAGAGAAGTCTACAAGGAAAGATGCTAAAACCATCAGCATTCCTTTCTCTAAGAGGATGCTACGGTACTTCACCCATTTTCCTGCCCACTCCATATTCTATAATAGGTATATTTTGGGATCTTCATGAGAAAAAAAGCAGGGCCTACAGGCTAGGGCAGTTGCTGCTGGCTCTTGGCCATATGCCTGCCATACTCTCTCCTCATAGTTTTTGGAGGCACTGTGCTTATGCTGGGCCCATGTCTGCATAACCCCTTCCCCTTTCCTGAGGCCTTCTGGTAATTCTTCATTTCCTGAGGTGATGTTCCTTTCATTATACCTCGGTTCCTCATGGCACTTGCCCTGAGGAGGACCCATTCTGTGCTGGGTTCCACTGTCTCTGAGTTCCTCCCAGCCTTGCTTTCCTGGCCAGAAGAAGAGCAGAGTCTCCCTAACTGGCTGAAGACAATGTTTTTCAATGTTTATAGCCTGGATCCTGGTGTTACAATGATTCTAATCCCAGGGTCTATGTGTTTCTAGCTGTGTATCCTTGGGCAAGTTTCTTCTGTGCCCCAGCTTTTCTTCCACTTGTGCCCCAGTTTTTCTTTCTGTTGAATGGTCTAGTCCTTCCTACCTGATTTGGTTTGAGAAGAACAGCTGAGGTAATGTGTGTAATGGTCTAGAAAGGTTCTGGACTCTGTGGAGAAGACCTTCCAGGATGACAATGATCCTTGAAATAATCATGATTCTTTGACAGTCTTCCTCAGAATGGTAGTGGTGTCTTCTTCACTGCTCCATCTTCCTAGAGAGGTGGGGAGGCCTGGCTCCTAACTGAGGCTGTGCTTGTGGCTTGCCCCACGCTCTTCTCCTCCATGTACCAGTCAAAGCACCAGAAATGCCTTCAGGAAATGAGGAAGGCAAGGTCTCCCCTGTCATCCTCTGGGTCATAGAGCAGGTGCTCCATAGTGGGGCTGGCTTGGTGCTTGCTCTCCAGGGTGCCTGGACCACTACAGGTCGACCCTTTCCTGACCAGGATGCTTCTGTTGTTGGCTCCCATCAAGCCTGGTGGAAGAGAGTCAGGAGCTCACCTTAGCTTAGTCCAGTGCAGTTGAACTCAACACACACTGGCAGAGCACCTATTTTGGAATCAGCATGGAGATAGTCCCTAGGCATGATGGAGTAAGTCTCAGTCCCAGAGACAGAAACATAACAAGGCACAGACCTGGAAGTGCTATCCCACTTGTCCTGATGGTGGGGCAGGAAGAAGTGACTTCCTAAACCTGAAAGGGGACTATCCTGGTGTTGCAGCCCAGAAACTGCATGGAACGGTGGAGGACAGCTGTCAATCAACCCACCTGATCAACACCATCCTATCTAATGGGATCCCATCCAACTCAGTGAGCTGATAGAATGCATCCCACATGCAGGGAGGCCAAGCACTGCTTGGACCTGTGTACTCTTCAGTGAGCTTGGAGAACTGTGATTTATAGTCCTAGACATGGAGTGGAAAGAAAGCATTTTTTAAAAAAAGCCAAAATTAACCTCAAAAACACCTAAAGGGAAATATCATAGTTGCAGGATTGTCCCCATGACCCTTGCAGGTGCTGGGAGCAGCAGCAGAGTCTAGCAGAGGCTATCTGTGCGGGAGGCATTACAGGAGCCCTCAAGCGAGGAGATGACCCTGGCTGGAGAGCACATACCCTTCTCCCCTCCTTCATGTGAGCCTGTCTGTTAGTGCTGAGGTCCAAATCATGAAGTATGTTTTTGTAAGTAGCCACATTATGCATGTTAAAAACTGCACAATTAATACGTGAATACATAAAAGTATTCCTGTTATAAATATTTCAGGGATCCAGAAAAAGTGAACAGTCTTTCTGCATATTCAACTCTGTTCCCTTCCTCTGAGCCAGTCCACATGAGGTGCACTTCTCTGGAATTTTTCTGTTTGCTAATAGGCAGACACGTACATGTAAAAAGGTATAGTATGTGGGCACTTTTAATACCAATGGGACTACAGTGTATGTATTCTTCTGCAATTTGATTCTTTTCACTTCCAATAAGTCCTGGAAATTTTCCCCAAGGGACCTCCAAATCTTGCTTGCCGGGTTTAACTGTTGCAGAGGGATGGGGGAATGAATATGCATTTCCCTCCTTAATTTAATCATCCTATTGATGAACATTGAAGTCGTTTCTAATTTTTTGCTCATATAAACAGTACTGCCAGAAACATTTCCACTCATTTTTCATGTGTACATGTGTATGGATTATCCTGAGGGCAGATTCCAAGAAGTAGAAACTGCTAGGTTGAAGAGAATGTGTGTTTTTATTCTTAATGGATTTTGCCAAATCCCCATCCATCCCCCAACTCAAAGACTCTACTAGTTTATGTTGCCCTCAACAGCTATTGCATCTGCCTTCATGAGATGGATGGCTTCGTGGCTGGGGTTCAGTCTTCCTCTGCTTGTGTCTTTTGTAGTCCCCTTGCCTCTCCTACAGACCTGGGTCTGACACCATCTTTCTTCCCTCTGTTGCCCAAATGCACCAAAGGTTCCACTTTTAGGGCCAAGCATGGTAGCGCACGCCTGTAATCCCAGCACTCTGGAGGCTGAGGCAGGAGGATCGCTGTGAGTTCGAGACCAGCCTGGACTACAAAGTGAGCTCCAGGCCAGCCTGAACTGCATAGCGAGACCCTGGCTCAAAAAGACCAAAAAAAAAAAAAAAAAAAAAAAAAAAAAAATTTCTACTTCTAGGACTGTTGCTATCTCAACACATATGGCAGAAAAGCAGTCTAAAATGATGACTCTCCTTTCAGAATGAGTTTTCTTGCATAAGAGGACCTGCTGCAGGTGAACCAGTGTTGCTTAGGTTGGCTATGCACTCATTCATGGGGTTACAGGGTTAGGAACTGTGTTCATTGCTACAGAGCCCTGGCCTTCAACAGGTATTCTCTGCTTGGGATGGAGCAAGACATGCAAATAGCTAGTATCATTATGTACATTTATATACATTTACATTAATAGGCTGTTGGCTTCTGTTAAAACCTTTTAAATGCAAAAAGTGAGTGAGTGAGAGTGAGAGAGAGAGAGAGAGAGAGAGAGAGAGAGAGAGAGAGAGAGAGAGAGAGAGAGAGAATATCCCAGTAGAGGCACCTCAGGGATATAGCAGTCTAACAGCTAAGCACCAAAATTTACTACCCCAGAGAGAATGATTACTGGGGCTGTCCAGCCTGCTTGTCACAACATAAACAAATTCAGGGACTTCCCCGGCCTTGACGCCTGGGAAACAGTTGTTTCAAGTGTCAGGGAGACGAAAGAACAAGAGAGACACGTCTTTTTCAGGTACCCTCTTCCCTGGCCCTGGCCGAGGAAGCATGCCATCCGGGAGGGGGCTCATCATCTTCCATTCATTCTCACCGACACCGCTGACAGATTTGTTTGTCATTATTTAAACTTCTCAGCTGGCAACAACAACAAAGGAACAGCTTTTAGCCTATGCATGGGAAATGTCCCCTACAGATCATCTTTTTGCGTCTGTAAAGAAGTCAGCAACCAAGGCCACACTGCTGGGAGTTCAGATAGCAGGCGACTCATGAATCAAAAGATAACATGGCACTAGGCATAGGACCCAACCAAGGGATATTCTGATTTATGAATTCATCTCCTGAGTAAGATAAAGTGGGTGAATCAATAGACATTAGGTCTCTTTCCTCTGCTTGAGCCCAAGAAGGAAGTAAGCCATTGAGAGATAAGCACCCAGCTTTTGGTGTTGGAGCCACTGTGACGGGGACAGCAGGGCAAGTTCTGCCCCCATGGGTACCAGTGAGGGTGGGCACCACACAGGGCGTAGACTTCAGCCCCAGGTTATGGCTGCCATACCAGTTCATGCCGTTAGCTTATCTTTTTAATGTACTCAGTAAAATGATCTTCCTCCCCATATCTTTCTTTGGTTCCTAGTGTTAAAGAGTTTAAATTCAGTTACAGCCTATCTGAAGGTTAAGCAGAACATAAGTGGACTGTGAGTTATTGAAGTTAGTCCTCAGAGATCCTACTATAATATTCCATCCATCCTTCTCTCTCAGAATGATAAGAACTCAACTTTTCCCTCAAGAAGTGTACAGTGTACTAGGGACACATTACACAGACAGAGATAGCTCTTAAGCCACGATTGATGATTGGTTGATTGGATGAATTTCCTGCTGGGCTGTGAGCTCTGAGAAGAACCAGGCCAGTCTTGCTTAAGGCTCTACTTCCTGCTGCAGTGTCTGGCATGTGCTAAATGTTCAACAAGAGAGTTAGTGAAATGATCAAGGAATAGGGGGTGGGGAGAAGGCTCCAGGCTTGGGTGTGAGCACAAGTGTGGATCAGAGGGGATGTGCGCTGGTAAGCAGTGAGATATAACATTGGGAAAAGGGACAGCTGGAGCTGAGATGTGGAATTTAGACTTTATTGTATGTATGGGAAAGATATTAATGAGTCTCATGTGTACCTTTATTCCTCTATCCCATCCAACACCACTTGTTAATCATCTTCTTCTTGTGAGACACCCTGTAAAATGCTGAGATATAAATAACAGAAGTAAGAGAGTATCATATCCTCAAAGAGTTCCCAATCTGGTAAGGAAGATAGATAAGCAAACAGATGAGTATAATGTGTACACTTATGGCAGAGGTCTCGCAGAGCACTCTGGGATGGCCTTCTGGAGGAGGTCCATTTCAGCTGACTCTTGCAGGAAGGATGCATAGGAGGAGTTAGGCGAGGAAAACGCAGGAAGGGTGTTGTTGGTGGAGGGAGGGAGGAGTGAGTGTGAGATACTCAGGAGTAATGCGTGATATAGTGTAGCTGTGTGGGAAGATAGGCATGGGGTGGAATAGTGTAGTATAGAGTGAGACACCACTGAATAAGGAGGCAGGAGTCAGACCAGAGAGGTCTGGGAAGAGGCTCCTAGGTTCTACCCTGTGGCTGATGAGGAAGGGAGATGCTCTGAGTTGTACTTTAAAGAAGATGTTAGGGCTGGGGATGTAGCTCAGTGGTAGAGCACTTGGCTAGCATATGTGAGGCTCTGGGTTCAATTTCCAGTACTGCAAACAAACCAACCAACCACAAAATTATTGTGGTGATGCAGAGAATGGACTGAGAGAGTCCATTTTGCCTCTTGGATGGGACTGAGAAAGTCAGGGTGGACAACAGGAAGACCAGCATAACACCAGCTGGTGTTTTATGCGGGTGAGCAATCGCGAAGACAAGAGCTGAAGCGGTGCTTGGGGGGAGTGTTAATGACAGCCAGCATTTATGGGGCACTTCCTCTATATCAAGAATGTTTGACTGGGCATTATATTATATGAATGCCCTTGCCCTTCAGGTATCGTCTGAGATAGAAACCATCACTATCCACATTTTACATGAGAAGAAGAAGGCACAAGCTCCCAGATTAATGAATGGAGAGTTGTCCTCAGGCCCTTTACAGGAGTGGGAAATCTAGAGGTAGCACCAGTTTTGGGGTGCAGTTGTGGAGACAGGGGAAGAGAATGAGCTCAGTTGATGATTGATTTGAGGTGCTGGTGAGACTCCAAAGGAGATGACCTCGGGCTTCTATGGAGCTGGTGATGCCCTGTGACTCAGAGCTGGGGGAGTTCAGCAGGACCTGGATTGTTAGGTCTGCAGCTCCAGAAATATGGCTGGACTGCAGACGGCAATCTGAGAATCATGGGAAAGGGTGAGTTCAGTCAAGGTGATGGAAGGGGGCACAAAACAGCATCCTGGAGTGCCTAATACATAACAGTGAATAGAGAAAAGATGGCTTAGAAAGGGGACAAGACCAAGGGACAGAGAGGTGAGACGAAGACCAGACATTAGTGGTCAAGAGTGACTAAGGGAGCGGATGGTCAGCAGTCCGCGTGTGGTTGAGAACCAAGGTAGGATAAAGATGGAGGTGTGTCCTTACCAACAAAAGTTGGGTTTAACCATAAAAGTTCCATGGGAAACCTTGACAAAGACGGGTTTCTGATGAGGGCTAGAGATGGGCTGGGAAGTGGACAGAGTAAGGAAATCCACACAAATAATTAGAGAGATCTCTTCAGACACTCTGTTAGGCAGGAAAGAAGATGGAGAAGCAAGGCAGGGGGAGGTGTTATAGAGAATGACTTCATTTCCTCCTAAGACTTGTAGATATTTTACAGGATTCAATTTTTTATTCTTTCAGCAGAGCTGAGCACAATACCTAGCTCATCCTCACCAATCAACAGTTCTTTGAAGAACTCTTCTCCTCCCTCCCCAACCCTTGCCATCCACTCCTCTTGAAAAAAAAAATCCTCATGTTGTGCAGGGAAAAATGGTGAAAACCTGACTCTTGGAAAAACTATCTGGAGAGCTGAAAAAATTTCTACTTTGGAGGCTGAATGACAATCAGCAATTAAGTAGCTGTGCTAGTAGATGCTTCATCAATTCTTTTTTTTTTCCGATACCGGGAATCGAACTCATGACCTCGCGCTTGCCAGGCAAGCACTGTGCCGCTGAGCTAAATCCCCAGCCCTGCTTAATCAGTTCTTATTTCCAGCCCATTTGTGGGAAACAGTACACCCTGTGGATGTGAAGGGAGTGACCATACAGCAGGCCATGCAGCAGGCCGTGCAGCAGGCCATGTCTTCGTTTCTCCAGCTTTGGCAGTTTGGAAGTTGCTGAAGGCATGTGTAATAAATTCTCTCGGCCTTGGGGAAAGAAAACAACAACAAAAAACAACTGGGCATACCTCCATTGCTAATGGGGCCCATGGAACACAGATATTAAGGACCAAGGACTGCTTGTCAGATTGACAAATGAATCTTCTCTTCTGAAAGGCTCTCAGGAAGTTGAATTTGGAAGCTTGAAAGGATCTGTCATAAGATCTGTCATAAGCAGGCGGCAGGTACCCTACCCAACAGCTGGGCTTTTTATTTGGGGGTGGGGTAGAGAATATTGCTGCGAGCTATGGTGGGATTGCCTCCAAATGTTGGACATCTGGCCAACCTATGCCAAAGGCAAAGGCTTAGCTTTCTGCAGGAGCCAACTGGGCCCAGACATTCTGCCAAAGACCTAATGGGCTGGTAGGACCTGAGCATTTGTATGTGCCTCTATTTACAGCCTCAAACAGGATGGTGGGCAGCTGTTGGATGCAGGCTGTGATATGACTGCAGGCTTTCTCAGGGTACACTGGATACAACCCAGGTGAGCACTCACGGTAAAGTCCAGGGTGTGGAAGGGGAACCCTTCTTACTCCTGCTGCTTGCAAGCTGGTAGTAGAAAGGGGTCTTGGGGAGAAAGACATGTGTCTAGGCAGGGACTTTCAACCCTGGCTCCTCAAGCTGTTTCTGAGACCATAAAATATGAACCCAGGGCCCTGTTTTCCAGGGAATTTTATGAATAGTAAAACCAACCACCTGGGATCTCCAAGTTCATTCTCAGGCCCATTAAGAAGTACAAGCGAGGTGACTGAATAAATATTTGATGAAAATATGGGTAACCGTTTGGAAAAAAAGAATCAGTACCAGGTTCTTTGAGGAAAGGGTGGCAGATAATGAAAGGCTTTTGATATCAAATCACGACTGGGAGTCTCATCAGGATTGGCAATCACTTTGGATTAGGTATAAAGAGTTTGACTGTTGATGTTAATGTTGCAGACAGTTGGGAGTGGGGGGGTCTTACATATGCACACATGTGCAGCCAGTCCTGTGCTCACACACATATGTTCAGTCATTCACTTACGTCTCCCTAAATTTCAGAGACCAGTGTGGAGTTTCTTGTCTGTTCACCCACTCTATTCTATACAGATGGCTTCTGGATCTGTATTTTTAGCCCTGACCCCTTTCATGAGTTTTTAATTTGATTAGAATCTCTAACTTTGCAGATAGAAGTAAAGATACCACAGTCTTTCCGAATCTGCTTAGCTGCAGGAGGCAGAAGGGGTTTCAGGGTAGATTTTAATGGGAGTTTTGGGGAGGGGAGAAAGCAAGGGGAGCATTTGAGTGCAATATTTGGCTGTCCATTCATGCTTTCAGTAACACACACTTACTGAGCTCATCTGTAAGCTAGGTTCTGGAGATTCAGAATCCGGAAGACACAATCCTAGCCCTCAGAGAGCTTCTAGGCTTCAGTGAGCCCAGGGCTGATGGAGGGTGGAGAAGGCAGTTCGCAAGAGCTAAGGTCAGGAGCAGTGATCTACAAGCACAAGTAAGCCCACAAGGAGAGGTTTGCTTTTAAGAGTGTGATGAAAGATCCCTCGAACCCCATTTCATTCTGCATATTCCAAGGCAGGGGCTAGCTCTTGCCTGTCTTCATACCTCAAGAGCATCTGGTGCTCAGCGGAAAAATACTTGCTGAAGGAATCAATGAATATGTAGAGTGTTTTGGGGTACCACTAACTGGCCTTGGAGAATAGCAGGAAAGGACGGGGAGGGTCTTCTTCGATGTTGTGGTCTTTAATGATATCTGGAAGCATGAACGAAAGGGGTCTTTTCCAATAGGTGAGAGAAGAGAGGAGTCGTGGGCAGAGGGAATAGTGGTGCAGGCATCAAAGAGCCTGGAGTGCTTGGTGAATGGTTTTCTTCTGCTGGAATGTAGGGTCTGTTCTGCCAACCACCAGTGGATGATGAAGCTGGAGAGATGAGTGGGGCTCTGGGAACCACTGAGGTTCTGTATTTGTGCAAATTATAAGCAGTCCTAGAAGGTAATGGTTTAAAGTTTGGCAGAGAGGTGACCACTGTTTGGGTTGAAGAAGGAGCCACCAAAGAAGGTGGCCAGAACTTCTCATCTCCCACTTCTCAAGGTCAGGAACCTAAATTCCTACCCTCAGAGCTGGAGAGGGGTTTATCTCCCAATTGACCTTAACAGCATCCCATGCCAACTGACATGATGGAGGGAATCAGTAGCTGGCAGAACAGAGAGTGGCTACAAAACTGCCATGGGCAAACTTCCAGGTGATCCTTGTACCCTCAACTGAACAAGGGCAAGGACCCCCCAGTGAGTGCTGGAGGCTTTTTAAAGTTATCTAATAGATCCTCCCATTCCACAGATGGGAAAACTGAGGTCCAGGGAGGGGGTTACCCATCTAAAGACCCATGGCATAGTCAGGACTAGAGTTCTGGGCTCACAGTCTTATTTGTTCTCCATAGCACTTGGTAGCCTTGTTTCTTTGGGCTTAGGGTAAGAAAAAAAATGCCCAGGTGTCACCCTCTCCGGGCTAGTTCCCAGTGCTCTGTCCCCAGACAGCCTGCCCAAGTCACAGCCACGTAATGTGGTAGAGCTGAAGGAACGCAGGCATGGGGACATGATAGATTTGGGCTTAGAGCCTCGCCTCGCTGCTCCCCCAGCTACGTGACCTGAAGCAAGTTATTTAACCATGTAGTTTTGTCATCTGCAAAGAGGAGATAAAAATACCTCTTGTGGAATTACTGAGGGGGATTCAATGAGATAGTGCACATCAGGTGTCCTGCGGGGTAATGCCTGGTGGGTAGTCCACGCTCGCTTAGTAGTAACCACTGTTATTCTATTCCTCCAGGTTTCCGTCTCTGCTCCAGTATACCACCCCGCTGCCTGTCTCTGGTGTGGAGGCTCTGGGATTGGGCGGGGGCTCCTAAAGCATCTCTGCTGACCAGGGGAGCATTTCTCAAGGTGTCCCAGAAGGCAGGGAAGTACCTTGGTTCGTTTGAGTTTAAGGCAAATGCAGATTTTAAAAAAGCAATCATAGATCTGTTTTACAGTCCGAGATTATACACTTTTGCTTTACAAAATAACATTTAAAATATCAAAAGATGTGTATGTGTGTGTATGTTATGTACGTGGATAATTATACATGGGTGGGAGGATTTTTGCCATGCAAAAGGACTTTCCCATTTGCAGCACGGTTCCTTTCATTCACCAGCTCCTCTCAGGGCTCTGACTCTGGAGTCAATTTTCCTAGTGTGATTCATGCCGACCTTCCTGGAAAGGGCTTTCTGCTCCCCACCGACTAGCCATCCCTGGCCTTCCTCGCAGTGTTTCCTTGAGCTACGAGCTGAGCCAGCAGAAACTTGGATTAAGAGCAATGTAGGTGCCATATTTCACAGATATGCCATAGACTGTAGGAGGCACCGTGATTTTATGTACCCCCAAGAAAGAAAAACAGTGTACATTGTAACTGCAAGATGTGATTGATTGTAAAACAAATCCTGATTGCATAAGTGTAAAAAGATGCACTTTGTAATCAATAAAAATGCTGTGTTTGAACACCAAGATTGGCCGGGTAGGCCAGCACACAGCAGAAGGAGAACGTACAGGGAGGACTAGTCCCCAACTTATACTTGGCTTGACATTATTTTTTCCTTTGTTAAAGGGAGTATTAGTCTGTAGGCTCTGTGAGGGCAGGAACTGGGTCTGTTTGGTTTGCCACTCCTCCTCCCACACTCATTCAACAAATATTTGCTGAATGAATAAATAAAGTAAAGGCACATTATCAAAGATGTGGAAAGCCCAGAAAAGAAAATGAATCATTCATAATTTCCCCTCTGTGGGTATTTTGGCTTATTTCCTTCAAGCCTTATTTCCTATGAATATGTTCTTTTATATACATGTAAATATAATATATTATTAGATTTAGCTCTGGGATGTGTTTTTGTATTTCTCTATTAATATGAACGAAATGATGAAATGAGATGATGCGGAAATGCTTTGAAGACTGTAAAATGTTTAACAAATATCTTATTATTAGTTGTAATAATCAGAGGAGTACTGCTATGAATGAGGCTGATTTGCTGAGAATACACTTCAAAGGGAACCATGGCTTTGCCCGCTGATGCTGGGAATGTGCCGTTCCTTCAGCCTGCTCACCACAGGGATCCTCTCAGTTTGATGCGTGGAAGACAAACAGAGACTCAAGTCTTCTTAAACATCATCAGCTCCAATTTCCCACTCAGCCCAGAAATTTCTTCCACATCACACATAGAAGGTAGAAGAGATAAGCACATCTCTCAGGCTAATGAACAATAGCCTCAAAGAACTTCATCTGCTCCAGCCTCTATCAGTGGGAAGAAGAAGTTACGCTTCAAGTTTCAAAAGAATGTTCACTTATTCACCGCTAACAGCAAGGTGTGTGGACCAGAGGCATATCACCGCCAGACAGCGGTGGGAGGCACATTCAACAAACCAGAGTCAGGTTTACCCTGCACAAGTCAAAAACTTACCTTAGGTCGCTCAGGAATTCATGTGCACATTTGTTTCTCTAACCTGTTCCTGGTTCTCTGGAGGGACATGGGCTTGCTCACATATCACAGGAGAGTGCTGACACAGATCTCTACCTGACCAGACCAGCCAGGGCCCCCTGAGCCTCTCCTCTCAGGGTCCTCAACCTTGACCCATGAAGACCTGAACAAACACTAACATAGCCATCTCCAAGGTGACTGTAGCGTCTTCAAGCACCTGCCTGAGAAACTCAAAGGCATGAAAGAATGTACCCTCTGCTCCAGTAAACACCTGAGGAGAGAGCCCCTGTCTTTCAACCTCTGTGAGAGGGTAGGAACCCAACTTCAATAAGCTCCAGTTAGCAAACCCAGAGGGGTTCATAGGGATCAACCCCTTGCCTTCCCACTGTTTGTAATTTTTTGCTTCTGGGCCTCTGCTCAATCCCTTCTCTCCCTGCTCCCCTTTCTCTCATTCTTCCTTTACAACCCCTGGTCACCTCTGTCCGAATCTAAGTTGAATTCAATTCATGCTGGACTTCTTCACTACTGCAATTGGATGTTACTGATAGGAAGCTGGCCTGACCACTTCATCTCGCTTTGTTTGTTTTTGCCAGTACTCAAGAGTCCACTGAGGCGAACAGCTTAGGCAGCAGGGTACCTGTCTGTCTGGGTGCCTTTGTTGGGTAATTCACATCCTCATTCTCCCTGGCTCTCAAATTCTTTGCCTTAAACTTGCCGCTGAATTCCTTCTTCACCTTTGGGGAGGTACTGATCTGCTTGCACCTTTTGGGTCCCACCTTGTCCACTCTTTGATACCCCATTCCTCCTCACACCACCTACTTCGGTCTCTGAAGCCTGCAGAGGCCTGGCTGATCTCCCAGCATCCCCTGCTCCTTCCTCAAAGCCACCATCCCACCCCCATGTGCTAGGCAGAGGCCGAACTTCGCCTTTACCAGCTACCCCAGTGTGTGTGCAGAGTACAGTGAGCAAGACCTTCACTATCAACTCTTCCCCACAGATGCAAAAGTGGAGCTTGTTTAACAGATTCATGACCAATTTTTAATGCAGAATATTGATTTATAAAATGGCTAAACAGCTGTGATTTGTACACGATGAAAGATGGTGTTTGAGTCAAATTTTAAAAACAAGCTGAATTCCTAAGTTATATGTGCCCTATTCCCTCCCTGCTTGGCCACCTTTCTTTCTGACTCTCCCTCACCCACACCCTGCCTTCACCCTGCCTAGAGCCTCCTCAAGAAAATCATCTCATATCATCTGACTGAGGGCTCTCTCAGTGTCCCTATCTCTGCAACTTTTATTCTAGGCAAATGAGATGACAAATATCCAGGAGATAAGGGAAAGGAACAGTTTCCCTTGTTTCTCTGTCTCTCTGCCCTCCTGCTTTGTGACTTCCTCCCTACCGAGAGTCTGAGAGTCTGTGAGTCTCCCTTCTGAGATGTAAAACCCACTGTGGGGAGGGCTGGCGGGAAGAGGCGGTGCCAGCCCTCCCTCCACAGACTGGCAGAATCCACCTGGCAGTCCTGGTTGGGGCCCCTCCCTGGGCCACATCACACGGCAGGCAGGCAGGAGCCCATGTACAATGGTTCACTCCATTAGCTGCGACAGGGCGTGAGTCCTCCATCCCTTCTCATTTTGTAGGCCACTTTGCATTGCAGCAACACAGTGATGAGACTGTGAAACCCTGCTTAGCAGTTTCCCTTACAATGCACTGGTGCACAAAATTCTTTTTAAATTAATGTGCACAGAAAATCTACTGTGACAGAACGATATGGGGAAAAAAAATCCTCAACCACCAATTCAGTGAAAAAGGAAATAAGCCTAGCATCCCCACATACCCAGTTTTAGGAGCCAATAGGTGGCACAGGAAAACTGATAAAGGAGGTTAACCGGCATCTTCCTCCAACTGTAGGGTGAAGCTCTTTATGGAGCCAGGCTTCTGGTCCAGCCTCCTGGCTGGATTCAGATCCGGAAGTGTGGATCTCATTTCTTTGTCCTCCTCATGCCTCTGCAGGCTGAATGAGGCTGAGGACCACCGCTTCGGGAAGCCCAGGGAACTTACCCTCTGCTCCTGTGTGGCCACAAAGGTCTGGAACCCTGGAGCCACCCCAAAGCCCAACTCCTGGATGAAAGGTGGCTCAGACTGACTATGGATCTGAACTTTCACTCCTGCTTCGAACGTCGTTTCCTCTGCAACGACAAAGATGGACAGAGCCACGGTTAGTAACCACAGTTGGCCACGGAATCCTGGGGTTGAAAAGCTCAAGGAGATGCTAAAACGTCCACGTAGAAGGCAGAATAATGGCTCCTAAAGATGCCCACATTTTCATCACTGGAAACAGAATACGTGACAAAGGGGATGTTACTTGGCAAAGGTGATGTTGCAGATGTGGTTTAGTTAAAGATCCCGAGACCCTGGAGACACAATCCTGAACTGCGCGGATGGGTTCACTGCTGTCACAGAGGTCCTTGTGAGAGAGAGGCAGGAGTCTTGGCATCAGAAGGAAAATGGTAAGATGCCATGCTGTAGCTTTGAAGATGGAGGAAGAGCTGTAAGCCAAGGGATGGAGGCAGCTTCTAGATCAGTGATGGTGAACCTTTTAGAGAGAAGTCCCCTAGCTGCAACCTAAAACCTGCTTATTTATTGCAAAATGCCAACACTGTAATTAAACCTGAGTACTGAGGTTTTAGTTTAGAAAAAAACAACTCTACATTAACATCTTTTGTCTTTTTTGATCAATTATGCATGCCTATATCTTGTAATCTGAGCGACTACTTTGAAGATAACAATATGCAATATATAAACATCTCTTGTCTTAAAAGAAAAACAAATAACAGGTGTGCCATAGGTTCTAGAAGCTGGAGAAGGCAGGGAAGTGGATTCTCCTACTGCCCCCTACTGCCTCCAAAAGGAACGTAGCCTTGCTAACAACTTTGATTTAACTGAATCTAGCAAAACTCACTTTGGGTCTTTGGAATTTTAAAATGATAAATTTGTGCTATTTCCAGCCACTAAATATGGGATAATTTATCACAATAACAAGGGGAAATTAATTCAGGTCAACTAGACCAACTCCTTGCCTCAGTTGCCAAATCCATAGGATGGGGTTATGGTATAAATGATAGAGTCCTTTACCAAGCCTGGCTTCCCTGTAGCCTCCTGGACAGGCTCTTTGAAGCTTATATTTTATTTTATTTTTTGATTCCTCTCCTGGAGCACGAGCTGGAGGTAAGGATGTCAGGAGAAGGGAAACTCGATGATACTGCAGTGGAAATGTGAGGACAGGGCTTGCTTCCCTGCCAAGCTGCCTGCCCCTTGCAGCTACAGAAGACAGATGACTACAGAGGACGTTCCCTCCTCTCCCTTCTTGCTTTTAACTTGGACAGGAGAAATGGCCCTCGGCAGTGGGAGGTGGCAGGGAAGGCAGTCTGTCTCACTATGTACATCACGCTCCCAAATGGTGGAGAATGCATGCAGGGGGCTGTATCAACCTTTCCTAGAGCCCCTTCTCTGCCCTGCCCTCTCCAGAAAGTCTGCAGAATTATTTCCAAAATGTAAACCCGCACAGGTGTCTCCCTTATTTATAAGAATCCCCGGTCCTCCCCCTTCGTGGCATCTGTGGTCACACCTTCCAGGACTGCCTGCTTGGTCATGACTGGTCATTGCCGTGCACACAAATATGTGTATCTTCTTCTGCCTGGAATATCTTTCTATATTGTTCACTCGGCCATCGCTGTGAATACACAGTCTCCCAGCCCCATCCAAAGCAATTCCTCTTTTTCGTTGTAGCTTCCGCATGTACCCGCTAGAGACTCTGCTGCACCCTGAGACCATCATTCAAGTGTCTGTGTTTTCCATTAGGCTGCAGCATCCTGAAGCTGAGTGCTAGGTTTTGTCCCTGGATCTTAAAGATCTCACACAGGGCCAGGCAGGGCCGGCACTGAGGCAATGCCTACTGAATGAAAGATGGGGATTTGGAGTTCAACCTCATTCACTCACCAAACAGGCAGGGCCAGTCTGGATTCTAAATCAAGAAATGTTCTAAAAGAAAAGGATAGGGATGGGGAGGGGGCAAATGCAGGTAGGAATGAGAGCAGGGACTAGGGTGGGTTGGAGGACATGTCAGTACTATGACCGTGACTTGGGGAAGGTCTGGGGACACACAGTCCTGGCACAGAAGAGAAAGGCTGAGATGGGAGGGCTGGGGCCAGTGTGGGAATGGGGAAGACCCTCAGAAAATGTGGTAGCTACTGAGCGATGCAGGCATGGGGGCACTTCAGAGCAGGCAAAATGCTGAGGGCTGCAGTGCATGGAAAGCACATACCAGCAGGTAGATAGGGTGGGGCTTTCATAATTCAGATGAGGAATCCAGTGGCTGACACGGGGTTTCAGGGAGACCCTGGGCTAGAATACAGCTTCATGGAATGCAACAGAACCCCAGACAATCCATGAACACACCCACCTTCTCATCAGCAGTCAACTGTTCTGTGATTTCATTACCCATACCCCCCCGCCCAGACTCCTCTCGCTGTGTCCCCGTATGCCTGTGGTTTTGTGTCACTCTTTCCCATACGGTGAATACATTCACCCGCAGATGGAGAATTCCTCCAAAGAGGAGGGCACATCTTATTCATTCCAGTGCCCCATGCCTAGCCCAGGGCTGGCCCATGGGTAGATCTTTCGTGATGGACTTTAGATCAGGGGAGACTTCAGGAGAGGCAGGACTGGGTGGTAGGGAGGGGCTGAGTAGTCAGCTTTCAGCAGCAACGTTATCTAAAGTTAGCCCAAGAGAAGGGATGAGAAGTCCAAAGAAGAGGCTTGAAGGCAAAAAGGAGCATGGAGGTCTGTGGAGATTACAGGATGCCCACGCTGGGGAGAACTGAAAGTATATCTGTGCACCAAGGGAGGGACCGGGAGAGGTGCCAAAATGTGTTTTCTAGAGCTAGTGGAAGCTGTCTGCCTGCTACACAACTGAGCTTAGGAAACCTTACAGCTAGTAAGACAGGCTCAAAGGAGTGGACCTGTGGCTTAGAGGAAGAAATGAGAATTGAAGCCTGTCAGAAATGCGGGGAGTAACGGGCAAACGGATGGCCCGGAGTGTCTGTCCCGGTAAGAACCGGCCACGGCTAATCAGACCAGGTTAGGGATTTGAAAGAGGCGTTAGTTTATTCCAACAGCAGTAGTAGCTGTGGCAGAGAGTAAAAACCATAAAATAACCTTGTTTCTTTATCAACACTACTAGCCTATGAAAAGGAGTGGAAGATGATGGATAAGGTTTCCATTTTTTTTTTTTTAGACTAGCGCTGCCTGAGGGAACTTTCTGCAAAGGAAAAAAGGCTCTGTAACCTGCGCTGTCCCTACAAGGAAGCCAGCGGGTATGAAATGTGGTGAGTGCCACTGTGCAACTGGGTTTTTAATTTTATTTTATTTTAATTAGTTAAAGCAAATTGACATTGTTATACAAGGCTGGTGGTAACTGTATTGGACAGTGCAGTTCCAGAACACGGCTGTTATGAGCAGACACAGGCCTCTCTGAGCTGGGAGTAAGGACGCCATCATCGTGCTTGGCTAAACAGGTATTCCTGTGGTTCCTTGTTCCGAGGCTCTGGGTGACTCGAATGGGGTTCTGAGCACCCAGCTGTATTTATTTAAGGTCAGACCATGGCTGCAGGCCCAGATCCCTGGGGCTCTGATTTTCCCAAGGCACGGATTGCCCCTTGTTCGGAGAGTTTGCTTCTATTCCTTGCTAGCGTCCCTCTGTGGATTTTCTCCAGGTTGGTCATGACAGCAGCCCCCTCCAGCCTCTGTCCTCATGCCCGCCCCTAGTCTCCTCCATCTCCTGGACATGACACATTATTGAGGGCCAAGCTACCAAGCACAGACTGTTAGAGCCAATGGCAACCTCAGAAACTCTCAAGCTAGAATGCATATCACCCAGAGAGCAGGGTCCACCCCTAGAAATTCTGATTGAGTCTTTGGGAGAAGCCCAGGAATCTGCATTTCAGGAATTTTGATATAGGTTATCTGAGGCCAACCATATCTGAGTAAATAGAGATCTAGTCCAGAGAAAGGAAATGACTTGCTCAAGGTCACAGAGCGAATCAAGAGCAGAGCATTCTGTCTACCCCACTAGAAGTGTGGTACTACTGAGCGATGCAGGCATGGAGGCCACTTCAGAGCGGGCGAAATGCCGAGGGCTGCAGTGCATGGAAAGCACGTGCCAGCAGGTAGATAGGGTGGGGCTTTCATAATTCAGACGAGGAATCCAGTGGCTGACATGGGGTTTCCCTGGTTTATAGGTCTGGGGTTGTTGGGGAATGAGGAAAGGGAATATCATTTTCATTGTCATAACTCCCAAAGCCCCTAGCACAGAGCAGAGCTCCTTAATAAATCCTGAATGAAGTAAATGAATGCGGAACTGTCTTCTGCATACATCTACTGCGCCCTGCTCTCCAGCCTGCTGTGTATCTGTCTAGGCTCTGGCAGACCCTGGGAAACGTCAGCACCCTCGCCTCCTGAAACTTCACCTGCTGAGATACAAGTGCAGCCGCACACATAGCAACAGCAGCCCTGATAGCAGCTCCAATACTGAAGTCACTCACAATTTGTGGGTCTCAGTGCAAGCTGAAAACTTGGGCCCCATATTAAAAACACTGGATTAAATAATGGATCGTTAGAATCTACTTAGAAAAATTATTTTTAAATATGAAAGAATTTTCAGGTGCTGAATGCTGAGGGTTACACCAGGCTTGTGTCCCTTAGGGCATGGGGCCCCATGTGACTGCCTCAATGGCCTGTTGTGGTGCTGGGCAGATGATTGTGCTCGCATCACCAAATGCTTCTGCACTGAGTTCCTTCAGAGCTTAGCTCCTGCGTGCAGGGAAGGATTTGTTTACACATCATGAACACAAGGACTGAAAACGAGAGAGAGAGAGAGAGAGAGAGAGAGAGAGACAGAGAGAGAGAAAGAGAGACAGAGAGAGACAGAGAGACAGACACACACACACACACACACACACACACACACAGAGAGAGAGAGAGAGAGAGAGAGAGAGAGAGAGAGAGAGAGAGAAAGAGAGAGAGAGTTATTATATACCTCCTATATGCCCAGTGTTAGGAGCCTTTCTTAATTGGGACGAAACTAAAATCCAGACAGCTTAACATGAAAGATGGTACTGAATCAAGAGGAGTGTGGTTCCACAGAGATCTACCTGCAGAAGCTAGACTCTCCCCACACTTGCAGGAGCGCTGCCATGGCAGGCATCAGGTGAGGTCTACCTGGGGAAATGTTCCCCGTACATGGAGAAAGGATTTGGAAGCACTGTGAGAGAAGTGATGGACAGAATA
This sequence comes from Chinchilla lanigera, assembly GCF_000276665.1. Classification (NCBI taxonomy): domain Eukaryota; kingdom Metazoa; phylum Chordata; class Mammalia; order Rodentia; family Chinchillidae; genus Chinchilla; species Chinchilla lanigera. The sequence continues at coordinate 7,918,415 of NW_004955481.1, forward strand.
CATAATGGGACAGGGAAAGAACATGGCAATAAAAGAAGCTTAAATCTTTAATCTTTGCAAATTACAGGAAACATGCCAAGGAAATAAGCATTGGAGGGAAGGAGCAAGAAAAGCTTCTCTGAAAAGCTGGGGGAATTTTCTAGGCTCAGGCGAGGGATGTGTTGATACAAAGCGATCTTGTTTTGGACAAAACTGACTTTATTACAGTGGCTAGGTGAAGGCCCCAACTCCACAGCCAACCTGAGGGGAGGGGAGAGGGAGGCAGCCCCAGAGGGCACTATGCTTGCAGTGCAGGAAGGCACTATGCGTAGTTTCCTGCTTTGCTTTCTACTCTGGCGTCCAACCTGCAGGGACTGTGTGGACTGACTCCCTTGCTAGCTAGATTCTAACTGGGGCCAGCCAGTGGTAGACCCAGGTAGGAAATCACAGGGAGACAAGAGAGGCAGGCTGGGGTTCAGCCTCTCAACTCCCCTTGCCTGGTCTCTGTGGGTTTGCTGCTGTCACTGTGGAAGGGCACAGCTCTGGATTGGGGCGCTGAGGGCTTGGGGGAGCTCTTCATACTTCTTTTTTGTGGTTTTTCTCCGGTATCGGGAACTGAACTCACGACCTTGGGCTTGCCAGGCAGGCGCTTTTGCCGCTGAGCTAAATCCCCAGCCCCCTCTCTCCATACTTCTTTATTCCTGGCTTCTGACATCAGTTCCGGTCTCCCTTCCCCAGGGATGGCAATGAATCTCTCGCTGCCTGTCCCAGGATATGCACCATCCTGTACTGTCTTTCCTAAGCCTTGCCCACTGCTTTGTAGACAGTGCTGGATTAACCTCTTTGTAACACCCGGTGTGAAGGTGCTATTGATTTCTGCTTGGGTTCAGACTCCTAGAGCCCTCAAGGGCTCTCACTTAGCCTCTGAGAGACACCAGAGTCCTCCCTGTATGACCATGCACGGAAGGAAGCTCATTCTGTTTGAGCATCCTTAGGGACGGAGGCCTCATCCCCTGCAGGGGCAGCCCAGGGTTTTCACAGCTTACTCTCATACTGGTTGAAAACCACCTGCTTGTAGACTTTATGCTTGGTCCTAACTCTGCCTCATCTTCCACTACATACCCCTTCAAGGATGTCCTAGGGATGGAGCACCCACTCCCCAAAGGACAACGTGACACATTTCAAGAAAGCAGAAATGCAAGCCTTTCCTTTCTGGAGGGTCAGAGCCACAGAGTGCCTAGGACAGCTGGGGAAATGTTTGGGCTTGGAGCCGGGAAGGGTGAAGTCAAGTCCAGCTCTGTGACCTCTAACAAGTTATTCAATCTCTTGGAGGCTCATTTTTCTCATTTGAAAAATGGATACAAACATAATGCATCTTCTTCAGAGTACTACTGTGAAGCTTGCATGAGACATTGCATAGAAAGCCTTGAGCATGGAGACCAGGGCGTAGGAAGACCTCAGTCATCTGCAGTGACTCAGTCATCTGCAGAAGACCTCATCATCATCACCACCACCATCATCATGATCGTCAATTCATTATTTCTGGCTTTCTACAAAATTCAACCAGATCCTTTGATATCTTAGTCCATCTTTGCTCATGTTTCCTATATGGGTAATTTCTGTATAGCTTTGCTGTCACCACTTCCTCCAAGCTTTGTCTCCACTGGCTGGCCCAATAGCTGTTACTATCTTCACCCTTGGTCGTGGCTCTCCATCAACCCTGAGAGACCCTTGGGGGGCACGGTCCCTGTTTGAACTATGTTTATGCATAAGGGATAATTCTTGTTGAAAAGAAGATAAATGTACAGCTAGTCTCTGAGTCTCCTGGAATCCCACCACCCCTGCTTTACAGATAGAGGTGCTGAGTGCAGTGTGGATTTGCCCAAGTTTTACAGAAAGTGTGTGGCCCTGCTGGTGCATGTAAGGCCTACTGAGGCAGCTTGGTCCTAGGGTGGCAGACATTGAGTCATAGGGAGTGGGAGTGCATGGGGACATGAGGCCAGAGGCCCACAGCTCAAGTAGCTGGGTAGGGCCAGTAGTGCCTGCCTGGAACACCTCCCAGGAGGGCCTTAGCTGCATTACTGCCTTGTGTGGCTGACATCTTCCTGGTCTCTGCTGCCATGAGATCACAGCAGCTCAGCTGAGGCCCCATTTATCCATGTCTACCTTCTGGGTCTCAATGTTCCCTGGGACCAGAGAGAGAGAGGCCTTGTGTGTTTCAGACAGGTGTGGGGAGGCTGGGTCCAACAGTCACCTGGGCCACTCATATCTCATGGTAGCTTTTCTGGCTGCTCTGCTGTTAAGTACCGACTGTTGGCTCTTTGCATTTCCCTGGAGACTGAACAGTGTGTGTGAGCATGTGTGTGCATGTGAGAGAGAGACAGGGAAAGAAGGAGGAAGAGAGAAACTGACTCTGAAATATAAAGACACTGCTCGTATGCCTTCTTATATCCCTAAAGTATTTCCTGAGATGCTGCTTTGGGGTCCATAGGCAAAGAAAGCAAGTGTGGATCCTAGTGAACACCAGACACAGGGCCAGGTCCACACGTACACCCTCATTCCCTAGCTAGTGTTACATGAAATGCCTGCTGTGGGTATGTCCACAGGTCATGAAACAGGGGCCCCACAGCAAAGCGAGCTGATTCTCTGTCCTCCTGCAGCTCATGTTCTGGTTGGGGACACAGGCAACAAATGGGCACATGCTAGGAGCTGTGGAGTAGAGGAAAGCAGGGGAGTGCAGCTCTCTTGAATGGCATGAAGGAAGGCCTTTCTAGGTGCTGGTGTTGGTAAACCTGAGTTGATGATAAACCTGAAGGAACTGAGCAGAGAAATCCCAAGATGAGCTGTGGGAAAGCATTCCAGGTGGTGAGGGTGGTGAGGAACAGCATGTGCAAAGGCCCTGAAATTGGTATGCACTTGGCCTGTTTCTAGAACAACAAGGAGGCCAGAGTAGCATGGATGTGGCCAGAGGTCAGATGATAGTTTTATTTACTCCTTGCAGTAAAGGGAGGCACCTTCATGTTACAGATGGGTAAATAAGGGCTCAGAGCAGTTAGCTCACCCTAGCTACACAAAGACAAGCCAGAGTCAAACTTTTGTGCATTGGGCTCCAAGGCCCAGGCTCTTCACATTCCTATACATGGCCTTGTTCAGATACTCTTTGCCTTTCCAGTGTCACCGGCCACGTTCCGCATTGGGCCAGAGTTCTTTGGGACTTGGCAGGTTATGAACATGAGTTACTGAGCTCTGGAACAGGCCAACAACCCTGGCATATACACCCAAAGTACAGGGACAGGGGGCTTCGCATCTTCACACACTTCAGGTTCCTGGATCTTCCCAGCCATCCTGGGAAATAGCTACATTTTATTTTTCACATTATGCTCATTTTACAGATGGAGGAGCCAAAGCACAATGAAACCACAGGACAAGTCCAGGGTCTACGATGCATGGCTGTGTATAATTTGAGGGCTAGGAGATTCCTTGACTATTCTATAGCTCAACTAATGTTTCGTCTTTCAGGTGAGAAGATTGAGGCCCGCAGAGAAGACACTGGTTAGTAGCAGCAGGGCAAGGGGCAGCCATCAGAGCCCAGGTTCGGGGTATCTTGGCTCCTTACACTCCCCTCCCTTTGTCAGTTGGCCCGAAGACTCCGTGGTGCTGCCAGATGACAAGCCCATAAGTACCCGGCTGGACAGGGATGGAGTGTAGGGGAGAATAATTTAGAGTGGGCTCAGCAGCCTTCGCTCTTGCATCTCTGAATTCAGGGGAAAGGTCACTGAGGATGCAACAGTGACAGTGATATGGGTAAGGGCCCCTGCCCAGGTAAAAAGGCCTGCTGAATGCTCTTTGAGGTCACCAGATGTTCTATCTTGGTCCCCATCCTCTGCTTCCACCAGAGAAATCCAAGTGACCAAAGGGACCCAGGGGAGCCAGGGAGGTGCATCAAAAACAACACAACACAACACAACACATGAGCTCTGAAATCAGAGATCTGAGTTTGATCCTCAGCCACACTAAATAGTTCTGTGACCTCAGGCAAGTTATTTTTGCTTCACTAACCCTTAGTTTCCTTTCTGATAAAACCAAGTGGGGGTTGATCTCTCAGGCTACTTTTAGCTCTGAATTTCTATGAGCTGGGGACCATATGTAAGTCTCTTAACCTTACTGTATCTCATTTTAAAACTTAGATTTAAAAAAAAAAACAGATGTGCCTGTTCTGAACTCACAGCAAGTCAGAGAGGCTGATTTTTTAAACACAGCACAAAGAAGCCATGAATTGCTGCCTGTCTAAAATTGGACGGGGTACATATCATGGCAGGCAGGCCCTGTAAAGTAGCATTCTTAGGTAGGAAACACTGAAGCCGGCGCACAGACAAGCAAGCTCACGCTTGACTGCTCACAGGTGACATTTTGAGGCTAGGCAAGCTTTTGGAGGAGAAAAATCAACACCGTGCCTCCTTGCTGAATGGCCTGCAATTATGTCTATTCTGGGGCAACACCGTGATGTCGCAGTGTTTTCATCCATGGCTCACAATCCAGGAGATGCTACCTAGCGGCCACGAGAGTTTGTGGCAGGCTGCAAACTCCAACCCCTCCTGCAGACCCACAGAGCACACTGATACTTTAAAGACCCTGGAGCATCCTGCTGCAAAAACATGTCTCACTTCATTGAATTGAGGCACTATTTTTTGCATTTTTAAGGTGAATAGGACCAAATTGGGCCAAATCAGATGTGGATTCAAATCCCAGTTCCAATACGTCTTAGCCATGAGATCATAGGAGGGGCATTCAGCGTCTCAGAGACCTGCAGCTATCAAATGAGTTCACTTGTTAAAGAACTAGAACTTCCTTGTCTATGTCACAGGAATGTATGAGGGTCAAACAGCAGGATGCAACCATGGCACGGTCTACACAACAGGGCCAGGTCCACTGGCTCTGGAAGGAGATAGTATTGTTAGGTCTTGGCTATGCTGAAAAGAATACTCATAAAACACACACATTAGTGGAGGCATTGTGTAAGATGGCATTTCTAGGTAAGAAACACTGAAGCCAACACATTGTGTGTATCTAGTTTAACACAAAAAGATCTATTTCATAGACTCTTAATGCTTTTCCTGAGTGCATTGAGGCTCAGAGTTTTTTTTTTTTTTTTTGGTACTGGGAATTGAACTCAGGACCTTATGTTTGCCAGGCAGGCGATTATGCCACTGAGCTATATCCCCAGACCCTAAGATTCTAAATTACTTGATAAGAAGGTTGATGATTCTAAGCGGGTGACCAACATGTGGAGACATCACCCTTGAAAAGCCATCAGGGAAGGCCCTGTCTCTGATATCACAGGAGGAGATTAAGATTCTATTTATAAAAATTTTGTTTATATATATACTCATGGTGGAAGGTAGTTACAATCAGATTGCTAAATAGGTCATGTAGTATAGATGTGACTGTACAATACAAAATCCATCCAAAGTATTACTGGATTCATTGTGGCTTTTTGTTATGGAATGTTTTCTCAATCAGTGAATATACAAACCATGATAGCCCTTATATGGATGTCTGAGAAATATTCTGATATTAAGAAGACATCCTCTGCTTTCCAAGTGCTGGGATGCAGTGGTCTCAATCAGAGCTTACCGCACACAGATGTGCAGATGAATCTCCTGGGGATTCTGTCAGCCGTAGATTCAGAGCAGGGCCTGAGGTTGTGCATATCTAGTAAGCTCACATGTGGCTGATGCTCCCGGTCAGAGGACCACACTTCGAGCAGCAGCACTTGAGACTAACATGTATGCTTTAGCAAAGCACACCAGACCCTTGGCGATCTGGCTTCAACTGAGCTGCCCCCATAGCAGCCATTAGCGTCATTAGCATCCTGAGCCATTCTTAGCTTTTTTCCTGTTCCCTTTACTTTGCTCAGGATCTCAGCTGCCCATGAACCCACATCCTCGTGTAACTACCACATACCACCCAGCAACCCGGCCAACAGGCCTGAGACCGGGGGTCTGTCTGAAACTGCCTTGAAGTACTCGTTTCTTCCTTCCCGGCACTGACTCTGTCCTCTTTAACTATCCATCTATCTTCTATAGCACTTACTGACACTTAATTGTTTACACATTGCCCGACCAGACTGCAAATGCCTGGTGCTCTAAGGAGCACTTCATGTGAAAGCTGTTGGATAAAGCAATTTCCATGTACCATCTGATGGCATATAGTGTTCCCTAGTAGTTCCTAGGATGTGAACTCTTGGAAAACTTGGATGAGTTATTATGTGATTGGAATGTCTAGCGCATAGTAGGTGTTCAATGGAGCTTTGTGAAATAGGAACATGAGCTCCTTGGACTGTTGCCAGGATGGCCGGGAGTTTTCACAAGACCGCATATATGTTCTGCACTTATTATGTGCATTAAGCAAGTCTTCCCAAAATGATCAAAGTCAGGCTGCTTCTGGCTGCTTAATGGATGTCTGCTTCCAATGGCGCTTCTGATTTATAGCACTATTTTTCTAGATCCTCAGACACCCCTCATTCAGAACAAAGGCCCACTTGAAGAGTCAGCATTGCATCTCAACTGGTGGCTGCATGCCCCTGTGCTCTGGACCCTCAAAATTCAGGCCAGAGCCTCAACATAACCTTTTTTTGGAGGTCCTTAGGAACTGGCACCAGTTTTTTCTGGGAGCAGAAATGTTGGAGAAACCATAGCAACCAGTAGCATTCACTCCTGCCATGTCTCATTTGTAACGGGGGAACATGTTACCCTTGATCGCTGCTCAGGCCTTCCAGCTATGTTGAAAATTCATGATTATTTTTAATTTAACTTTTATTTTTTAGCAAAGCAATCTATGTACATAATTTAAAAAGCCAAATGGTACTACAAGGCTTCTAATGAAAAACATCAGTTTCCTGCTCCACCTTGCCTTACCCTGGAGTCTCACTCCTCAGAGGCAAGGACTCTCAACTCACCGAGCAGCTTCTGCTGGTGTTTCTGTTCATATTTCCATGGGCATCAATGGCTTGGCAGCTATATCTTGGTTGTAAAACATTTCAGATCTTATCTACTGAATTCCTACCATGGGAGATGATGGTATAGGCTTCCTTTGTGGAAGTATCTCATGATATTTCCTTTCTTTTCACTCTCCAAATATAGGTATATGACATTTTGTTTCAATCAGTGCCCAACTTTTACACAGCTATGACTATGTAAATATTATCCACAGCCCAGCCTTGCAATATATGATAGCTTTGATCTCTTTCTTGTGAAATTATTCTGCTTTTATTTCTTTGCCTTTAGTTCACTTGGCTTGCTAGGTCCCTATCACTGGAAATCCCAAACTCTTATTAGAACTATGACACGCCTCTCATAGCAGTGGCCAGATGCGCAGAGGCTGTCCCTTCTGGAAGTGACAGCTGCCTACTCCAGTTGGGACTGACTGTTCTCCAAGTTCCCTCCCTGTCCTTCTATTCATCTGCATATGGAATTCTCTTGGCCTAGTTCCCCTGCTTCCAGAATCTTACATGATCCTCTTTCTTGGTTTATTCACTTCTCTTCCACTAACTTCTGCAAAAAGTCTATCTGGGAAATATACTTTTTTTGGACATGAAATTCTATCCACACTTGCAGTTTTCTGAGTACAGAGTTTTATCTTAGAAATGAAAGACTACCTCCTCCTCCCCCGCTAGAAATACGAAGCCATTGCACCACTGTCTTTTGGCTTTGACTGTTTCCACTGAGAATACTCAGGCCTTTCTGATTCTAGGTCTCAGGTACTTGACCTTTATTTCTCTCTCCAGAAGCTTTCAAGAGTTTCTCTATTTCTATTAGCCTGAATCTCACAAGGATGTGTCTTGGTCTGGTTCCTCTGCCCCTCTTGCAGATGGGACATGGTGAATTCTTTCCATTTGGAAGATCACATAGTTTTCTGACAATGTATTCTTCCCCATTCTCTTTTGTTATTCTACTAGTATAATGTTGGATTCTCTGGTCCTCTCATTTTCATATTTTTTCCTCTCTAATTTTCCATGTGTTTGCCTTTTTGCTTTACCTTTTGGGACAGCTTCTCAATTCTCATCCTTCTACAAATTGCTTTCTAATATCTGCAATCATATTTTTAATTTACATTTTTTCCTTCTTGTCTGAATGTTCCTCTCTAGTAGCATCCTGCGCTTGGGTTTATGGGTGCAGTATTATCTCTCACCTCTCTTGAGAATTTTAGTTAAATAATTTTGATGTTTCCTTCTGCTTCTGACATTATTTTTCATTTATTATACCTCTGTATATTACTTAATAGCCTCAAGGCACCTTTCTAAGTACATCATAAATATGAACTCACCTCAACCCAGCTAACAATACTGTAGCGCTGCTAATATTACTATGTTCACTCTATGGTAATAAAACCAAGGCTGTAAGAGGTTAAATAATTTTCCCAAGGTCACGTAATTGGTAAGTGGTACAGTGTCTGAACCTAGACAACCACACTCTACAGTTTATTGGGTTAACAGTGATTTGTATCTCACAAAGTTTATCTTTTCTTTTTTTCGGTTTTGTTTTAATTCCTTTCCTGTTAGTGACTTCCCTCAAATGCCTGGGTCTGTAGCTGTCCATTCAAGATGAGGAGGAGCTTAAAGGCTGCAGAGCCGTTCTGTGTGTGTGTGTGTGTGTGTGTGTGTGTGTGTGTGTGTACTTATCAAGGAATGTCACACGGGGTGACCTAACTAGGGTGTTTATTCTGATGTCCCCTGACTGTCATTATCTGTGGGTCTTTTCTCTTGAACTTGCCAGTTTCTCACCGAAGGGATCTCCCAAACTTCTGCTTGGGATGGGTGGGGTAAAGAAGACTAGTCGGGGGTCTCCTCACTTAAAATTTCACCTCATCTCCTTATTTTCTGTTTAGCCCTTCCCCCTTGCCCTCTGCTGGGCCTGGTCTCCCAGGGTCCGAAACCTGGCTGTTCAATACTACCTTCTGCTGGGCCAGGAGGGACATGTGGGGGACCCAGTGGCTGCTATCCAGACTTCACATTAATTCCCCCCAGTTTAGCCCCATCTCTCACCCTGGTCTTTAGCAGTTTCTGAGGCCTCAAGCCCCTGATGTTCCCTGGGCTTCCATGGTGAGAACTATTTTCAGTACAGGTCCTTATTTTTCATCCCTGCCAATTCTCCCAACTTGGTCACCACTCAACTATTTGCCTTCTATCTTCTAAAAAACTTGCTGACATCTATTGTCATTGTCCTAGTGGGTTTATACTGAAAGAAAAATCCTTGATTGCCGCTTGGGGGCAGGGGTGGGGGGCTTGGGAAGGAGGCTCCCATAAATGCAAATAGTCAGCTCACCACGTTTAACCAGGAGTTGGATCGTGAGCTCCCTTGAGCCTCAGGGGGCTCTGCAGACGTATCATAAGCTACCTTCACCACCTCAGCAGAAGCAAGAGGAATGTTTAGAGCTGGTCGCTGGCAGGGACACAGTCATAGACCCAACCACTATTTTTCATCCCAGTAATATCACCTCCCATTCAGTGATTTTCAAACTGGGCTCCATGGTGCACCAAGGTTCCCCAGGCATGCTCATGGTTGGCCATAGGAAGCCAAGGAGAAACCAAACTGGGGACCCCATCTCCAGCTGAACCAGAGCAGCTCTGCTTTCATCTATTTTATATGTGGGGACTGTGCTACAGCTTTCATTCTATATGATGATTCTGCTCTGAAAAAAAGAAAAGAGAAGAACTAGGAAAGGAGGCTGCATCAGACCTATCATTATGTGCCATTCTCTCTCCAAAGATGTTGCCTGAACCTTTTTTCCTGGGCTATTTTCATGGCGGTGCTTTTACAATCACAATTTGAACATTAAAGGAATTTAGTGCAAGGAGCCTTGCTTTTGGGTTCCAGCGTAGGTTTAAAGCTTGATTCAGCTACTAAACTGGGTGTGTGCTTTTGGGAAAGCTTACTCAACTTCTCTGGACAATTTTTTTCCTTTAAAGCTTTCAATGGGGATTATATACCTTGTTAGCAGGGGAACTGGGAAGAGTCGTGGGACAGCATGTGTGTGGCACATAATAGCTGCTCATTAATGTTAGTTTCCCCCCTCACCCTGGCTCTGGCAGTGTGTACAGTTTCAGGATTTTTTCCTGTAGGTAAATATTTATTGCTGTGTGATACATTAGTCCAAGATCCCTGACCACTTGGAGCTTATGTTTTAGTGGGAAAGGATAGAGAATAATAAATAAGTAAGCCATGCAGTGTACTTGAAGGTGATACCAGTCATGGAAACAAAGAGGAGAGGAGCAAATAAGGAAGGAGAAGGAACAGAGGGTAGTTGGGGCTGGTGACAGTTTTAAATAGGGCAGTCAGAGGAGACCCACATCCAGAAGGTGATGTTGGACTGAAGACTGGACAGGGAAGGTAATTAGCCACCAGGCTATCTAAGCAAGGATTTCTAAGCAAAAAGAAAAGCAAAGGCAGATGCCCTAAAGGAAGAGAACCCTCAGCTACTGGAGCAGCACCAGGAAAGCCCTATGGCCAGAACCAGGTTAACAATGGTGGGATAATGGGGACAGATCTTTACCCCCATTACAGCACAGATTTTAAAAATTACATCTAAGATTACCTTCATGCATATGTAACTCTAGGACTTAGGAAAACCAGGGCAGATCATATGTGGTTTTAAAAAGTATATTTTGCATTGAAATGAATGATACAGGAGGATGGGAAAGAGAGGGCCCTACTTGTGGTCTTTCCATTGTCTGGATGTATTCATTTAAAACTGAGTTTGTTAGAGCTTCTTGTACACCTAGTCTGGCTTCTTCAGATGCAACCCACCCCAGCCCTCTCCGCAGGCGCAGTGTGACCATCATGCAACCCTGCTTAGCACAGTCCTCTGGGGCCCCCTTCTTCCGCCACCACCCACCCGGCTTCCTAGTGTCTACTATAGGTCCTCACTTGACTGCAGTCCCCTGCTCAGTGTTGATTGGTTCAGAGCTGCAGAGGTGGCTGCAGGACTGAACTGGGCCAATGATCTCTTTCTCTGCTTTTTTTTTTTTTTTAATTTAAATAGAAGATCAGTAAGACAGTCAAAACAGTCTCGTTCTTATCTTAGGATCTGTAAAATAAAATAAAATAAAATAAAATAAAATAAAACAAAACAACAACATAGTATCAAGCCAGGCTCAGTGGCACATGCCTGTAATCCAAGCACTCTGGGAGAGTGAGGTAGTAGGATCTTGAGCTGCCCAGCCTGGGCAATTTAGCAAGACCCTGTGTCAAAATAAAAAATAAAATAGAGCTGGAGATGTAGCTTGTGGGAAGGCCCTAGGTTCCCCCTTAGTACAGGGGGAAAAACAAAATAAAACCAGCTCTACTGGGAGTCACGTGTGGGAAAAATATGTGTGTGTGCATGCATGTGTGTGTGTGTGTGTGTGTGTGCAAAAAGCCTCTCTTGTCTGTAGAGAGAAAGCATGAAGGTGGTGGGGAGGGGTGAGATGAGAGAGGGCAGAGCGCAGGCGCCCTGGTTCCAGTTTTCTCTGGGCCGCGTTCCAGCCCCTCTGTGGCTGGCTGCTGAAGCCTGCCTTGGGTTCCGAGGGCAACACCCTCCTTTTCATGCCTAAGCTTGTTTGATTCAGGTTCCTCTCATGTGCAGCCCAGATAACCCACTGCCTATTCCTTTTATCTTTGAAGTTACTCAGAGGTATCTGCACAGAGGTTCATTTTTAACAACCTCCCACCTGTCTTCAATTTAATTTCCTTTAGAAAACTCTGGCCATGAAATCTGTACTTCTATGGGTTAGCACAGCTTTCCTGAAAGTGTATTTTGTGAGCTGCTCCATGGAGAAGAAGGTTTCCATGGCCAAAGGCATTTGGAAAATAAATGCTGCGTGCAGTATTTCTATCTTGGAGATTCATGATGTAGCATATTAAAGAACTCCTGCCATGAATAAATGTGGGTAATGCTGTTTAACCAGGGTTTCCTAGATTCTTTTTGGACCTTGGATCATTCTATTCATGTAACATATAATATCCTAAATTCCTGGAGTTTAAAAAACCAGGGTCCATTTTGGGTCAGGCTGAGAAACTGAGCCCACTTCTTTTTAAATGGCACATCATAGGGGGGCTCTGCAAGATATATTTGATCAATGGGGTTCCCTAATGGGCGGAATTATCAGTGTGGAGGAAGGGACATTTTTGATAATTGTTATAGAGTTGCCTCCTACTCATTCAGCATGTGCTTTTTAAAAATTTGCTCACTGGCGCCATATTGCTGACAGTGATCCTGCAGATCATTGCCACCTCTCTCAAAGGTCCTGCGTGTTCACTGGAATTATATCTACAGAGAGGGTCCCACACTGCTCCTGAACCTTCTAAGGGGTGAAGCTGTCCACAAGCCAATGCAAGACCACATCCAAATTTCTTTTTGAGCAGAGCAGGAACGTCCAGATATTGAGCTGGTTTGGGACCCCTGGGACAGGTATAGGGTATCTGGAATCTCCTCTGACTCTGGGATTTTTGGATTATCTTTCTGCTCCCCTGGTGTCATCTTCACCTTCCCTTGTGTATGTGTATGGTTTGCAGGGAGCTCTCACTGGACTCTGTCAGTCATCCTGTAAAGCCGAAGGGCTCTGTTTGTCTTATTCATCTTTACTGATGAGGAAACTGAGGCTCATCTACATGTTCTTAGTCACATAGGATGGAAAGCAAGGGCTGGGTTTGATTTTGTATCTTTCTGATCCTGTTATGCCACTTACTCCATCCTGTTACACTGCCTTTGTCATCAAGCTACCTGCTCCTTTTCCCTCGGCAGCCACATTTCAATCCCTTTCTTTGTCATTACTCAACCATCTCCTTCTTCTGGGCATTGAAAGGTGGGACTGCTAAGGAAGCAAGATTGGGTCAGGAGGGCTGCCTCCTGCTGACTTTGACAGGGCCAGGCCTGCAGTGCTCAGAGGCCCCAGCACCCACCAATGACCAAGCACCGAGATGTGTCCATACCTCCAGAGATGGCTTCACAGACAAGCATCCCTTACCTGCTGAAGCCCACCCGTCATCCTCCCACAGGTGTGCTGGCTTTACCCTCTCTGCCCTGAGACCCACTGCTCTCCTGTTAGCCTAGCAACCAAGCAATTTGGAGGTAACCAGAGTCTCCAAGGGGCAGATCATTGCTGAGGGGCTTCTCAGCCTGAAGACATGCATGACAGAGGAAGCCCTCATGTAAGAATCTGGATGTTCCAGCTGTGGGGCCCTGGGGGAAGTGACCGACTTAGTTTCTTTAATGGGGCCGAGGAGCTGTGCCTGCTACTCAGACCAAGAATGAGGAATGTCACAGCCCCAGGAGGATGCGGGAAGAGGCTGCAAATGCAAACAACCAGGAAGCTAACTGGAGCTCTATGAAGCTGTGTGCTACCTGCTCTCCAATATGGTAGCCACTAGCTCCTCGGGGCTGCTTAACTTTAGATTAGTAAAAATTCAGTGATAGTAAAACTTCAGTTTCTCATGATCCCTGGATACACCTCAGTGTCTTGGACAACACAGAGAGCATTTCTGTGATTGCAGAGAGTTCTATTGGACAGCACTGATTAGTTTCTTCTCTAATCAGTTTCCTCTGCCCACCCCCACACACCCTGTTTTATACCCATCCTTCTTCACACAGCCTGCTTCCCCAGCTACTCAGCCTTAAAGGAAATGGTTTCAGGGACAGCCCTGGTCTGTCACCCAGGGAGAGCTGAAGCTCCCAGCAGGAGGGAGATGGGAGTTCTCTTGTAGATTTGGTGCATGTGTCCGGCTTCCTAATGAGATAACATGCTCCAGAGATGCAGGACTTTGGTCTCATGCCTTCTGCATTTCTAACTATATTCTGCACAGTGTTGTGTACATGGAAAGTCCTTCCTCACCTTTATGAATTTGTCCTGAATTGGTAGAGTTCATGGCCCAGATGGACTAACTGATTGCCTGGAAGCTTAGGTCACCACAGTCCTGGCTTGGCTGTGAAGTTACTGCATGTCTTTCAGTATATCACTATTTCATTCCACTCCCCAGGGAAATGAGCAGGTTGGCCTGATCTCGTACTGTAGAGATGAACTCAAAAGTTCCTTCCTGGGCTGACCACCTGTGGTTTTGGGAGGCAGAATGCCGACTTCGGAGGGTGATTCTGCCCGTGGTCAGAGCCCTTCCTTTCAGCGGCCACTGCACAGATCCAAGCCCAGTTATCAGCAAGGAGCTGCACTAAGGAAGTTTGATGGGGGTCCTGGCATGGATAGTGTGTATGTGTGCATGAGAGTGTGTATGCACTGTCTGCACATTTGTATTTCCTCTTGAACTGAGGTAACAGGCTGGAGGGACATACCTAACTTCTGCTTAGGTCTTGGGTGTGGGGTCTCCAGGACACACTTTCTTTCCTTATTTCTCTCTTTTCCCGTAAGTGATTCAATAAGAAAATATGTTTTGGTGTCTGCAAGCAGGGCCACTTTTGGGGGACCCAGCTCCCCCAAGACACAGGCTTTTTTCAAAGCCCAATGACCACAGGACACAGCCTGGCCTCAGCATGTTCTGGAAAACCAGGCCCTGTCCACCAGCTCTCAGGGGTGCTGAAGCTCAGTGCAAACACAAACCTTCATCCCACTGCATCTGGGGCTAGAGGGGAGGTCATTTAATTTAGACAAGTGGACAGGATCAATGCAGCATCTCCTCAGCAGGCATAGGTGGGGCTCAGAGATCCCTGGAGCTGGAGGTAAGCTGCCAGAAGGCATCACTGTAGCGACACGTGGGAGGCCATTTTATTTTTCATCTGATGGGGCTGAGGACTCACCACCATGTGAGGTCAGAGGGCATGCTCACCTCTCCCCATCAGGGCACTCAAGGGAGAAGTGCTGGGAGGAAGTGGAGAGTGCGCCGGAGTTGGCAGTCAGCGTCTGCCAGGTGGGAGCCCTCACCACCTCAGGCATCGTGGCTACTGTGAGGCCGTGTCTCAGGTTCCTCTTCTCTTGGAGGAACTGCAGGTGAGGGCAGCAAGGCAGAGAGACTAAGCTGCTCACCTCTACCCCTTCCTCAGCTCCAGGATGAGTGTCCAGGAGCTCCCTTCTGTTGGATTTTCTCTCCCCTTTCCTCACTCTGTGCCATCCCAGGTACATTTCTTGACCACCCTGTTATCCTCCCTGCTATTCCCTGAGGGCAGCAGGACTTATTTCAGGTCTCCTTGGCACCTGTAGATTTTTAACTCTTGGCCATGTCATGACCTTCTTTTCCTGCTGAAACTCTACAGGGTCCCAGCATTCCTTGGCTTATGGCTGCATCACCCCAATTTTTGCCTCTGGCATGTTGCCTTCTCCTGTTTGATCTTCCTGTGCCTTCTTAGGAAAACTCTTGTGATGACATCAGGCCCATCAGATCATCAAGGACAATATCAATACCTCATTCAAACACCCCCACACTAAAACACTTTCCCTGAACCCCAGCCCCTGTAATAAGTGTGTTCTTCACTAGATTGTGAATAAGGACTTGGTCTTTTTCACTTTAACACCCTCACTTTTGTGTAAAGCCATGGTTAATGAATAGTCTGGAATAAGACAATGAACGCACGAAGTAAGCTCAGGGCCTTACACATGGGCCCACCAGGGGCTTGCACAACTTACAGCCCTTCCACCTTCCCCTGGTGAGTAGGAGCCTGCTCTCATTTTGGTTGGACCTCCTAGCTGGGTTGAGTATTTGGGATGGCTGGGAGAGGAAGAGGCTGGTTTATCCCACCCTCTCCTCCTGGAATCAGGCTACTCACCACTCAACCATAACAGCTCCTTAATGCCTCCTCTCACCTACCTCCCTGCCTACCTTCCCTCTCCAGTATTCCCAGTATCTGCCCTTCTTCCATGTAGTGAAATCTGAGGAAACCCAGGGCCTCATGGCCCATTTCCAAGGCATTTTCACCATTTGCTGGCATGTTGTCAGTCCCTTGCTGGAGAACAGCCCTTCTAGGATGGGCCAAGACAGCCCACCTGGGCCAGACCAGCCTTTCCGAGCAGGGCCTGTACCCTTTGCCCCACCCAGTGTCCCAGTCCCTGGGCCCAGCTCACCTGTCTCTCCCCAGATGGGCAGGTACTCATCTTGCTGAATGTCCAGCATGATCTCCAGCCCGTTGCCCGTCCCCCCCTTGACCGTGGTGAGCAGAGGCTTGCCATCCTCGCCTGAGTTAAACATGTAACACTTCCCATATTTTGTAAACACCTGAAGGAGAGAAGAAAGAGAGAAGCACATGTTGACTTCACACTGGGCTCCAGGGATCGGTGAGACCCAGAAGTCCCACAGCAGGTCAGGGTCCCCACAGCCATCACAGTCAACCCTTCTTGAGGCCCATGATTCCTTGCTCCTGCTAATGGCTGGATATTTGCCAGGAGCGAGTATGGCATCAAAGAACAGATGTGGACACCCTTTGGAGTTTGTTGAATGGGATCTGGTCTCTTCTCCCTCTAGGCATGCTCCCAGGAGGTTCTGTCCACTTCCAAGCGTTGAATTTCATCTGTAAACTCCTGATCTTCCACCTACGCTTCTAGCCATTGCTCTCTTCCGGGCTCCAGAAAAACAGATCCCACTGTCTGCTAAGCATCTTCCCAGAGTCCCACAGACATCCCATGCTGTGTGTCCCACAGGGACAGATCTGCCTCTGCTTCCCTACCCCATCAGACATTTCTGTCACATCTCACACCTGACAGCAGCAGCACCAGCTTCCAGGGGCTCAGGCTGGACCCTTGGAGTCACATTGTCCACTTTTCCTCTTCCTTACTCCCATGGGTAACCAACCAGCAAGGCCTGCTAACATTTATAGCGACCTTGAATTTGGCCTTTTCTCCTCTATATTTCTGTAATTTAGGACCCAAGCATTTCTTGCCTGGCCTGCTCTGGTGACTCCAGCAGGAGACCACAGCAGGTGTCCTGGATTCCAGACAACTTTGCCTAGCTCATCTTCTAAGCTAACTCTTTCTGAACTGCAAGCTTGATTACATTAATCCTGTGCTAATCTGCCTGGGCTCCCCTATCCTCTCTCGGCTAACACCCAGAGTCTCCAAACTGTGTCTACTGCGATGCAATCTGCCTGCTGCTTCTACTTTCCACCCTCTTGCTTACCACTGAAGCCTACAAGCATCTGCCAGAGGTACATCCTACGGGTTCAGTGACTGCATCTGCTTCCTTCATATCTTTTTCTGGTGGCTAGCACAGTGCCTGGTACATGGTGGTGCTCCATAAATATATGCTGAATGAATGAATGAATGAATGAGTGGGTGGTAGAGCTTGACTGAAGAACTTGAATACCCTGGGACATGCTCAGCTGGCTCACACACTACTGGCTTTCTACTTGCTAACTCCTCTCATTTCTCACTCTGCCTGAACATGCTCTATACGTCTCTGTTTGGACAACCTCTAACTGTTCTTCAAGACTGGATTGGTGCAACTGATCCTCCAGGAAACCTTCCTGAAGTCCTAGCTCAAGCTGGGTTGCTCCCCACTTTTGGTTTTCCTTATTCCTTGACCAAAGCACCTACTGCACAGCACGGAGTAGTTGGTTCTGATACTGCCTTTCATTTTTCAAATCCCAGCCTTTAGTATGTTGCTGCCACACAGCAGGGGCTGAGGCCACTTTTGCTTGATGAAAGTGTGGTTATAAAGATGCAGTGTGTTGGTGTGGGTAAAGTCCAGGGCCAGAAACACCGAGATCTTTGCTCAAGTTTTGACTTTGTTGCTTACTAGTCACGTAACATTGGGCGAGCTGCGTAAGCCCTATAGGCCTCAATTTCTTCATCTATAAAATGGGGTTTTTATTCCTTATCTTGACAGTAGCTTGTCAAGGTTACTGAGAGGGTCAAATGAGGTAATGCACGCAAAATGGCTTTGAAAACTATCACAGCTTTCCTACAAATGCTATGGGTTATTATGATTATATAACTGCATTGGAATCTCTAGTTGAAGCCAAATTACATCCAGCAAAATTGGTTTGGAAGGGATCCAGGCTAACTGTATTGGATTCCTGCACCCACTGAGATCCAGACCACTTCCCTGCCCCTGCACCACGTGGTCTCATCCTGCAGCATGGAGGCGGTGGGGAGACCCTTCAGCTTCCCATTCGTCAGTGAGGGGGCAGGTTAATAGTAGGTGTAAGAGCTGAGGCTGCCTCTCTCATGCAGATCTCGATGACTAGATGGAAGGGAGAAAAATGCCCCTCCACCACGTGCCAGACACTCACCTATATCATGTTATTAGCCCTCACAACTGTGATCCTGGCTGGGTAGGAAACCAAGATGCAGAGAGGTTAAGTGACTTGCTGAAGGTCATATAGTTAGTAAGTAGAGAAGCTAGAATTCAAATCCATATCTGTTTGATTCTTACACATGTGCTCTTTCTGGGTGTGGTGTCCTGGGAGGGTCACAAGGGTGTTTGGCATTGGGTCATTTGCCAATGGAAATGTATATTTCTGCTCTCTGCCTTGTTTTTTTTCTGTCAACCAGTCCATATTCTTAAGCCCAACTTAAATCCATATGCATGATGTGCAAGGATTGTGGCAAATGCAGAAAAGTACAAGGTCTCCCTTGTAAGAAGGGCTAGCAAAACACTGGGTTCTATGCTTTTCTTCATGTATTATTTCAGAACAACCAAGCCTTACTCTCTCAGCTTCATGGTGGTGGTGGGGGAACAGCTGGAATCAGGCAAAGTCCAAAGCAAAAATAGTTTTTCAGAGAACCGAGTTTATCATCACAACTGCATATAGTGATTGAACTTAGCTAATGAACTTGTTCCCTGGAGAGATGCTCTTGGCGACTACTGTAATGAGCAGATAAGAGCATTTTAGAGTTAGCAATTCATTACAAGGGGTTCCACACATCTGGAACTTTTCTTTATGGATATTGTAAATGTCCACGTGTCCAAAACTGCTTAAAGTTTTTATTTGTCTGTCTACATAAAAAGGTTTGAAGCAAAAGTAAATTTCAGCTCAATATCAGGTGACTGCAAATTCCAATTCCCCTCATCTCTCCTCTCCCACCATTTGGTCCTTGAACTTCAGAATTTTGGGCTGGGCTTGGAATGTGGGGTCTTCTCCTGAAATTACCTGTGATCCCACCCCTGTCACCAACATGCCAAGCGGTGCTAGGAAAAGTACTGACTCTCTGTGAGCCTCTGAGGATGATGACAAAGTATTAGAACTGAAAGATCTCACTCACTCACCTGAATTTATAGATAAGGTAGAGAGGGTGAGACTTAGAGACAGGCAGTGGCTTGCCTGAGTTTATAGCAAAGATTTGTCCAATGAGGATAGTAACTCCTTGTCCAACACATTGTCCTTCCTTTATTCTGGCGTCCTTCAGCTTCCCACTTATGGGAAGAGTTGGAGGATCTAGGGGGTTGCTATGGTCCTTCCCATATGAACTTCAGTTGATCATTGAGTGATTAATGCAGGTCAGTAAGCCATTCCTCCATGTATTGAGCCTTTCCATGTGTGATTTCAGGGACCATTGAGTGTCTGCTGTGTGCAGACACCAAGTGGCAGCTGAAGCCCTGGGTGCTATAGTCCTTCCTTCTACATGAGTTAGCCAATAGGTTCTTACAGTGGGCGTGAACGGAGATTCACGCCCTACCTTGACAGCAACCTTGCTGGGCCTGTCATTCATGCTGACCTCAGTGGCAGCTCTTGCTGGTGTTATGATGTCAGGCTGATTTTTCTGCCCCTTCTCCTGGAGGTGGGGAGTTGGGCCAATTTCATAAATGGGCCAGTCTGAGCTGACCCAGGTCACAGTTGGTCAGGGGTGGAGAGCCAGAGAGCAACTGTAGCCAAGTCTGAGAGAGATGGACAAGTGAGAGTATAAAAGCCAAATTCTTTACCAAATCAGGACCACCAGGAGGAAGCCTAAAGCCCTCTGGTGGCCTCCTGTTGTATTGAGGTCAAGTCCCAGGTCCTCACCAGAGCCCTGTGTGGTTCAATCCATCTCTCTTCCTCCCTATTATAACCTTCACACATATTGGTTTCTTCAGTCCCCAGGTGGTCAGCGAGACCCCTTTTACACGCTGTTTCTCCTGCCTAGAATGTTCTTCCCACATACTTTGCCTGACAAATCTCTGCTCAGATCTCAGCTTGACAACCACTTCTGAAAGGCCTTGCCTGACCATCCTATCCTGGTTCCACCTCTACTTAAGTTGGGCCTTCTTGTTTCCAAACTGCCTATAATTTTCTGTTATAGTGTATATCAGAGCATGCAGCTAGGTGGCTATATTATGTGATTATTTGCTGAACATGTCTTTCATATTCTATATAAGCATTAAGAAGGCAGAGATAGTGTTTGTTTTATAGAACGAATGAATGAATGAATGAGTCCTAAGAGTGCTGCTGCTCTGAATCCCACTGTCCACTTCTGGGAGGTACCCTTTGGTGCTGCTGACCTTACTTGGTTCTGGCCAGAGCTCATGCTGACATCTTGTCCTACCCTGTTTCTCAGCTGAGGCCTGCCCAGTTTCCCCTTTACACAAATGCCCCTAAGCATTTATGTTTCCTTCCCCATGAAGGCATTAGAGGAAGCAGTCTTTTTAGGAATATAAAGGATGAGGGGTAGTTTACCTTTGTGGGTGCAGGCAAAGGAGCTCGGGAAAAGCACAGTCCCTGCTGGTTGCGTGTTTTTGCCAGCTGCTCCTGCCTGGCTTTCTGAGGATTATTTTCTGCTCTGCTCAACATCAAACGCTGCTGAGCTATTTGCACAGAGCACAGTTTTGCTGCAAACTTGGGGCAAGATGAGGTTCTCCTTCCTCATTTAGGGCATAATGACCTGTAAGTATAACACACACTTCAAATTTATACTTTATTGCCACCAGCCCGAGAACACAATTTATTTAAGTCCAGACTATCAGGCTGAGCCCTCTGCATTTCCAGACCTGCAGTCATTCCAGGCATTTCCATGTCTTTCTTGCGAGAGCTGACAGCACCATTGTGGGAGGCAGGGTTGGCTCAGCTGGGTGGCTAAAAGTCTAGAATTGCACTTAGTTGGATGGGTTTGTAAGAATTAAGAAAGGTGTGTATTTCAAACTGGGATTTCTTGGAGTGAGGTTGGCTCCTGAGCTAACATGGGGCTCTGCAATCATCCACCTCATCGCTCACATTTGCATGGTGCATTATTACTTAGAGACCATTGTATTCTTTCAACTTTGGCAGTGGTTCTGTGAAGCTGGGAGGAAGGAAGCTAGCAACTCCTAAGCCTCCACTCTGGGCCACCTCTGCTTGGCACTTTCACAGGTGTTACCTAATTCTTAATTACAGTCCCAACCACCCTGAGAGGGAGGCTTTTTATAGTCACATGCCCATTGTAGAGTTGAGGAAACTGAGGCTCCTGAAAATCACAGAGCCTAGAGGTAGTAGGGCTGAGACTTCTAGCCGAGGGCACAATGAGATTTGGGGCTAGACAGGATGGGATCAAGGAAGGTTATTATCATGTCAAGTACTAGTCTCAACTCGTTTCTTCTTTTGCAGATTGGGCATCAAAATCTTGCTTTGTGGCTGGAGGGCCTAACAGAATGGGAGTGCATTTGTTGGGAAGCTTATATAATAGACATCTGCAATAGCTATGGACCATATCGGGGGAAGAGAAGCGTGTCTGCTTTCAGGAGAAGAGAGATAAGCTATTAGATTATGGAGGGATGGGGTGGGTCAGGGTTGAATTGAAGAATGAAGTTATTGGGGTTCCTGTCTTGCTTATGCCCCACAATACTAAGTTAGTTAGTTTATCTGATGATTGATCGATTGATTGATTGATACTGGGGATTGAACACGTGGCCTTCACACTGAGCTAAACTACCAGCCTTTTTCTTTTTTTTTATTTTGAGACAGGGTCTTACTAAGTTGCTAAGTTGCCCAGCGTGGGCTTAAACTTGAGATCCCCCTGCCCCAGCCTTCCAGAGTGCTGGGATTACAAGCATGTGTCATTGTGCCTGGCTCCAAATTTATTTTAAAGGAGTTAGAGAATATGAAAAAAGTTATGTTCCACTGACTGCTTATGCCCTACTAATGTTCAGTCTGCTGCTGGAAACCCTCAGGTCATCGAGATCTGTGGGAAGGGAGATGCTTCAGCGCACACACTCCACTGTGAAAATCTACATTTGAATGCCAGTAGCTAAACTGTAACCAGTTACTGGGACAGCAGATACCACCTATCTGAAGTTGGCATATTCTAAATCCATAACACGTGGAAGTAGGGGCAGGAAGAGCATCTTGCTATCTTTCTGGTAACTCTGAGGGGAATGCGGAAAGCATGGACCAGTTTTGCTGCTTCCATATCCCATACCTTCAGTGCCAATCACTGTGTATCTGCTGCCATTAATATACCATGTGAGATTGGCATTGTAACCCCATTTTACAGATAAGGAAAGTGAGGCCCAGAGAGGCTGAGCCAGGTAACAGAGCTGGTAAGTTGAGAATTCAGGGTAAAATATATATTTGCTCCATTGTCCCTAGGAGCTACAACTCATGTCTTCACCATCTTCAATCTGCTGTGGTTCTCGTAGACTGGTGAGATTGCTGTTTTTTTGACCTGAGGACTCTCCTATCTGGCAGAGGAGGAGGCCCATTTCAGAGCCAGAAGAACCCTAAAAAAGTGTCAGACACTAGAAGTCTTCTCTGAACTTTTTATTTTGCATGCAAGGAGTCCAAGGCTCAGAAAGGTAAAGTGTCTTTCCCCAGGCTGCACAGCCAGTTTGGGGGCAGAGTTGGGATGTGACCTGGGCTTGAAGGTGAAAGCCTTCCGGGAACTGGACAAAATGGGTGGGATCCCTTTCCTGGGGTACTGAGCTCCAGAACAAGAGTAAGGTCTGTAACTGCTGCCTGCCTGCTCAGGGCTTGGTGTGACCTGGTGGGGGCCCTGCCTCATAGAATATATTAGTCAGCTTTCCATGGCTGGGACAAAACACCTGATATATACAACCTGAAGGAGAAAAGGTCTATTTGGGCTCACAGTTTTAGAGGATTCACTTCATGGTCAGCTGGTGTTGAGGTAGAGACATTGTGGTAGAGGGCACAGAGGAGGAAAGTGGCTCAACTCTTGGTATTGGGGAGGCAGAGGGCAAGGGAAGAGCGAGGGAGGCAGGGACCAGGAACCAGATATAATCTCCAAGGTCACACCGTTATGAGCCACCTGATGCACCCGGATGTGTTCTTTTTTTATTTATTTATTTTTTTTTGGTTTTTCTCCGGTACTGGGAACTGAACTCACGACCTTGCGCTTGCCAGGCAAGCGCTTTTTGCCGCTGAGCTAAATCCCTAGCCCCCCGGATGTGTTCTTTACTCATTTCCTAGATGTCTTTCAAGCCAATCAAGTTGAAAATCAAGATTAACCATCACACAGCTTATGAGAAATGCAAAGTGGAGCCCTTGCTGGGGAAGGTTAGGAACAGCTGATAGCCATGAAGACAGTGTTCTGGTCCAATTAAAAGTGCAAACAACATTTCTACACCATGTACCTACTTAAGAAAATAAATTATGGATAAGCCCCCTGAGGAGCTGTTGAAACATCTACTTACCAGCACATAACTGGGCCCGCAAGCTTCAAACCTTCTAACCTACTCATTAATCCTGAGCTTTAGGGCATCTTCTAGGCAATGAATTTCTTCTCTCTTCTTGCTTATTACACTTGAAGAAAATGAAATTGCACGCCACAAAATGCCTCTAAAACAGCCCTTTTCCTCTTTCCTCCAGTTAATCCAGCTTTCCTATTAATGCAGTTACTGAAATTTCTCATTAGGCTGTTTCCAAAATAATGTGTTTGGGAAAGCCAAACATTTGGTGGTGTTTTTCTTTTTCAAACTCCTTATACACATTTCGCACAATAGGGAAGAGAAAACATCCAAGAAATGGGTTACCAGGCTTCCGGTAAACAACATAAGTCTGCCTTTGCTTTGTGAAACTGCAGTGAAGGTGTCTGAAATGAAATACAGCTGGAGAAATGTACTAGCAAGAAGGCTTCGTGGGTGGTTAGGTCTTTGAAGGCAAGGGCTGCATCTTATTAAAAAACTGGCTTGTTCATTCATCTGTCCCTGCAGTGAGAATTTCTGACCACCTGTTACATTCTAAGAAGTGCTATATGACTGTACGCCCCACTATCCAGGAGATTAAAGAGGGTAATTTCAACAAATATCCACGAAAGCACCTCTGTGTGGCAGGTGCTGTTCCTGGGAATGAAGAAAATGAGAACACAATCCTTCTATCCCTCCCCCTTCCCCATCAGAAGGTTGCTGTCTTTCCCAGGCCCACATTCTATTTCCCTCGGAGGGTACTTTTCTGGGAGGAAAGAGAGAAAGGAACAATGACTGAGGATGGATCAGTGTAGACACTGTGCTGATTACTTTAAATACGCTCATTTTTTAGGGCTCACAAAGTTCTTTGATGTAGCTGCTACTCTCCCTCACTCACAGATCAGCAAACTGAGGCCCTGAAGGGTTTAATGCCTTGTCCGAGATCCCACAGCTAGTGCATGGTCTTGTCTACTGTGTCCCTTTTTGGGCGGGTCTTGTTAGAAGGCAGCTGAGCATTATTTGTGTGTCTGATACGGTAATGAGAGCCTCCTCTTTCATGCTCTGGAGCCCATCTGCTGGGATGTGACATTTCCTGCGCAGGATGCACTAAGAGGCAGAAGCCCTCTCATCTCCTGTCTCCAAGACTGAAGCTCATCCAGGGCGTTTTCCGCCAGGCAGCTGTCCAGACAGCTTCAGACTGCGCAGGAGATGTGTGAGTGCCTCACAGAAAAAAAGAACATCAAGTGATGGCAAATCTGTCTGTCTTCTGCGAAAACAGCAGGGAAGGAGCCACCGAGGGAGCCACTCTGAGTGCTCTCCTTTCATTTAAACACTTGGCCAGCAAATGTGCTCTTGATGGGCCACTCACGAGGCAGCTTGAAGGCATCCCGTCCGGTCACCTGGAAAGACGTTCAAAATGCCAGACCTCTGCCGAAGAATCCCTCCTGACAGCTCATCTGAGAATCCCAAATTGGGTTCATTTTGAGATTAGGAAGTGGGATGTGGGCACCAGAAGCCTTTCAAGTTGGACTGCAGCTCTGCTGGTTAGGGGAGGGGCCAGCAGGTGTCTGGGCTTGATGGAAATTTCAAACAGGACACAATGACAAGTCTGTTGCTCTTCCTTTCAGGTCGCTACTGTCTGTCTCCTGGAGCCAAAGTGCTGTGGGAGTGCACAGAAGGCGCTGCCTAGAGAGCTGTGACGGTGGTGGTGGGGTGTTGCAGAATGTGCGCTATGGACAGTGGTGGCCACACCAGTGGTATTCAGCAGGTTTAGCCAGACCACCTAGTCTGGCTCATGGTCTTAGCAGAGTCATGCTAATGCTCGCAGGAAGCCAGTGGTACCAGCCCTTGCTCCTGGCCTCACCTGTCTGTTCCTCATTCCTTCTTCTTTCCACTAACACCCTCAGTTAGATAACTGTGGGTTCTACTAAAGGACAGACAGGACTGGTGGACAGACCCAGACTTCAAAGTCGATTATCCTGGTTGTGTACCTGGTATGTGCCAGGTACTGCACGCAATCAGCAATGGAGCTCAGCTGTCAGTGGGTAATTACTAATAAAGAGATGCAGTGACCAAGGAGCTGGCAATTGATTCTTGCCAAGGAGATCTGTGTCAGCTTCAGAAGCCTCCTTGAACCTAGCTTTCAGATCTGCCTGCTGCTCATGTCACCAAGTCAAACCTAGAACCCAGGGCCAAGACAAGTAAACTAAAAGGACCACCTTTCTAGTGAGTCATGCCAGATTGCTAAGAGCATCCTGTTAGATGCAGCCAGATGTAGGGAGCAGGATCCAAGAGGGGTTCTTTGCTTTCAGTGAGGGAAAGAGCTTAGAGAAATGGGAAGGGAAAATGTGGACATAAACTGCCCAAGGTCTCTTATCTTCTCTCTGCTTCTGCTGCTCCCACTCTGCACTTCTAATCCCACTGGTAGGATTGCTGTTGCCCCAGTCCTGCTCTCGTTTCCAGGAAGACAGACAAGGTAGGGTATGCACAAGACCCAGCAGCCCTGGCACTCCAGAGATAGCCCTGAGTCCTAACGTATTTGTGGGGCACATCTTGGTCTGTGTTCTGATCACCCATGAAAACGGATTTGAAGTGCCCAGCAGAAGGTACTCACTAGATATAATGAGCTAATGCCATTAGTACTACACTTGATCTTAGCCCGAAGGCCGAGAAACAATTCATGTCATTATTACTATACAGGTTCTGTTCCTGAGCTCAGAATCGGAGCCCCTACAAAATGTGATTTCTTGTTTCATGGTTCCCATTACAAATTCTTTGTTTGGTACTTGATTTGTTTTTCTAATTGACAAATTTATGGCATACAATGTGATGCTTTGATACATGGGTGCATTATAGAATGATCAAATCAGGTTCATTAACATATGTATCACCTGAAATACTTATCACTTCTTTGAGGTGAGGACACTTAAAATCTACTCCTTCAGCAATTTTGAAATATACAGTACATGTTTGTTAACTATAGTCATCATGCTATGCAGTAGCTCACCCTCACTGATTCCTCATGTCTGTCTACAACTTTATACCCTTTGACCAGGGTTCCTTCTCCCTGTCCACCCTCTAACCCACATATCACCGTACCACCCCAGCCTCTAGTAACCAACATGGCAAATGGCCAACAGAGATTTGAAAAAAATGTTCACTATATCACTAATCTCCAGGGGAATGGAGTGCAAATTAAAACCATAGGCTTTATCACCTCATACCTGTTAGACGGGCTATTATCAAAAAGACAAATGATAACCAGCGTTGGCAAGACTGTGGAGAGAAGTGTACACGGTATAATGGGAAATGTACATGAGTACAGCCATTTTGGAAAACAAGATGGAGGTTCTTCAAAAAACTAACACTAAAACTTACTATAGGATTGAGCAATCCTACTTCTGGGTCTATACCTAAAGGAACTGAATCAGTATGTCAAAGAGATATTCACTCTCCCATGTTCACTGCAGTGTTATTCAGACTAGCCAAGGTATGGAATCAACTGCCGCACCCATTAGTGGATGAAAAGGTTAAGAGTATGTGATATATATGTACAGTGGAATACTATTCAGCCTTTAAAAGAGAGATTCTGTCACTGGCAACAATATGGATAAATCAAGAAAACATTAGGCTAGAAGCAATAAGCCAGACACGGGCAAATATTGCATGTTTGCATTTTTTTGTGGAGTATAAGAAAGTCAAACATATAGAAACAAAGAATACAGGAGGCTGAGGCAGCAGGATCGCTGCAAGTTTGAGGCCAGCCTGGGCTACATAGTGAGTTCAAGTTCAGTCTGGACTACATGGTAAGACCTTGTCTCAAAAAGGAAAAAGAAAAAAAAAAAAACAAACCCAAAGAATACAATTACGGCTACCATTACAATTCCATTTTATAGTTTGCTTGCCTGATTCTGCTTCTCATTTCTGCCTGCTGGGTTTCCAGGAACACAGGCCTGCTTAGTTTTGCTGTGGCCCTGTCCAGAGCTCTTCTGCAACATGCCCTGGGAATTCTTGCAGGTGAAGTTTGCATTACTTTAGCTAGATACTTTTGCTCAGCTGAAGTTCACTTTCTCATCTTACCAGCGCTAATCCCAGGGGCATGAGTCATTTTGTCCCTTCCAAGATGAGTGTGTCTTATACCAAATGACCCTGAGATAAGATGCAGGTCACGCCTTGCCCCGCCTCACTTCATACCTGATGGGAATCTGCTTCCCTTTGGCAGGTGTAGGATGGCAGTGGGGACGGGAGGATCTCAGAAATATGTTTTGTTCCTGGTTAATTTTGCATAATTCTTCTGGGCTACATTGAATGCAATGCATCAGTGGAAACCAAATGATGGTTTATGATGTTTACAGAGCAAAAGCAGATGTTCCAATTAATGCCAGTGCAGAATAATCCCATGGTAGGTTTATTCTAAAAGCTGATCAAGAAAAGGTCAAATAGGTAGTTTCCCATGCGGTGCTGAAATCCTCATACCACATTCTTACTGACGTTATGTTTTTCCATTAAGAACACAGCTCAGCTTTTCCAGGAACTGCTCAGAGAATGTCATCGTCTTCTACTTCTTCCCTGTGACTGGTCTGTTTGGTTGAGAACATATGGTTGAAGTAGTAAAGCTTGCATGATGAATGTCCAAAACCATCACAGAATCATGAATGCAGAAGGGTTTTTGTAGTATAATCAGATTGCTTTCCAGACATGTGGAGCTGAGGCCTGGCTGGGAGATATGCATCAGGCATGGTGTTTCTTTCTTTCCTAGTTCCACAGCAGACATAACTGACGGACCTTTCCGCCTGGGTCTCACAGTTATTTTCAGCCCAACAGTTCTGGTTGCCACTGTAGGCCTGTTGGAGTTGGAAAAGGAGAAGAATCCTATTAGCCAGTCTTGTGCCTGAGGAGTCTAAGTTCTGCTGTGGGGCTAGTGTTTGTGCAACAAGGTCCAATGCCTGAAAGTAGGAGACAGCTTGAGTAGGTGTCACAGGGCAGCGTAAGGGACACAGTTTTGGGTGATTAGGTAGAAGGGACTCTGGTTTGATAGAAGCAGAGGTAGCACTTTACTTATTTAAAAAAAATATTGCAGAGATGTGTCCCACACACTATAGTGAAGAGAGCACAAGCTCTGGAATCAAATCCCGAGTCTGCCATTCATTAGCTTTTTAGTTGTGCTGGTGTTTCTTGAGCACGCTGATGTTTTGCTGTCCAGTGCTGGCTACTAGAAACCCAGCTGAATGTGGTTCTCATTGTGCCACAGTTCTTTGTCTTATGATCTAGGTATCAAAGAGCCTAAGATGACTCGAGGCTTTTAAAGTGATAGACAAAATATTCTTTAGTTCATCCAACAGGCAACGAGTAAGCATGACATGTCAAATACTGTGTTAGTCCTGAGAATGCAGAGATAAGTAAGACATGGACTCTACCCTCAGGTACCTCATGAGCTGTGGGGGTAGAAGTGGGGATAAAACAGCTTAAAATCCCAAGGAGATAAAGCAGCTGTGATACCATCACAGATTCATGCACATCAATGTGCAGAATGCAGCTCTTGAGGGCAAGCTAAGGTCCACCCACGTGACATTTTTTCTAGCCTGCTGTTCCTATTGAGCTTGTGCATCTGCAGCAGGGCCTGTCGTCAGCTGCTGGTTTCACATCAGCATGTGTTCCAGCCTGCCTGTCTTGTCCTCTCTATACCCCTCGCCCAACTCAGACGTCATTCCTTCCTCATCTGACCCCGTCCTCATCTCCAGATCAGGAAGCAAAGGAAGACCTGGGGCCCAGATTGAAGGAGGGTCTTCACTTTAAGGGGCTTTCTGTGCACTCACTGAGAGTGGGCATTCCCTGAAGTTCTGTCCAGGCCTAGCTCCTGATAGAGTCAGATGAAGCTAGGAGAGAGATGTGTGATAAAAGGGACATGACAGCTGGCTTTCTCAACAAATTTTCAAAATAGACAGAGCATCCTATTGAAAGATGAGGAGACAGGCTCAGAGAAGGTGAGCTACTTGGAGGAGAACCATGGTGGGGTGAGTTGCATGCAAGAGTTACAAAAAAAAAACAACAGATTTTGTTCTTTCTGGGACAGAGCTGACTGTGAATCCCAGTTTTACCAATCCTGAGCCATGTGGCTTTGGGACCATTGCTTATTTTCTCTGATCTTCTGTTTCCTCCTTGAAGAATGGGCATCATAATACCCCTCTGGGTTACATGGGAATGAAGTCCAAGCTCTTCCATTTCTGGCCCTGAGAGGCTGCTTCATCATGTGTCAGGTGCTCCAGTCACACCTGCCTCACCCAGTTGCCCTGGGGACCAAGTGAAATGAAGGATGTGCCAACTGACTGTGAGTTCTGGAGAGCGGTGTGGAGGATCAGATGTCAGGTCCTCAGTCACCTTTGTGACGGCTCCAGCCCTCTCCACTGTCTGTGCTGGGATGGGAGATGGGTGAGCACGTCTCCTTGGGGAGTGCTGCTGGAGATCCCTGACGATTGCTGCACATCTGTTCCAGAGGGACAGTTGAGATGAATCTTTGCTCCACAGCTGGTGCACTGCCAGGAGCATCACACATGAGATCCCATTTGAATCTCCCAGCAACCCTACAGGGACTCCCATAACCACAGAGGGGAAGCAATGCAATCCTCAAATGTCTATCTACACAACTCACCAGGCTTCCTGCACCGGGTTGGAGGCATCCCTAGGACCTGCACCCTGTCTGTCTGACAGAGAGGCCCAGGCCCCATGCCTCCCACTCTGCAGACTATGAAGCAGCGACAGAAAACACATGCTATGTTTCTTAGGAATGGAACAAAACCTAAGATTTGCACTTGGGTGTATTCCAATGTGCTGACCTGTAAGTTACTCTGTCAGCCAGTTCGTGAAAAGTTGAATGCCCATTATGTGCAGGCATGATCGATAGTGGCTTGTGACTCTTCAGCATGGTCCAATGCTGTTTTTGATAAATGATATAAATTTTTATTACATCCCAAAGACTTACTTCCCAACCTTGCCCAACAAACCTAGAGAACTGAGGGAGACAGGAGGGCGGCTTTCTGTAAGTCTTCTTGATTCCTTTTGAAAATATCCCTCCAGCTAGTATCTCTCTTGGGAGTCCTGTATGACTTCTATGACACTGTAGGTAGAATTCATCATCTCTGACCTGTCAGCTGCATGGCCTCCTGCCCTGCTCTGGTGCCCATTCACTGTCCACATAGCAGCCAGGAGCATCTCTGTGCAAAGCAGACCCTTCTTAATCCCTTCCATGGCTCCGGGCTCCCTGGTTGGGTTGGCAAACAAGCATACCAGGACCCGGGGCCCCTACAATTTCTTCTAGTCTCCTCTCCTAGCCCCAGGAGTGAGCTCTGCCTACCGCTGCCTTCTCCAATGTGCTGTTCCCTGCTACCTCTGACTCCTGTCCCTTAAGACATTCTGACTCCTGCTCTGAGCCTTCCTCTTGCATTGAGATAATGCTGCCTCATCCTTCAGACTCCTGCTGAGCACACTTCCTCCAGAAAGCCTTCCCTGACTTCTTCTCTTCCTCAGAATGGGTTGGATGCCCTCCTTGGGGCTTTGGAAGCTCCCTGGGTTCTCCTCCATCCCACCATACTGGCTAGCCCATTTCCACATGAATGTCATGTCTCTGCTGGTGCCTCTAAATTAGGGTTGAGTCAGAGAAGTTGGCAAGAGAAGTTGGACTTTCACACAGTTATGGAAGGGGCCAAAGGTCACCTGTGGGGAGCTCTGGAGCTGGGGTGGCTCTTCAGAGATATCCTCACTCCAGACTGAAATGAAGGGGCAATCCTTTACCCCACTGGATTTGGGTTACCCTGGGGAGAGGACACAACCTTGGGCAAGGTATCTTTCTTTACTTCAGGGAAATTCTCAGAGAAGGAATTTCCAGAGAGGAGAGCTGCCAGCCACCAACACCCCCAGCTGCTGGGTAGATGTATGACTCAGTCTTGAAAGAGTAACCATAGCATTCATTATCCTGCCGTAGTCCTAGGATTTAGCAGGTAACTAACAAATGTCAAATGAACGAATACATCCATTCACCCATCTCTCTTTGCTCCATGCTCAAACTGTGGGACTATGTTTTGTTTATTAATCTAAGCACTCAATACAGGCCTTGCTCAGCATAAACACTCAATAGAAATTTGCCCAATGAATGATTACATTGAAAAAGAATGAATGAATCAGATAATGATGAAATTTGTTTTAAAAAGGAAGATAAATTTGCACACAACTCAGCTGTTTAAAGGCTGCAGAAGCAAATACACCTATATATCCCTCACCCATCAAGCCAGCATCCTTCTAAGCAGCAACTTTGTCAAATGAGCAACACCACCCCTTAGCAGACTTCTTCCTCTCTTCACGGCTCTAGGTTGGACATGCTGGGAGGAAGTTTAGGAAGAAGGAAAGCAGGCCTCCTTTGCTAAGGGTCAACTATCAGTGCCTTACCCTCCCAAAACAAAGGAGCAGCTGGAAGGATTGAGAGTATTTTAGAATAGAAAAGAGAGGATCTAAAGAGAAGCATGATGACTATTTGCAAATATTTGAAGGGATATCATTTGGGAGAGAGACTAGGCTTATTCGCACCTCCAGGGAGAATAGTTTCAGGATCTGGGTTAGACATAGGCAAAGAATAAAAAATTAAAGACTAATGCTCTTTCTTGGGAGACAGATACTTTATATCACAATAGGGTATATGTTACACAGGTGTACACATTTGTCACAACTCACCTAAGGCTTATACATTTCAACGTGCATTAATTTTACAACAAAAAAATGTCAAATCCTCCTTCTCTTCTTTCTCCTCCTTTTCTTCAGGTAAGGGATGGGAGTAGGCAGAGGTACAGAAGAAACAAGAATGGCTAAATGTTAACATCATGGGACTTAGGTGACAGGTAACATTGGGTTCAGTGCACCATTCTGTTTCCTTCGTATGTGTTTGAAAAATTTTCACAATAAAATAGATATGTATTACTAAACAAAGATGAAGCAAACAGGTTTGTTTTTTTTTAAATTGTCCATCCATAGAATGGGTTGCACTGGGAAAAGTATGTACCCTGTCACTGTGAGTATGTAAATGCTGCGTGCATCCTCTCAATCCTCCCCAAGATTCTGGGCTGTTGAAAGGGAAGGTCAAGAGCACGAGATTGAATGGATGGCTTTGGTCAGGTCCTTGGCCTTTACCTTTAGAGGATGGAATTGGAAGGGCTGTCTACACTGTCTGAGGGGCCAGAAGAGAGCAGAGAGAGTTGGATTCTCCAGAGCCATGAGTTTGGCTCAGGCTTCTCACTTCAGACAGTGGAAGGTGTTGAGGGTGGAGGAGGGAGATTCCCAAGACTCTGAACCTTGAGAGGGGTGCAGAGTCAGATGAGGAGCCAAGACAGGAGGAGGAACCACAGGTTTGGAGAGTGGCCTGAGCCCATAAGAGCAGCCACTGTTTACTAGCGAGGTGGACTTGAACAAGGGCTTCAATCTTTCAGAGTTTTCTCATCTGTAAAATGGGATAGAGGCTACCTCCGAGTGTTGTGAGGACTAAGTGAGCTTGGGCACCTGGCATAGAGCCAGTCATGTACGTTTCAGTAATTACTATTTATAAACCCAAGCGGAGACAGGGTCCAGTGGGGCAGAATGATGGGAATTGAAGGTCGGTTTAGACACCAGCTGCCTCAGGGACTCACGGTGCTGGGATAGCTGACGTGAAGCTAAGGTGATTGCTTTTATGGCTCAGCCTGGTTTTAATGGCAAAAGGAAAATCTGCAAGGAGCTTTCATTGATGCAATGTTAAGGTTCTGGAATGATCTTTTTAGGAGCAATTGCTAGGGGTCTCCAAGCCCTGGGTTTGTTCCCACCTCTGGTAGAAATGCACGGTGCTGGAAATGTTGCTAGGACACAGTCTTCCACTGCCCTCACTCCCTTCCACGGTTCCAGACCCACTCACCTGCAGCCTTTGAGCCCTTCATCCTAGACCCTGAGCCAGTCCTGACCAGGGCGAAAGCCATGCACAGTGAATTGCACAGGGCATGAAAGACACTGTTTTCATCTCTCTCTCCAGGTCCTGGCACTCGTTGGGTGTCTAATTAATGCGAACTGGGTAAACAAATGGACGAACAAATGCATGAGAACAGGCCCCTGTGCCCCTGGGGGCCCTTGCTCAGCTAGTCCTAAGGAGGCCCAAGGTAGCCCATAGGCGGTTGCCACCGGCCAGTGGTACTCAGGCAGACAGCGATCTCCTCTTCATCTCCCCGCAGCCTTACAGAGCGCCAGCATGGCCGCCACGCTGAATATACCATACATCAGACGCCTAATGGTGCGTTTGAGAACATAAGTGGCAACCACCAAATGGGACTTGAGAAGGGAATTACAGCCAGATGCACAGCGGGGAGGAAAAAATCAAGAGCAGCCTCAGAGGAAGTGGGCCCAGATAAAGTCATTTCAAGAGAGGCAAAAACCATCACCTAAAGGTCAGGGAGCTCACTTTCTGTAAAACTGGTGCCCTTTCTGAGAGCTGGTCTGGACACAGGGTTCCTGGTCAGTGCTGCTTCCTCTGGGTCTGCCCACTCAGCCTGGACCACATCATTTGCATTCCAAAGTGACCTCTTGGGCTGGGGATTTAGCTCAGCGGCAAAGCACCTGCCTGGCAAGCGCAAGGTCGTGAGTTCGGTTCCGGGTACCAGAAAAAAAAAAAAAAAAAAGATAAGTGCCAAAGTGACCTCTTCCTGGCCATGTAGGCAGGTTCTCATTCAACAGATATTTTGGCCCATCGAGTATGTAGCCCAAGGTTACGCACCACAATGTTCAAACTCTCAAATTCAGGGTCAACTTGCCTGGCTTCTGTGGCTTTTTCTGCTTCTGCTCCCAAAATTAGTTAGCTTCCTCTGCCTTGGAATGCTTCTACCGTGCAAGGCTGACATAGGGTTAAATAAGATTACACAGATAAAGTATTGACAGTGGCCACGAGTCCAAGGGTCTCTATTCTCTTGGAACACACAGGGCACCATTTAAGTGAAGGGAGGACTGTGGGGCAGTGGTTTTCAAATCCTGAGGTTTAGCACAAGGACTAAACCTAGTAGGCATTTAGTAGTCAGTTTTAACTGAACCCAGCACAGAGCGAGCGCATACACATCTGCATATACACACATACACATGTGTGCATGCACACATGCATCACTTGGAGCCTGAGGTAGAGACTCACTTCCTTGGTAGGTAGGTAGCATTTTCCAGACCCTGAAAGTAGAGAGGTAGTGAATCCAAGGGCTTGGTTTTATGGAGTCCTCTTTGTCTTGTGGCTTTCACATTTCTGGCCTTTGCAGCTTGCCTTTCTTTGGAGCTTGGCTCTGCATTCCAATGTTTTAAAATTGTACTTTGACCCACACTTCTATGTGCATGTAGTTGGAGACAGGTTTGTATTGGCTCAGTCCCTCATGTGAGTGAGATGAGAAATCATGACCTGAATTTAAATTCCATTTGCTAATACCTTACCTTGTTTCTCAGAAATTAAAAGTCACGTATAGCATAGAGATGACCAAGAAATGGTTCCTGATCTAAGGGACTGTGTGGCTTCTTTGGAGGACAAAGGTGTGAGCACAGAACTGCAATGAGTAATGGCAGAAAAGAGGCCTCAGGGACCAATGTGCATGGGATCCAAGCTGTGGCTGGATGGAGAAGGGGGATTTCAGGGCACCCCAAATGGGGAGGTGCAGGGTCTCAGCGTGACCAGAGGCCCAGAAGTCTGAGGGAATGCGTGTGGTGCTGGGAGCAGTAAGCACCTGGTGGGCCTGGAGGAAGCATGTGGAGGGAGAAGGTGCGGGATGAGACGTTGGGGAAGTTGGGCTGGGCTACGCTGTGAAGACCCAGGGACTGGGCTAAAGTCACGTGCTGTGTGAGATGGTGACATAGCTATGAACTGCATCCTCATAGTGGTCTGATGTGTTATTATGCCCATGTCAGGGATGGAAAACTTAGACTCTGAGAACTCAGATGACATTCTCCCATAAGCAAATTAATATCCCAGACTCAGTCCTTTCAGCAGGTAAATAGGGTCAGCATTTGAACTTAGATATATGAGCCATAACTCCATGTGACCCAATGCAAATGATACAGCTGCACGAGGCAGTTTAGGACACAGTGAGGGACGATAGGAAATACAAAGGCAAGGCGAGGGATAATGACCTTGCACTGGAGTGAAGATGAAGACCCACCCTCCACCTCCATCACCACCATCAAAGAGAAGGAAAAGGGGGCACAAAGAAGCTGAGTGGAGGTTGACAGTAGGGGAGCAAAAGAGCAGGGCAATATGGATACAAGGACCATGAAGCGAGTTGGCTGAGCTGGGGTGTGGTGGGTTAAGAGCAGATGTAGGAAAAGGGACAAATCCTTCATTCACAATAGATGCTCAGCACAATCAGAATCATCTCAGTCATTTGGCACAACAGGGAACTGGGGTACTGGGAGGAGCCCCCGCTTCTGCTCATGTGCTCTACTGATAGACTCACTCATTCATGCACTCAACATCCATCCTCCCACAAGCCCAGCACTAAGTGTCCTGGGGTTGGCAAAGACATAGAAGGAGAAGGACCGTGTATGCAGTTTGTCATGGATTAGGCATCAGCATGCAATATCTTCTTTATTTCTCTAAGCGACTCAGAATGGAAGGAGTAACAATCCCTATTCTCTAAGAAAGCCATGCCTGGAAAGGTTAAGTCAACTGTCCGAGGTAGATCTGGCATTAACACCCGGTCAGGATCTCCCTGCTGTAACACCTGCCCTCAAGAAGCTTCCTGAGCAGGGCAATGATAAAATTCACCACTCCAGGGAGCATACTGAGAGCAGGGCCATGCTTGGTGATTGCACCAGGCAGCAGGCATAATCTAGCATCATCTTGGGCACACTGAGATGTAGGGTCCCCCCTACAGAAATGTCAAACTATTTATATTTCACGGAGCTTTAAAGTTCTTCAAAGCATATTCCCACTTTCAGTCATGCCTCATTCATATGGAAAAATGAGAAAGTTTCCCAGATCAATGAAGCTCATCCTTTTAAATGCTAGCTTTCAGAACTTGGAGGTATGTACACTTTGAAAGGAAGCAGACCTGTCTTGCCTGAGTAAGAAGCATTCAGCCTGAGCCATCCTGAGCTGGCCTTTCTCCTCACTCAGCTTGGTGGGGAGGAACTCCTATGGCCTGAACGTCTCAGGGTAGAGCTCTGGGAAAGTGCATCCTGCCAGAGACCAACAGTCACTCTGCAACACTTGGGCCCCCAGATTTGCAGAGGTTCTGAGCTACGCTTTCTCTGCAGCTGGCTTCTTCCCAAGAAACTCACACCAGCATCAACTATGGCAGACACTTCAGATAGCAAAGAAATAATGCCAGAGAGACAAGGAGGTCCTGAGGTTGGGAGAGTGGGGAAACTTTGAACTCAATGTCTTTCAGTGCCTTGAGTTACAGATGAAGACACTGATTCAGAGAAGAAAAGTGACTTGCCCAGAGCGACGTGCTAATTAGACATGGGACCAAAAAGCATGGTTTCTGATTTCCAGGCTCAAGTTCATTGTGCTTCTACCTTCTGCCTTTATGACTGTCCTTTGATTCCTTCCTCCCCTCCGACCACGGACCTTAGGCAATGTCTGGAACATTCCCATTCTCATCCCTCTGTGCCTTATCCATGCTGTTCCACCCTCCTAGAATGCCCTCTCCAGAAGCACCTGGCCTGGCAGATTCTTTCCCCTTCAAGGGAGAAGCAGAGGTATCCCCTCGGAGCAGCCTGGCTTGGATCGCTGTGCTTTGCTGTATCTCTCTGGGCCTTGTGTCTGGGTTAATTTTCGGCATCTATTATGCTGTGGAATTTATGTGTCTGTCTCTCCATTTGATTCCAGGCTCCCAGAAGGCACAGATTTGTTCTTGCTCATCTCGGCATCCCAGTACCCTGCACCAGCACACAGTGAGCTTTCAATCAATGTTACTACTGCGTTGGATTGAAATGTCCTTGCCAGGAGGGGAGCTATGACAAGAGAGGCTGACTGGGGAGGGCGAAAGACAGAGGCTGGGCAGAGGCAGCCCTGGCTGACTTCCTCACATCCCACACGAGGGCATGTCCTGAACAAAGAAGGGGCATAGAACAGGCTCCAGGGAATGGGGAGAGAGGCAAGGGGGCGGGCAGCCCCAGAGACTGCTCAACCCCGCATCTGTCTATTGGAGTCAGTCTCTGGAAAAGTACCAGTGAATTAAAGCCCAATAAAAAAGTCAATTAAGTCCAGACTCATTTATGCCTTAAGCTTCCCCAAGCCAGTGAGCCAGAATGCAAGCTGGGCTGATATTTCTCCATTTCCCTCCACGTCTACATGGGTCTCCAGTGAAGCAGGCGTGACACATTTTATTTCAACTATAAATGGGGCAGAGAGACTGATAGCAAAGTCATGGTTGCTGGGGGTTCTCTGGATCCCATCCAAGAGATTCAAGTAGGTGGGTGTGATGCTCACATTCTGACCTTGGGTTCTGATGTGGTATTGAGGGTCAGTGTGAATGTATTGCTATGTGCATGTGTGCTTGCATACATGTACTGGGTGTGTGCACATATATGTGGGATATATATATATATTTACATATATGGATTTG
Organism: Chinchilla lanigera; assembly: GCF_000276665.1. Classification (NCBI taxonomy): domain Eukaryota; kingdom Metazoa; phylum Chordata; class Mammalia; order Rodentia; family Chinchillidae; genus Chinchilla; species Chinchilla lanigera. The sequence continues at coordinate 7,956,492 of NW_004955481.1, forward strand.
TGTGTTGAGTCATCCATTTATTCCAGACATATTTCTTAATGCTGGGCATTCATTTGCCTCTGGAGTTCTTGGGTGGAAAAAATAGTTTCAGTCCCTACCCTTGTGGGTGATGCAGACTAGAAGTCTAGAAGAGGAGACAGACAAGCAGACAAGTAACAGAAGTAAAGAAAATTAAGTGTTATATGAGTGCCATTATGCACATGACTGCTTAAATACATGCATACCTGGATGTCTACATACCCATATGCATGATGCAAGATGTGTTGGTGTTGTTGCATATATGCTGAGTCTCGAGCTGACCCAGGTCTTGGAAAACTCCCTCTGAAAACAACTGTAGACCAGTGATAACTAATGTTATTTGCTTTGTGTGTGTGAGTGGGGTAAAAGTGAGGAGAAAGTATTAAAGTTGTCAGATGCACTGGAATCAGAACGAAGGACAAAATACCTGAAGAATGTGCACCACCACCGGCTACTCCACTTTCTTCTCACTTCCCCTTGAGCTCAGGTGACTACTCTCACCTTTCAGAGGCTGTGGCTAGCCCTCCTTGCTGGTTGGATGGAAAAACCCTGGCCTGGGCTGATGGAGACAAAGACTCTATTCCCAGTCCTGCAGATGTAAGCTGAAGAGTCCTGAGTTGGTCATTTACTAGCTGCCCAACCTTGGGCATGGTTCAGTCTCTGAGCAAGTTTCAATTTCTTCATTTGTAAAGCAACAGTGATAATCTGTTTCTGGATGCCAGCACAGGATTGCTTACTGTGACAATCTGTGAATCATAGAGCATCTAGGACAAGTGAGATGTAGCTGATATTGATAAGTTACTGCTCTTACTATAGACAAACCACTTCTCATTGGGCCTTGCTAAAGCAAGCTGTGACTACATGTAAGTCTGCTTGCTTGCACAGCTTTTTTCCAAAAAACCACTAAAAATAGTGAGGTGAAACTCACAGAAATAGAAGATGCTTCAGGGAAAAATAAATATCGGACAGATTAGTTAGAAGATGCTGACCTAAGCAGATTTTTGAAAAAGTTTTATCTCTTGCAGGACGTCTCAGAACCTTTAATATGCCAGTGTGCATTGTGACTCTAAGAAGGGCGTAGACTAAGCACCACTTCTGTCTCAGATCGGATCTTTCCAAACGCTATGACTTAAAGGCAGCGGCACATTTAGGTGGAGGCTGCAGGAGACCCCAGGAGAGGAAAGCTGAAATTGGCAGGTAGGGGAAGATAACCAACAGACAGAACATTCTAAGTTAGGTCCTGCTATGGTTAGTCCTGTGGCAAACTTGAGAAGCGCAAAAACACACCACAGAAGTGGGGAGGAAGCTGGGTGCTCATCTGCTTGTCCCGCTTACTGTAGGTGGAGGGCTGCTCCTTGAGAGTTGGTGCCCCCAAACTTCCAGCCTGCTCAGCACTTGTGCCTAGAGTGTCCCTGTGGCCAGCAGGTGCACATAGGCAGGAAGTCATAAGTGTGTTTAGGAAGTGTCTGACTGCAGAAAAACAGCATGTGGAGATGGTGTACAGCACTGACAGTGTCTGCCACTGTTCCTGACCTGACCTCCCAATCCATGTTTCATGGGCTACTCTTAAGAGTATCATAGAACTCTCTTTGGGTACCAGCGACTGAGACAATAGAGGATAAAATCGTTGCATGGATTAGCCTCAGTCTACTTGTTCAATTTTATCCTTTTTTACTCCCTTGTGACCTAAATGACAGGCTGTCTGGATTACTACAGTGGGAGGGGAGCAGGGATAGGTGAACACAAAACATCTCTTCCAACTGGAGTTTTCTGGGACACAAATGCATGCTTGATACACCTTACAAGATAGGGCCTGGAACTCACTATTGAGCAGTGGCCTTTAGCAAGATAGGAGGTAGAGTGTCCTAGAAGGCATCCCGCAAGGTGCCTGGCACCAGAAAAGCAACAATTGTGGTGCATAGAAATGATACATCCAAACCAAGCGTTAGGTACAGGATGCTAGTGAGAAACAAGGGCTGGGTCAAGCTGGGCAAATCTAAGGCACAAATGGTCATACTCTGCCCTGGTCTTGGAGATTCAAAATGTACCTTGCCATATTAAAGAGCAGATTGCATGCTTGAGTATGTGCAGAACTTGGAGGCAGGAAGACTAGAGTGTTAGCCTTGGCCTTCCCACTACCTGCTGTGTGCTACACTGGTGCTTTACACTGGTCCTGTTGCCGCTAGTGCTGCCCTGGTGTCTCAAGGGAGCCTTGTTGGGTCACACAAAGATAGCATCAGACCCAGAGGTCGGAATCCCTGGGTATCATCTAACCCCAAGGACTTTCTTTAAATAAAGAAAAACTAAGGACTAGAAAATGGAAGGAAGGGATTTTTCACCAGTGTTCAGTGGATTAAGAGCAGAACCCAACTCAGAAAGTATGTTCCCTGTAGGCTGGGGAGAACCGCACTCTGGATTTCCATAAGAGATTTCCTTCCTACCAAGACTTTGGACATGATGAGCGAAGGCTGTGCCATTTCCCTTTGCTGTCAGCCTTTAGTCCATGGTGCCGAAGCTCCCTCCTGTCATCCTTTGCCTCACCTCCCTGTATTCCTGGGATGTCTCTCTGACACATCAGGTAGTAATAACATTTTCGATTTTTAGACATGTCAGCAAGTTTTGCCAGGCAATGTGAGGAAGCACGAATACTAATGCTTCCATCTGGGGATTATGCTAATATACCATCCTGAATTGACATTTTAAAAATTGCATATTTTAATTGGCTGCCTCTTCTGCCTCCAAGTCCAAGATCAGAGAGTATTTAGTTAAGGGGATGGGGGCTGCTGCAGAGAGGCTGGGTTGGAAAGAGGGCTGGCCTGAAATCAGAAGCCCTGGGATTCTGTGTGTGAATCAGTGTGTGGTGTGTGGCATCGGGTAGGTTGCTGCTTGGGTCTGGGCCTCGGTTTCCTCATCTGTAAGTTGAGGGGGTAAGGAACTTGACCGCTACTAAGCATCCTTCTAACTCTAAGAGACTATGAACTCTGAATACAAGGGCCATTCAAAGTTCTTTCCTCTTTCCCATCTTCTTGCCTTAGATTCCAGGGCTGCCAGCAATGTCATCTCTGTCTGGCTTTGGGATTACCTGCTCTGTGGAGGTAGCCTTTGTCCTTCATATCTCTCTACCTGAGTCCAACCCCTCTCCCCATTGGAGTAAGGATACAACTGCTCCCAGTTCTAGCCTTTCCCTTGATGCCCAAATTACAGTTTCTTGGGAAAATCGTTGAGTTTGGTCTACTCTTGATTCCGGACAGTAAGCAGGATACTCTTTTTGCTCATCCAGACTGGTGGTGCATTTCCCATTAGACTGAGACTCCCATTATGGCAGTCTCTCTCTCTATCTCCAACTCCAGGGTGTTTCCTTTTTTGAGTGCATCAGGGAGGTACTGTGATATAGGAGAGAAGACAAAAGCTAGGGAGTTGTACCTGTATTTGAATCCCTGCTCTGCTACTGATTATCTTCTGTATGGCTTGGAGCAACCTGTATAACTTCCTGAATCTTCATTGTTCTCTTTTCTAAAATGGGAATTACAGTACTTATCTGAGGGCAGTGGTTAGGACTATAGGAAATAAGCTAATATATGTAAAGTGGCTGCGACATTGTACAGGCTTGTGGAAAGCTAGTTTTGTCCACTCAAGAGGCCAGAAACCTACAACCTCGATGGTTTACTTAAGGTAGGCATCACTTCACCTACCTTAATATACACCTGGAATGTTTGGATTGAAACCCACTGGGGACCTGATTTGGAAGCCTGGCCTTAGGTGTAAGACTTCTGATAAATTCCCCAGAGCTGAAGCCCCATCCTGGGTGAAATTCATTGCTTTCTGTGCTGGGCTGGTAAGGTTTAATTACCTCCTCTGTGAGGCATGCATTATTAAATCCATGCTGGGCGGGCTGTTCGATTCAGTCAGGGATCCTCACAGTGAATGGGATTCTCCTGGGGTATTTGACAGGCTGAAAGTCAGAGTCAGGAGACATCATAGCAGGGTAGGGATAGCCTTTGCCATGAATGGGGGCTGCAAAGCTTCAGCAGAATAACCTATGGCCTCCTGCAGAACTGACAATGGTAGGCCTTTGTGGAATGTTTAGTGACAGGTGAGCTGCAACTTTTCATCTGTAAATAAAGAGAGCTATGTGTCTCTCTCACTGAAAATGGTCTCTCCCCAGATTAGGATTCCCCTTATGGCAAGGCTATTTCTCTCCCATCAGATATGGAGTCTCTGGGGCAGAGTGGTGGTGCCTCTTCCATTAGAATTGGACTCCCATTAGGGCAGGACTGTTGTTTCCCCACCAGATTAGATTTCCTGGGCAAGACTAGGTCTCTAACATCAGACTAGGGACCCTTACCTAAAAGTGAAGACCACAAGGGTCTCTGTTCTAGAGTCTGTCTAGAAAGTCCCTTTCTCTCATGCACGAGGATCCTATTGTCCTAGGGGCTCTGCCCTTTGCTTTGTAAGCATTAAGAGAAACAGAAGGCAACCAGCTTTCTTTCACAGGCTGTTGGCTTTTAAGTAAAGATAGTTAAAATAATTTATATCCTGCTCAGGGGGAAAGCTGGAGAGGAGAAGGAGGGGTAGGTTTTCCTGGCAAGGAAAAGCAGCATAAAATGTCCTGCTAAATGCTCACTCAGTGGCCTCCATCCCTTCAAGCACAGAGCAAACACACGTGATTTAAGCCATGCTCCAGGGACAGGTTAGTTCCAGAGCTGTGGCTGCAGATTTGACCCAAACACTGTGGGTTTGGAATTGTGGCCTCTCAGAAGACAAAGGACAGAGAGAGATCTGAGTCTCAGGCCAGGAGAATGGGTCTTGGAGACATGGTGGTAGCTCCCAGCAGATGGAATTCTTACTGGCTTCAAATCTTGTTCATTAATTTATATTCTGAACTTGAGGGCAAGAGCTGGAATAGGCAGTAAGGACCCGGGTTGCTTGCAGCTGTGCCATTAACTAAGCATGTTTCCATGAATAAATCTCTCAATCCCTCACCCTCACTAAAACTCAATCTTTCATGACTTGTGCTGTTTCTTAACACAATGTATAATCATGCAGGATGCTCATGAAATCTAGAAACTTAGATGAATATGTAATATCATTGAGGACGTTTTTGACTTAATACAAAATAAAATAGTGTCTATGTTTGTAAATTTCATGGCATAGGTCTTGTGCAAAAGACTATTTAACAAGTATCCATCTCTTCTATTGGGCTGTAAAACCCACAAGGGCAAAGGCCAGGAGTTTATTCTCTGTGGCCTCTTTATCACTCTGCACAGAGCTTGGCACATTCTGGGAGACGAATACATTTTAATCAAATTATGTGAAAGTAATGATGAAGTGAATGGTAAAACTTATCTTGGGGGTGGGAGGGTATGAAATACAGGGAAGACTCCAAAGTGGGTTTTGAGAGAACATGCTCAGATGTCTGGGACAACCAGCTCATTAGCTGGACTTTCCGTAGCATCTAGAGGTAAAATTTTCACCCACAGGATTCCGTTGCCATAAAAGAGACACAGATAGAGAGTTAAGAGCTGGAGTGCTGAGATGAATCCACTGTTATCAGTCGGCTTCTTCTGAACATTTATAGATCCATTCTCTGTCTTCAAAGACTAGCTGTATTCTTTCATAAAAGATTAGACTCCTGCCCTGAGAATTTGGACTCATGGATGCCCAATGCATGCCCAGCTAGAAGTCCTCAGAGCTGCAGAGCAAACTCTTTCTCCAGAGAGGATAGTGAGAAAGGAGTGCAAGAGAGGCTAGTACTGGACTCTTGTGCTTCATTTGCCTGGAATATCCAGCCCCTCCTAAGTCCATGTAGCTCCATCTTTCAAGACTCAGTTTAATGACTGCATCCTTTAAGCAGGTAGAACTGACCCTTTCCTTCTATGGACCTCACTGCAAAAAATAGATATTTTAATGCATTAGTAGTCTCAGTGTATTAACATTAATGTATTCTAATGCACCCACATCTTAATATATTAGCAATAACCATTTATTCTGTGCTCATCAATGCTTCAAGATTCAGTGATCACCCTCACTGTGAATCCTGTTGATAGTACACTCCATGAGCCTCCTTGAGCGTTGGTGTGGCCAGATTGAAGTGTCTGGCTCTTCCCACGCTGGGCATGCCGGTTACTGTCCATGGTTCTGAAGGCTACGGTTCAATGCCTTTCTCAATCCTGGAGCAAGCTTGCTTCTTCATCCTCTCCCAAGCACAAACTAGAAGCTCAACAGCGGCCTAGTAATAGACTGAGAGAACAATGCTTGGAGTCCAGGGAGACCCACTGAAGGAAAGGATTAGTTTCGCTTGCTCCATCTGATGCCAGAGCCTGCCAGTTTGCTACCTGGGGTAGTCTGTAATTAAGATAGCAACACAGGGAGGGTGCTTAAACTTCTGAGCATTTTGTAGTTCTTGCATGCTGGGCAACCAGGTGAAATGTAGTTATCTGGAAATTTATATACCTCAGGTGGAGCACATTTAGTGATAGCTATCAGCTGGATTTGGGTGTGCCATGCTTTTTGCATCCTATAGGCTAGAAATTGTCTATTTAGAATGGTATTGATGGAATGATGAAAAGTAGTTATTTCACCCTTCTACTATATTTCTAATATACTTTAAAAAGTGCAATTTATTGAACACCTATTATGTGCCAGAAATCATAAAAGTTGTTTTTGCTTTTTATATATTATCTCTAATCCTCCAAATAACTCAGGAAAATTATCATTATTTCCATTTGAGGAAGAACAGAGAATAGTCAGAATGGTTAGACAATTGGTCCAAGGTCACAGAGGCAGTGAAGTTATCTCCAGACCACTGATCTCTGTAGCCTTTTATCAGTATACACTATCCAATCTCTTATAATTTTCTTAGGAACACAAGAAATAGTTTCCATAGCAACAATGAAATCAATATTAGTATCTGGATAATATGGCTTTTGAAAACATGCTTTAAATTCTATGATAGTACTCTACATTTAAGAATATGTATTCAAAGAAGTCATCCTAACTGTGAGGAAGATTTTTGCATGATGAAATGTCCAATAATAGGCAAAACATCATCATATTTAAAAAGTAGCAGCAAGCAATGTCCAACATCAGGAGAATGACTAAATGCAGTGTAATGCCACTACTACCCCGCTGGAACAATCAATTCTTTACTGAAGTTTGAAGGGATGAATTTAGAGAGAGCTAATTTTCCCTTCATGAGCATGGAATGTACTATATAGCATCAGGTGAAAAATTGGGGGGGGCGCATTTTACATCTAAATCAGAACAGAGGAAGAGTTGGGGGTTTTGGAACAGTAAAAGCAAAAGTAGAGTCCTGCCCGCATTCCCTCTGACACTCCATCCTGGTGCCACCTCTTTTGAGAGCTCAACTGCACTTGAATTCTGAAAGACATCAGAGCATTCTTCCAATAAACTCCTTCCTTTGCCCAAGAGAGCTAGAACTGGCTTTATGTTGTGTGCAAGCAACAGAGTTCTAATTTAAACAGCAGCTGTTTAGTAACCTGTGTTATCAGGAAAGAATTTTGGGGCTACATGGATGAATGATTTCTAGTTCCAAGGTGGCAAATCTATGAGGAAAAAGAGCCATGTGAGGAAGAATGAGGCATGACCACATGAGGAATTGTGCAGTGATCCCAGAGCTCCTGGAGCCTGGGAAACTTGACCACTCACTATAACTGGCATCAATGAAGAGAATATGGTAACTTTAGGACATGTACCTAGAGTCCTACCCTCCCAGAAAATGCGCCCTCCTGGAGATACTATGGCAAAGTCAGAAGAGTATAGGAATAATCTGATCTGAGGCAGTGCTTCGTCACTAGCCTGAAAGCAGCCTGATAACCAGGGCCATCTACTATTCAGCTCTGTATTCCCAGGGCCACTACAGGAGCTAGAAGATTAAAGATGGCAAGTGAGCGCTGGGTCATCCACTGTAAATTTTAAATTCCTCGAGCTGTTGGTGTGGCCAGATTAAAGCCTTTGGCTCGCACTCCGGGTACACGCGGTTACTGTCCACGGTCCTGAAGGACAATGTTCTTTTCTGAAGGACAATGTTCTTTTCTGAACCTTAGAACATGGGCTCTTCCTCGTTCTCTCCCATGTATAAGCCAAAAAGCTCAACAAGGCTTGGTGATGGGCTGAGAGAATGCCTGGAGCCCAGGGAGACCCAAAGAAGAAGGAATTAATTCCGCCCTAAGCAGATTCCCTTTCTTATACAAGATATAGGGTTGACATTTTAAAATAGTCTCTGGCTTCACATTCATGCTTCTGTTTTCTCCTTTGATGCTGGGGCTAAGACTGTGCAAACCACACTGTCCAGATGAAGACCGTCAGGTCTGAGTGATTTTACAGGAGATTGGAGAGGGAACTATTTACAGCTTCCAGCTAGGGTATGCAACCTTCCAACACGAGAAGACATTGATAGGCCAATTGACCAACTGGCTCCTTGGCTTCTTTGGGCTCCTCTGGCACCACACCTTGCATTTCATCTCCTGGGCTGCACCTCATGTTCTGGTGGCCTGAGCAACCATCCTGCTGCGTGTGTACCACCTCTTTAGCACCTGCCAGGCAGCACCTCCTGGTGAGATTCTGGTGACACTGTTTTCTCTCTTTCTTTCCCCATCCAGAGGGTGGTAACTACTAGTTCCTGGGCTAATTCACTCCCACCTTTGTTGTGCTCCTTAAGCCTTCTAATATATGGGTAACAAAGTTTCCAGATTCCATGGCCTCTGTTTGCATTTCCCTGCCTATTTCTGCATTCCTGCAACTTATTTCACTTCTTTGAATCTCAATTTCTTCATCTATAAAAATGGGGGATAATCCTTACCCATAAAGACGCTGGAAAAATTCAGTGACATGAGAGTCAAGTGGCTGGCACAGAGTAGGTGCTAATAAATGCTGGCTGGCTGCTCCCTTCATCCCAATACTGAAACACAGAGGCTCCCTGGCTTGGGATATTTCAGCTTACAACTTTTTCCAGCTTTGAGATGGTATGAAAGTGATAGACAATCAGATATGTACTTTTGGATTTTGGTCTTTTCTGACTAGTGATATGCTATAAAATACGCACTTGTGGTGTTGGGCAGTAGCAGTGATGTAGCCTCAGCTCCCCATCAGCCACACAATTGGGGGGGCATTGCCAACAACATTAGTTTGCTGTTTTGTCTTTTTATTAGGATGGAGATATTCAATAAATTACATGAGATATCCAATACTTTATTATAAAGTTGGCTTTGTGCGAGATGATTTTGTCCAACTGTAGGCTAATGTGATCTGAGCACATTTAAAGTGGGCTAAGCTAAACTCTGGTGCTTGGTAAGTTAGCTGTATTAAATGCTTTCTGGACTTAAAATATTTTCAACTTGACAGTGGGTTTATAGAGTTATAATCCTATTGTAATTCAAGCCTGTAGTCTACACACTCACAGAGGGGGTTCTCTCCTCTTGATAATCTGCTTAAGGAATTGGTCTCCAGGAATTAGGGCCCAAGAGAGTAGAAGCCTTGCCCAATGTAGCGCTGCACCACCTGCCACAACCAGCTTAGAGGCAAGACTCTTGGAGACCTACAGCCAGGCAGAGACAAAAGTGTTTAGAATGAACAGTGCTCTTGAAGCCTCTCCTCTTCTCAGCAACCCCTGTGTTAGTCACTTGAACAGATTCTAATTTAGTCTCAGACACATTCCTCAATGGCCCCAGGCAAGAGTTATTCGTGACAGAGATGGGTGCATGGAGCTCAACTTCCATCTCATTTCCTTGGAGTCAGTGACAAATCCTGGAAAATCACCAGAGTGAGAAATGAGGCAAAGCTACCATCCATGTGACAGATAAATGAATGGCTGAAAGCACACCTCTGGGTCCTGGGCTCTGTGTATGGAGCTTTGAAAGCATTGTCTCTCACCTAGTCCTTATAATAACCCATCTGTCCATTTGCAGATGGGGAGATTGTCACTTGGAGGAATTAAGGAGGTAGCTCACATCCTACAATCAAGGTGGCAGAACTGGGGCTGGAAGCCACTTAGTTGGTTGCAGGGCTGCCAGATGAAGGGTGAGATCTAGATTCTGAGGAGGTGACATTCAACTCGCACTTCTTAAACACTAAGCTTCTAGCTGGTTTAGAGCCAAATAGCTGGAACTGGGATAAGATAAGAACATTCTATGCAAGTTAAGCTGCACCCACTCCCAGACTTCTGTGCCAGTGGAAGATTGCACCACACTTGTACCTTTACCTGTGGGCCTTGCCTTCTGGCTTCCAAAGCTTCAAAGAGCAGCTAAGGTCTACCCTGAAAGGAAGGAGGGGAAGAAACATTTGGAATGATAACCAACCCAGAGCAAACCCAACCTGCGGCCTCCTTCCAAGCTAATGTTAACCCAGAGGTCAAATGGGTCATTCTGTTTTTTTATTGCTATAGTTTCTGCTTTGCTTCTTAATAACTCTCAAAAAAACTGTACTCTTCACATTGAAAATCGGCTTCCTTACTTTTGTTTCACATTTGAAGTAGGGTTGGATAACATCTCCATGTGGGTGGGGTTAGGCTACCCTATCATAGGGACGGGGCTAATGGGAGGAGAGTTATTATTTTCACTGTTGTGTAAAATTTGAAGACATCTGAAATATTTTAGGACATGTAAAGCGAACAACAAAAGTTACTAAAAATAAAAAGCAGAGAGTCAGAGTAGATTTTAAAAGTGAGTAAGAGGAGAGAGAAGCAAGCTGGAGCCAATATTTGAGATGAGTTAGTAATTGTACATGAACTGTGAATTCAGATTTCAATTTTCTGGTAGCTATGTCTGAAAAGAGAAATAATTCTCATTGTTTAATAAGATACATCAAACAAATTCAGCTGATGTTCAAATCTAGAACGACAGCTGGGCCAATGTGGTGCTACGGAGGAGAAGCAACCACAACTTTGACAGCACTAATATACACCTCTGCTTGGGCCAGAGGAAGTGCTGCGTTCTCTAACAGGTTTCAATTCATTGCCATTTTTTTCCATTTAATGAGACACAGCAGGACTGCCCTAAGGAAACTGGGGTGTAGTGGCACAGAAGAAGCAAAATAATCTTTCTGTTGTTTCTTCCACAGCTTTTAACTGAGGGAGGAGCTGCTAATGATTTTTCTAATGAGCAAAAATGACCACATACTACAGTGAAATCCCAGGCCAGTACCAATTTAGCCGGCAGAGGAAGGAAGGGAACTGGTAATTATTGAGCATGGTATATCCATGATCACTTTTAAATGAGCACGATGAGCCTATGGACCCCAACTTGGAGGCTTCCCTCTCCAAATTGGAGCTGCCTGCCTATGGCGGTGCTTTCATCACAGACTGGGGGACTGGGCATGTAGCTCTCTGCATGTCCACTTGGAATTCTACAGTGTTCAAGGTGGGGGATCTTTGTCAAGGAGGCTGCTCTGCTCTACTGAACAGGCAGAGGAGACGAGGCCCAGAGAAAGGCAGAGTAGGGGGTAGAACAAACCTCCCACTTAGGACAACAAGAAGGTCAAGCATAATTGAACTGTGAGGTAATAATAGCAATTACTGGTCAGTGTGTGGTATGCATACTGTTAACAAGGTGCCTGCATACCCACTGTGCTGCCTTATCTGCCCCACAAGTTGGCAGGGAGATAATCAGAACTCATGTCTGTAGAGAGTGCATACTGTGCAGAGACTTTGACGCATCACGTACTTCCCATGTTAGTCAGGGAAGCTATTGCTAAACCCCGCTACAGATAATTGAATTGGGTCCAGAATGAGAAAACTAACTGCCCAAGGTCACACAGAAGTGGCAAAGCTGGGACTGAAGTTAGGGTCCCTGGACTTCACATTTTGACTTTGTTCACTCTGACCATGCTGTGCTCCATGGATGGGCTGAAGGACACACACAAATATCAGCACATCATTAATATCTTAGGGTCCGAGTTATACTGCCTAGGTTTAAGCCCTAGCTCTGTCACTAGCAGGCTTGTTCCTCTTGCTGACCCTTGTGGTGTCTCAATATTCTTCTCTATAAAACACAGATAATAACAAGGCCTTCCTCATTGCTTTAGTGTGGGAATGAAATGGCCAAGTAAGAAAGCATTCAGATAAATGCCCTGCTCCATACTTACGCAATATTATCCAGCAGTACTTTTTATTATAAAAATAATAATAAAATATAAAATGAAAATTGACATCTTTCCTGACATTTAAGTTTTAGGTTGCTACGCTGTTCCATAGAGAAATGGAAAATATAGAGACATAAACAGAAATTCACTATAATCCCAACATATAGTGATAATCACAATGTTTTGATATTTTCTTCAGTCACTTTTTTCTAAGCACTTACAGAACTATGTACCGTTAGTCCTCTGTATCTGTGAGTTCTATGTCTATGGATTCAGTGAATCAAGGGTCAAAAAACATTACAAAAAATTGCATCTGTGTTGAGCATGCACAGACTTTTTTTGGGTCATTATTCCGTAAGCAATACAGTATAAACTATTTGCATAGTATTTATATTGATTGGGTATTGCAAGTCATATAGAGGTGATTTAAAATATATGGGAGGATATGTGTAGATTCTATGCAAACACTACATCATTTTGTATAAAGGACTTGAAAATCTACAGATTTTGGTATCTGCTGGGTCCTAGAACCAGACCCCTGTAGATACTGAGCGATGACTGTACTTTGATAGGGTTTTTGCCTTGTCTTTAAAATTAGCATGAGAACATAGGCATACCCCAATGCCATTATATAGTTTTTAAAAACGTGACTTTCAGCCATTACAAAACTATGTTATTCTATAGGTGAACCACAATATACACATCCATTACATCATGGTTGTGTGCTGCTGGCTGTTTACCCACCCTTGAGTGAATGATCACGGGCAGCTGGCTATTCCTTCACCTAGTGTGCTGCTGTCTCCCTGACACTAGCACAGTGCCTTGTACATAAGAGGTGCTCTAAATATTTAGGTAAATGAAAGCTCATGTTTTGGTAGGTGCTTTCAGAGTGCTTCTACCTGTTTACCTACCTAATTCAATTGTAGGAGTGTTTTTCTTATTGCAGTCTGAGAAACATTAGCTTTAGAAAGTAAAAAACAATTACCAATTTGTTAAGTAAGATATGGGGTCTGGTTTTAATTATTTATTTGATTAATAGTGAAACAGCGAAGGTGTATTCATATTTTAATTAGCCATCTGTTTTGTATTTTCCCCTCATTTCCTCTTCTTTCTTTCTTCTTTTCATTTTTGCTATCTTCTTTTGAAGCATCATTTTTGAAGGAACTGTCAGCAGCCCAGCAATCCCGGAATCATTTCCTTGGATATCTTCGTATTTCCAGATCATCCACGAGGTTTGCAGCAATGAACTGGTTGCTTGCTGATTATTTTAAGATAATTGCATTAATAAGTTCAGATACTCATTAATTTTGAGGAAGCTGTGACAGCTCTCAACTATAATGAATTTCTCATTCAAGTTTAGCCGTTGACAGTTGACACACAGCTTTCCTGACATTTCCACTTCAGACTGTCACTTTGTTTTCCTGTAACTCTATGCATACCTTATTAAAGTTCAGTTATGGCTTGGAGGAACTTTCACACAAGGCATTAGCATCCAGGTAATTACGGAGAAGTGATAGCAATTTGAAGAAAAATGGGTTTGATTTCCTATCATGACAACAGATCCCTCCCACCACCTGCCCAGGCCAGGTGCTTATTTCTTTGGCATGATGCCCGACCGACTGTTCAAGGAATCACAAGGAGAATCACAGAACATTCCAGAACGGGAAGGGGCAGGATATTTGATCCTTTGCTTCCCAGGGGAATGATAGTGCTCATTCTTTCCTTGGAATACATTTGGAAACCAAGACCTCACTTCTACCAATACTCTCTTATTCCAGGGTCTTATTACTGAACAAGGAGTTCTTTCTTTAATCAGAATGATGAAGTCATTCATGCTTTAATGTCTGCCACTCACTCCAGTGTGACCTTAGTAAGTCCTCCTGTAGTTTTCTCATTCATAGAATGATGGTCTTGGAGTAATAAAGCTGCCAAGTCATAATTCTAAAGTCCAAGATGTAAGTAAAATGCTTCACACGTGAGGGTTGCTTAATGAACATTCTTTCTCTTTTCTGCAACACCTTTTGTTCCAACCCAAGGAGTAGAAGAAACCAACACTGATTAAGGGTCTATCATTTAATGTCACCTCATCTGGGGGCTCCCCTATATCATCTCATTTGGTGCTTGCAACAGTCCTGTGTTGTAGATCCTATCATCACCTTTTATAAGTGAGGGAGCCATAGTTCAGAGAGACTCACAGATTTGGTGGGGAACTTGTTCTCCTAATGGTGCACTACTAGTCATTGTGGGCACATGGCGTTGGTCTGGGGCACTGGGAGGTGTGAGTAGTCCATACTTCAGCAAAGAGTTGAGGTGGCTTTGCAAAGGTGCTTAATGCTGCAAGGTCATGAATGCCAGGTGCTGCAGTGTTTTGGAGCTGGAGGAGATCCCTACAGACTGAGGCAAGAGAGAAGACTTCAGTGAAGAAGCTGCTGTGAGTTTGGTCTCAACTCAAGAGGGAGGAAGAGATCAGCACAAAGGCAGAGAGGGGGGAGTGTGCAAGGGAGACGAAAGGTTTGCAGAGGCAGGTGGCAGAGAGAGGGGTCAGAGGAGGGAGGCTGGCACGTGGATTCCGGAGGATGTCCAGTGTCAGCTTAATGAGTCTGGACTTACTCTTGAGACATGAGCTTCCCAAAGTGAGCTGCAGAGCACTAGCCCTGAAGAGCGCCTCCGAGGAAAGAATTAGATGCTACTTGTATGTCACCCCTTTCCTGGGGAGTCTTGGAGCATATTAGCATGTTACAAGGTCACAGTAGTTCTTCATAAGGGAATGACATAGAGGGATCAGTGATTTGGGGGCCATATGATTTCAGACTAATTCAAGAGTTCCTTGGGGAAGTCTACTTGTTTTCTGAGTCCTTGCTTTGATCAATACACTCATGAACACATTCGTCTTTGAGTGA
Source organism: Chinchilla lanigera (assembly GCF_000276665.1). Taxonomy (NCBI): domain Eukaryota; kingdom Metazoa; phylum Chordata; class Mammalia; order Rodentia; family Chinchillidae; genus Chinchilla; species Chinchilla lanigera. The sequence continues at coordinate 7,971,506 of NW_004955481.1, forward strand.
TTCCTTGGATGCAGTAACGGTAGATTTTAACTTTCTATTTTGATGACAGTTTTTACAGGGCTTGCTCTTTCACTATTAATGTGACGTATGTTTCCTAGGTTAGGTAGCTGATTTCACATCTATAGTGGACACTGATGCTCTACTGGTCTATTGCCCATTCCTGGATATGCTTGGCATGGGAGGCATCAGCTCCTGTAGGGATTACCTCGGCAATAAGGAGGCTCTCCACCCAAGGTCTCATCCCTTCCCAAGGAAGCCTACATCCACTGATGCTCCCTGTGGGTTCATGGAAGCCTGCCTACGTTGGCCCAATGTAGGGTACCCTGGAAGGTCAGTAGCTCTGGCTCCCACTGAAGGTTTGGCCAAGACTCTTTCTGAGTCTACAACAAGGTTTAAATTCTTCCTCCTCTGCCTGTCCAGCTTCCTTCCCCTCTGCTCTACAAGTGTTGATCCCAAAGGTGCTTCTGCATAAACACCTTGCACCCTGAATTCCATCTCAGGGCCTGCCTTCCAGGAACTGGAATGCCCAGGCATCCAAGTTGCCTGAGAATTGGGACCAAGACAGCACCAAGCAAACTGGGACCATACAGCAAACTCAACCCAACCAATGTAATTCTGTATATTTGTATTCAATATAATTCCTTCACAGCGATGGATTCTTTTTTATTCTTTAAAAAGTTGGTGAAGTGTATATGACATGTTCCCCTTAACTTGCCCCTAACCATCTCATAACAATCTTGGGGGCAAGTGGGTATTATTATTTCCATGGGGAAATTAGAGCTCAGAGAAGTAAAGGAACTTACCCCAGGCCACACAGCCTAGTAAGCATGGGGGATTCAAATCCAGGCCTGCGGGGCTCAACACCTGCACTCTGCCCACCAGACCCCTTTGGTTTTCAGACACCCACCTTGGCTGTGTGTTTCAAATGCAGCTGCAGGTAATCATGGAGGTAGAGAGGCACAGGAACAGAATCCCAACCCTTGGAGATTTTCTTGCAAAATAAAGTTGCACTTTTTATTCAATATCTGCCTACCGATTTGTAGGCCTAGTTCTAAGCATCTGAACTTTCTGCTAATTACTATCACATTAATTAAAAAATAAATCCCCTTTAATTTCATAACAGGTGGTTGTGAGACTGCAAGAGAAGTAGAAACTTGTGTATAATTACAGTGTTCCTTATTTGCATTTCTAATTGCTTTGGAGGACACCGAGGGCCAGGCTTCCAATCTCCCGGCTGTCTTTCACCTCCATTGGCTGTGTGGAGCTGTTGGAGCTGGTGGCAGCATCTTTTCTCCAAGCACCACCTGTGAGGGCAGTGGCTCTAGCTGGAACCCCAAGACTTCCCATCCGCAAGGACAGCCCTAGGCCTGGGCTTTCAAGGGTTTGCCAAGAAAAAGCTGTGACTCAGTGTGGAGCTGGTGCCCAACCACATGCCCAGCATTTGCTGGGCACTCCATACATGTTGGCTGACCAGGCTGGCCGGGAACTAACCCTCACCTTGCTTATCTGATCCAAGCACCAGGTAGGCACAGTGAGGCCTGGTAGTACTGGCCCTGAGGCAAGGACACTTGGATTTGCCCTACAGGTGGGTCTGAAAAGTCATCTGTAAACCCATGGTCTGTCTATTGGATCCATTTGCTCTTCTGCCTTCTGAATCACTTTGGGTATGTTCTGTTACTTGTCAGGGGCCACCAAGCAATTATGGCTTAAGTTTTTTTTGGTCATTCTGCCTCCACAAGTCTCTGTAGTTAATGAATCATAAAATACAACTTAAGCGAATTGTAAGCACTGTTCCCTTAAAGCTCCAATGTACAGGGGTGGAAAGACCTCAGGCTTTGGTGTCAGACCTATCAGGCTTTGTGTCCTGGCTCTATTACTGAATAGCCAAGAGACTCTGGAGAAGTCACTTAACTTCTATAGGCGTCACAGATATTTTAGCTTTGTAAAGTGAACAAACTTATAACTTGGCTTGGCATTTCTCAATCTTGGCTACACGCTGGAGTCACCTGGGGAGCTTTGGAAGCTGACCAGTGCTTGACCGGGGCTGTGTGTGGAGCTCAGTAAACTAAACGGAGTTGGTGGCAGGGCTGGGGGCAGCTTGGGTGGCATAGTTTTTAGAAAGCCACCTAGGTGACTCTGTTTGCAGCCAGGGCTCAAAACCACTGCCTAAGCCCTGTGAGGCGTTCTGTCAGTACTATTTCCAACCCTTCTTGTCCTTTTCCCTGGGAAGTTGAGCCTGATCACAGTGGGCCTGAGGGGCTCTGAGGAGTCCGGGCATGTTACTGAGACTGTGATCCTACGCCAGGAGCACCAGGGAGGGACTGCTGTGAGGTCATAAGATGGGCTTTGCTTAAAGTAAATCAATCAATCGAACAAACAAAGAAGCAAAACAACAAAAAACTTTTCTCAGTGCTCATATTTCTGGCCAATAAAAATAAGGATTCATTACCTCTGTAGTTTTTCCAACCTTAGACACCCCCAGAAAAATCTAGCCAATTAGGGGCCTTGACAAAATAAAGACCAAGCATGAAGTCATTGAATAAATGACACCAAATTTTATTTCAGGCCAGCCTTGCCTTCATTTCTTTTTTGTTTTTTTTTCTGGTACTGGGAATCGAACTCACGACCTTGCACTTGCCAGGCAGGCGCAGTGCCACTGAGCTAAATCTCCAGCCTCACCTTCATTTCTTTGATCTTGCCATGACCCTCTAACACAGGACTCTGGCATGCATTTCTAGTTAAATAAACTGAAGTTCTTCAAGGTTAAGTAACTTGCCCATGTATCCTCCAAGAAGCAGAGCCATGAGTTAAACTCATTCTGTCTAATTCTGAAAGGCTTTTCTTTCTCCTGTACATGTGGTCTTCCTTATAGCAGTATGTGACTTATTGGAAGAAATTACATCCTTGCCTCTTCTTCGGCCACACACTCCTGGAGTCACCTTTGACTCCTGCCCTCTCTTTACATCCCATATTTAAGTCCCAGGAAATGCCATGGAATCCATTTACGCTATATCATGAGGCTCAGCTCACTTGGATTGTGAGCTGGGCCCTGGCCTGCCCCTGGCCTTCTTTCCTGCTGGCTTCCATCTCACCCAAGGTCAAGGCCTGCGCGCTCACGGAGGCTTGCATGTCAGGCTGTCTGAGCTGTCTCCACTGCCTCTCCCTGTTCACGCTGCTGCTCTGTTCTCTAGGCAGGGGGAGCCTCAGGCTTCAGTCCTTGCCCTTCGGTCTGCCTGGAATGCTCCTCTCCCAGGGCTGACATGGCCCGCTCCTTTCGGTCTTCAATGTAATTCAAATATCACCTGTTTAAAATGGAAATGACCCAGGGCACACCCTCTCCTCTATTTTTCTCATGCTGGTCACTCTCTGGAGTCCTACTTCTCTAAATCTAGATGTACCTCTTTGTTTGTTGTCTGTTTTCCATGATCAGATCTTTACCATCTGTTTTACTTTCAGTGCTCCACCCTGGTGCTCTGACAACACCTTGCACAGAGAAGGTGCCCAGTGGGTGTTTGGTGAGTAAATGAAGAAATGAGTGAATGAGTAAATGAATCCAGCCACCACCTCCTGGGAAAGAAGAGATGCCTTTTGGGGGGCAGTACTGTGGATAGAACCCAGGGCCTTTGCACTGAGCTACAAAGCCCAGCCCTTTTCTATTATTATTATTTTAAATTTTGAGACAAGGTTTCATTAAGTTACACAGACTGGGCTCAAACTTGTGATCCTCCTGCCTCAGCCTCTCAAAGTGCTGGGATTACAGGTATGTGCCACCACACTAGCCCCTTCTAAGGAACAGTGAGTGAAAAGACTGGGGGAGGGCAGAGTAGGGGGTGCCCCCAGCAGCCTGCTGCACTTCCCCTTGGTGTTGGGTCAAGGAGGGCACCCCATGATTGTGAGGGGCCCATAGCCTCCCTGGGGGTCCCCTAGGCTTGCTGTCTTGCCCTGCCTACTGGCCTCTGAGACTTGCTCCTTGCTCTGTCCCCTCAGCTCCTCCAGTTCTACCTGGAATGCTGTTATCTCTGTTTTGTAGATGAGGACACCAAGGCTCAGACAAGTCAAGTAACTCCTCCAAGGTCACACAGCTAGTGAGTGATGCAGAGTATTCTACCCCAGGCGATCTGACTCCACTTCCTGCCTCTCCTTTATGGGTGTCTGCCTTCTGTCCTCATGGGCCGGCACATCATGGTCCCCCCTTTCTCCACTTTAGCACAGATGGGCTGGATACCTGGGGCTGCGCTGTCCTGTGGACAGTAAGGCACTTAGCAGTGTCCTTGGCTTCTACCCACTAAGAGTCAGGGGAAACTCTCCCGCTCAGCCCAAATGTCTCCAGGCATTCTCCGGGTCCCATTGGAGGTATAACTGTCCCTGGTTGAGAACCACTGGTCTAGGGGTGAGTAGTGAGATGGACCAGGAGGCCTGTGGAGTGTTAGTGTTAGCTGCTGCTGGGGCCCAGTCTGTGGCTCACCATAAGTGAAGCATCTTCTGGCTTGGATCTAATCCAGTCATGCAAATCCTCTCTCTCTTCTTTTAGGTGAGTGGTTGCATTGTTCAAGATGTCTATTTGGACCTGTTCCTACCCCTCAGTGGCCTGCGAGAAGCACTATATTACGGTGAGCTCTGGGTTCAAAACCCAGTTCCATCACTTATTAGCCACGTGGCCTGGGAAAGCAGTTCAATCGCTCCCCGCCTCATTTGTAACACGAAGACCATCCTTGCACCTTACTATCATGCTACAAGCATGCCAGACGACCACGTGTATCATCTGCAGAGAATTGTGTGTGGGGGTGAGTACAGACCTGGCATTCCATAAAGGTCAGATCTTATTCATTAAATGAGGTGCAAAGAGTCACCACACGTTGGTATTTGCAAATGAGAATTCATGTGTCCCTGGCACTTCCTAACAATTTAAATTTGGTGATTCAGCCCCAAAGTCTGATGGCAAACAACCTAGGCGGCACTGCCAAGCTCCCAGCGCACCTGAGCCCAGCCGAGAGTGAGTTAGCGGTGGAGGACGTGCATGGCCACCTGTGAGAAGAGCAGCGGCAGTGTCTGAGCTGGTGCAGTTTCCAATTGTCACTCTTCCTGCTTTTTAATTATAAATTATCATGAGTTTAGTTCCATTATTACCAATTTAGTTTGTTGAGGGTTGTTCGCTTAACAACGGTAATTTCGGCTTATGATTTTCCATGGCTGGTGTTAAGACACATGTGCACTGCTGTTCCACCAGGAATCGTGTCTCCCACTCCTAAAGCAAATCTCTCTCCCTCCAGTCTTTGCCCCAAACCACGTTTACTATAACACTTCTCTCTGAGTTCTCTTCTGCCAGAACGTGCAGACAGTGGGCCAGTGACAGGGGGCGCTGTCTAAGGAGGCTGTAGTATAACATGGGAGATGCTTTTCTAGGGCAGTCTTCCTTGTTCCGTGTTACAGTTGGGAAAATTGAGGCCCGGAGAGGTGAACCGCCAGAGCACAGACACGGTCACTAAAATTTACATTCCTAATTACCTGCTTCCACAGACCACCTTACCTGCCTACACCAGATCCGCTTCCTTCATGGAGGACTTTGGGCTCCAACCTGGGGTGGCGTGAGATTACTCACACTGTTAGGGGCCACTCCTGGGTCTCCCCATATGGTGCTGGTTTGAAGTAGACATGAGAGTTACAAAAGGGAGGAATGTTCTCTTGAATCACATTGTTTTATCTCTCTGTGACTTGAGCAAGTTATCTAATTTCCCTGTACCTCTGTTTCCTCACCTGTACAATGGGAGAACCAGAGCCTCACCTCTTTGGTCTGGAAGAACTGGATGAGACGTTCAATGCACGTTCAATGCCAGCTTCCAGCTCAGCCTGACACCTAGGAGCCCCACAGCAAATGTGCCCGTGCGTGACACAGCACATGGACAGGAAACGCCTTCCTCTGAAACTAAAGCTAATAAAACTGGCATAAATTTGGTGAGATTAAGCCACTGGTGGCAGAGACCCAGTATGAGGGGCAGCTTGGAGCCGGGTTACTGCAAAATTGAGGGGTTTTTATTGATATCATCATAAACCAGAGAAGTAGTAAGTTCTTTTGTTACAACGGAAGCTAAGGGCTTACACCAGAGAGAGAGATGGCGCTGAAGGAGGGCTGGGTTGTGAGCCACCCTGCCCACCCTAGACTTTCTTTCTTTCTTTTATTGGTACATTTTAGATATACAGAATGATCACATTCACCACAGGGACTCTACCTGTACATGATGTATCTTGCTTCTTCTTTTTCCTCCCACTCTCCTCCCCTCCCTTCAGCCCCTCTCCCTCTCCTTATTTACAAAAGCTTTATTTCCATTTTTTCCTTCTAGTCTTCTTGTCCCTTCCTTCCTTTCCCCCTCCCTCTCCCTTGTTCTCCTCTCATTTGAACATTTTCTTCCCATTTTCCAATATCTATTATACATTTTAAGGGGCTGGGGATTTAGCTCAGCGGCAAAAAGCGCCTGCCTGGCAAGCGCAAGGTCGTGAGTTCGGTTCCCAGTACCGGAGAAAAACAAAAACAAAAACAAAAAAAAAAAATTATACATTTTAGTCCTTATTTACACTTCTGGTCTCTCACACCAAGGGGACAATACAGTATTGACACATGTGTGACCCATTTATTTCACTTAAGAGTGTGGTCTCAAGGTGCATCCATTTAGCTAGAAATGTCACAAGCTTATGCTCCTTTCTGGTACAACAGTACTCTACTATGTTAAAGAAATCCTTATCCATTCATCAACTGATGGGCATTTAGGCTGTTTCCAAGATTTAGCTGCTACAAGCCTTTCTTGTGGAAGTGGACTAACATTACATAGCCTCTACTACATATCAGGCATCCTATCTTCCTTTCTATGCTGTAGCCGTGCTGTTCCTACCACAGGATATTTGCATGTGCTACTCTTTCTTCTTCTCCCACCTCTGCTTGGATATCTCCTTAAACATCATTCCAATTTCACCTCAGAGTCTGTCTTCTCTGAAAGGCCTTCCACAACCCTGGGTAAAGCCCTGACTCTACCCTGAACTATGCTCCTTCATATCACCTTATTTATCTCCTTTAATGCACAAACATTTGATTTATTTGCTCCCTTATTATGTTTAGAGATACTTCCCCCAACTAGGATGTAAACTCCTTGAGGGGAGGGATTCTTTCAGCCTTGCTCATGACTAGGATGGTGTCTGGCACATAGTATGTACTCAACAAATGTCTCTTACCATCTGGAGGCTGAGGTATTGTGCAAGAACCTCCCCAGGACCTCAGAAGGTGGTATAACCATCTCATTGTTCCCAGAAGATCCGGGAGGATGAGGGACTTTCCTAGCTAGGGAGTGATAGTGCTGAATTTGAACTAGGTTTTTTATTCCAATATTGTACCTTTAGATATACCACACCAAAAGGTACTTAGATGTACCCCCTAGGGGACAGCTAGGGACCTCAGGTCAGCATAATATAATGACATAGCCATTAGTATCACCAAGATACCTTCTGTTCCCATCAAGCAGACTTCTGAGCCTAAGGTGGTGTTGTAAGGGAATCTTGCAAGAGAAGCTGTGACCACCTGATGAGATCTTTCATGCTGACACTGGCAGTCATCTGTCCCAAGGCAAGGGAACCACTTGACATTCTGTCTGTCCTCTGGCGTAGTGAGAGAGCTTGGTTAGTATGAGCCCCAGCCCTCCCTGTCCCGGGCACAGTTAAGAAGTGTTCCTCACAGCCACTTGTGGAGGCTGGATGATGCCTCACGAGCTGTGGGGTGAATGAGGCATGTTCAGAGACACTTGTCTCAGCACTTTGAGCCCAAAGTGTGGCCACACGAATCTTCGCACAGCGCATCCCTCTCACCCCAGGAGGGTGGCCCATTTCTTTTAAGTGACATAGGATGGAACAAAATTCCTGGACAAGTAAAGGATATAGGTGATGTCTTTTCTTTTTCTTTTGGTTTTTTCTCCAGTAGGGGGAACCGAACTCACGACCTTGCGCTTGCCAGGCAGGCGCTTTTGCCGCTGAGCTAAATCCCCAGCCCCTAGATGATGTCTAGAGTCAGCCGTCACAAGGGCTTGCCTGGCTCCCTGTGCCTACGCCCCTGCGAGTCCCCCACCGGTGAACTGATCCTTGACACAGGCTGCAGAAAAAGCCAGTTTTTCTTGAGGGTCGGTTGGTTTTTGGTACCTTGGTGAACCATCTCACCCTGAACCTGGGCCACGGCTGAACCCCGTTCTGGTGAGCATGGGAGTGTAAAGGTGAGTAGTGGGTATGCTGGTGGGGGCCTCCTGTCCCCCATCTCCCAGGTAGCAGCTCCTTGTGGGTCATTTTGAAGGTCATCTGGACACTAGACAAAATGCTGCTTCTTTATCATTGATGGCAATTCTGTAAGCACCCACTTTCCTTTTATGACCCCCTTTTAGCTCTCACACGACTGTGGCTGTTTCTCTTTCCTGCATGTGACTCTGACCCATAGTCTACACTGTGCCTGGTCTTGGACTATGCTCTGGGTACAAATGTTCAGACATGGTTCTGCCCCAGGGCGCTCAGTCTGGTGGGCTGGGAGAGGGGTGGTGTGAGGACACAAAGGAGCCCCTGGACAGCCTTCTGGTGGAGGGAAGTCCAGCAGCCTCAGATAGGGGCAGCACCTGAGTGCAGGAGAGTCGCCCTGAGCAGGCTGCGGGACATGTAGCTGGTGTCCGGGCAGAGAAGCAACAGCGTGTTCTTCCAGCTAGAGAAGCCAGGTGAGGTCTCTGCAGCAACCGACGCCTGCCACGTAACTGCCCTTCCAGAGGTGGCCTCACTTCCTGCAGACTGGCTCTCCAACCTGTCTCTCTGTGGGCCTGAAGTGCCCTGCACAGATTTGCCAGAATCTACCACACCCCCTGCCTGCACTGAGACCCTCCTATGTAAGCCTGACTTTCTTGGGGTTGGCCACTCTCTAAGTCCTCTTTCCACCACCTGCCACTGTGGACAGGCTCTGGCATCTGGGGAGAACAGAGAAAAGTTAAAAAGTCTTGTTGAGCCATGCTGCGATCACAGAATACTGGACCTGTGAGGGCATATTTAGACTTGGTCTGGTCTATTTGTCATACATTTGAAAAAGAAAAGTGAGGCCTGAGATGGAATCAGAATGGCTCAGTCTTAGGTTCTTGGGTCAGTTCCTTTAAGCACTGGGCTCACGTGTGTGTGTGTGTGTGTGTGTGTGTGTGTGTGTACTTCCCTATTTTTGAATGCATATGCTTAGAAGTTTCAGTTTGTAATGGAGTTTTAGAGGGACTCCTTTAAGTGAGTTCAGTTTAGTACTCAGCCAGCAAGGTTTTCTTTCTGGGTTTCTGAATTCCTCGTGTTACTCTGACCAAGTAACTTCTCATCCATTTAAGAAGCTCAGTTCCAGAGACAATAGCAAAGATGTCTCTCTTTGGCTCCCTGCTAAGACCCTTGGCCACTTTTTGAGGGGAAGAAAAAGACAGTAATGGGTAGTGAGGGATTTACCATTTGCTCATAATGGGAGCAATTATGTATGGAGGGTATCCCCTGTAGACTAGTTCTAGGATTGATGTTCATTCACTCACCCAATTAATCATTCACTCGGTAATAGTTATTGGAGACCAACTGAGATATTCCAAACATTGTATAGGAGTAAGAGAGAGTTACAGCTGTAAAGGACAGAGCAAAGGACTTAACAATTTGGTGAATTTCTTTCATACAGCTATGGTGAACATGGTAACACCCAGAGAGATTAGGCAGGTGTAGACATTGAGCTGATTTCCAGGCTATGAGACCTGGGATAAGATTTTCAATAATAATCATAGGGGCTATATTTTACAGAGGCACTTGTCTAAGCACTTTCATGAATTTACTCAATTGTTCTAATCTTTAATTCCTTCATCTGGAAAATGAGGGTAATAATCCCTTCCTCACGAGGTTATTTGGAGAATTAGAATAAATAACTAGGTATAAAGTTACCAGCATGCTGCTTGGCCCATGAGAGGTGCTTATGAAATATGCTCCTTCCTTTCTTCTCCTTTCTACTCTGATTTCAAGTAGCTCATAGTCAAGAAGGGGAATTAGTATATGAATACAGATAATGAACCCAACTTTGAGGGACAAGTTCCAAAGAACAGTCTTGATCAAGTACTGTAAGGTTGTAGAAGAATCAGGGGTCCGCTTTAGCTGGGAAAATTAAGAAATACTTGGTCCTATTTTTTTCCTCAGTCTCTGGACCCGGCCTTCCCTTTTTAACTGCAGGTGTCACTAACCTCCTGGGATGTCTCATGCCCAAGTCCTCTGGGAGAAAACAGAATCCACCCCAGCATGGCCTAAAAAAAAAAAAAAAAAAAAAATCCCTGCTGGCCTTCTCCCAGTGGCGATGGAAGGAGATGGGCTGCAGGGAAGGCGGGTGAGAGCCGAGGCAGGAGGCAGAGCCCCAGCCCTAGCAGACAAACCCTTCTCCCTGCAAGAGGAAAGAAAAGGCCCAGCATGAAACTGGTGTTGGACTGGACTGGGCTGGAATGCATCTGGACGCCTCATCGGAGAATGTCAGCTTTAGCTGAAGTTGTAGAAATGACAGTGATTTGTTTGTTCCCACTGAAAAGCTCAAGGGAGAGACAGGATTTTGACTTTCTCCAACGAAAAGAGCATCATGTAGTAACAGACTGGAATCACAGAATCACAGACTCATAATATCCCAAGGTAGGGAGGGACAGCAATGCCTGTCTCATAGGCCAGCTATAATGATTCCATGAGTCAGTGTGCAGGAAGTCCTACACAGTCCAGCACACAGTATGTGCACACCAGCTTGTCATGTGAGCCAGCCCCCTTGTTTTAGAGATGAAGCACTGAGCCGATGCGAGGCAGTCTGCACGTCCCAAATCACATTCGCCACCTGCACTTCCTCCATCCCCAGCCCCTGGCTCACTCACAAAGAGCCCAACCAGCCAGGATGGAAGCCTTAGCAGCAGTCCAGGCTCCTCTCTGGACCTCTATTTGGTCACTAGCCAAGTCACCGGGGATCCGCCCGCACAGTGTCTCCCAATTCTGCTTCTAGCTTCTTAGCAATGCCACTAACACCCTCGTTGAGTTTCTTGTCATTTCTTAGCTGGACTGTTATCACAGCCTTGTTATTCCCTGGTTCCAACCTCCAATGTTTTTTCTCCAAAAAATTGGTTTTCTCAAAACCTCTTTTCTCCAAAAAATTCTACTCTGACATTAAATATAATTTTCCAAAAACAGTTCTGCTCTCACTCTTTGTTCTAAAATCTTCAATGGCTCCCCACTGCCTGCTGCATTAAGTATAAACTCACTGTGGCATTTAAGGCCTTATCTAATAGTGGCCTGGGCTAACCCTCTAAGTAATGCTCAGCAAAACCAGATGCTCTGTCATTTCCCAAACATAGGCTCTTTGCTCCATTTGCCTACCACAAGGTTTCTGCCTGATACACCCTCCTCAGTTCCTTTGTGTCTGAGTTCAACCCATCCTCCAGAGCCCCTGAAATGCCATTTTCTCTATACAGACATCTCTCCCCCCTCTAACAGGCTGCTATCACCACCCACCCCTTGTGAACCAACAGAGCATGACAGTTTAAACCTTTCCTGAGTCACTCTCCACCACAGACCTTCTGTCATGGCCTCTCAGTGCCTTTTTGTATCAAAAGTGCCCAGAACTGTGTAAGATGAGTCCTGTTCCATGCTTAGGTAGGCAAGAGAGGAGAGAGAGCATTCTGGAAGCTCAGAAGGTGGAACCCAAAGTGAGGTCTATGCCCCAGCCTTGCTGGGAATGAGTACATTCGTTATGTGGGAGAGTGGGAGCCCTTCCAAGGTGACCAAAGGTAGCTGAGTGATCCTTTGGGTCCACTTCACCATTTTATTCACTTGAAAATTCTTTCCATGGAAATGCCCAGCGGGGTGAGCGACATGGCAGGACCCTGATTCAGAAAGACTCAATGCTTGGAAGTCTGGATATAAGAAACCCGTCGGTCATGAATTATGTTATGAAAAGATTCACCTCTAAATTCCCTTCAAGTAGGAAATGGCTTCCCACTGTCATTTTTAGAACAGATCACTAGCTATTTGAGTAGGAGAGTGAGGAACGTAAGGTCAGGCAAAGTTAAAGGCACAACAAATAGGAAAATCCACTCACTGAAAGTCCTTGGATAGCTCTTAAAATACAGCCAGGAGAAGAGCCCTAATCCCCATGGTCTTACTTTTGTAGTATCGCCTTTGCCCTGTCACATGGGTGTCACAAGTCATGTGTCCAAATGTCTGTGCAGCCCCCTCACACACACACACACACCCAGAGCCTTGACTTCCTCTACTCTGAAACATAAGGAAGGAGGAGGAGGGCTATAAGAATTCTCTGCACTAAGGGTTTGGGGATCTCACAGGTCACAAAAGGCTGAAGACCAGACACCCTCCCTTCAACATTTACAGCAAATGCCTGCTCTACTTATGCTGGCCACAGGGGACTTGACTTCCTAAAGGCAGCATCTTCCACTTTGCACATCCTTGATGAGTGAGAAGTTGTTCTTGGTAAGCCCAACATAAGGGACTCCATCCCTCAACTGAGGTCTATCTTCCTGCACCTATGGGCCTTCTGTGTGTGACACTGTGGCCTCAGCCAAGGTGAACTGATACGAAGGCTGGAGTGGGCTCTTCAGGCCCAGAGTGTAGATGGTCAGGAAGGTGTCCAATCTCCGATAGGTGGTGATTTTCTGCATTACTTTCGGGGGCTGTGGGGCAGCAAGATGATACTAGAAATGCGAAGACCTTGAGCTGGGTGTGGTGGCGCACACCTGTAATCCCAGTACTTGGGAGGCTGAGGCAGGAGGATTGCTGCGAGTTTGAGACCAGCCTGGGCTACAATGTGAGCTCAAGTCCAGCCTGAACTGCGTAGTGAGACCCTGTCTCAAAAAGACCAAAAAAAGAAATAGGAAGACCCGTGCCCTCAATCTTTGCCACTGCCTCTAACAGCCAGTAAGTATTCATATTCTCCCTTACCTAGAAAATCTTACCAAAACCCGCGGTTTCAGATGATTGGCAAATTCCTATCTCCAACCCAAATGTCTCAGAATTCTGGACCTGTGAATCTGAATCTGCTTATTTACTACCACGTTTCAGTAGTCCGAGAGTGCTTTGGTTTAAATCTGTTCCCCCAAAAGGCTGTTGGAAACTTGCTACCCAAACCCCTTCCCAATGGGAAGTGCCCATTATAAAAGGACTTGGGGCTATGCAACTGATCTCTCTCTGTCTCTCATTCCCCTTCTTTCCCTCGCTTATCCTTCTGCCTTCCCCCATGATATGAAGCAGTATCAAAGCCTTTTGCAGATGCAGACCCCTTGGTCTTGGATTCTAAAACCATGAGCCACATAAATCTCTGCTCATTACAAATTACCTGCTTTGTGGTATGTTTTGTCACATAGCATAACCACAGCATAAAGCAGCCCCATGTGACTCATACAGCACCCAAACATCACCCTGGCCCTGGGTCTTTGTCATCCTAAGTGAATCCTCCCTCTGGCTGTTCCCTCAGTGCTGCCCAAAATAGAGCTTCTTTTATCAAAATGTAAAACCTTGAGCAATTAAGATGCTATAAATTGAAGAGTTCTTTCTGATGAATAAAATAACTCTTATTTCTAATGAATATGAGATGGCTTACATGAAGCTAAGTACTCCAGTGATTATAAAATAGCCAACATAGAACATCAACATTTCTTCTTTCACTGCTAAAGTGGCCCATTAAATCGATACCGATTAGGCATTTTTCTTTTGCAAAACTCTCTTCTCTGACACTGATTCTTTGTACAGTTTTCAATGTCCAGTCTGATTGGGCCAGAAATGCTTTTCTTTTCTTTATGTCTTTAAGGGACACTCTAAGTACTTCCTCCAAATAGCTGATCCCCAAAGGCAAATCTTGTGGGTACTTTGTGTCCCCCACCAACTTCCAAGGATAGTCTGGAGTTCATAGCACTTTATTTTTAGAAGCACTTCCCTCCACTTTACTGTTATTTAATTATTTTGCCTTGTCAGCCTATAGAGAAGAAAGAATCCACCGCTAAGAAATAAAAGAGTCTCCTTATTGTCCAGACTGGTGTGTAGTATTGTGGAGTTTGTGGCAGATTAAAATAACTATACGCTATCCCTACACTTATATCAATGAACCTCACGGCCATTTTTAGTCTGAAAAAGCTTCCTGTTCATCTATCAGGTCTGCTGTCGCCTTCTCCGGTCCAAGGGCTCCCGGCGCTGTTTTTCCTGTTTGTTGTTACCCTTACACTCACTCAGTCTTGGATCACTTGATCCTGATTTCTGGTGTATTCTTCACTTTGCAGCCCAGCATGACAGTTCTAAAACATAGCTCTGAACATGCTAAGCTTCTGCTCAGCATCCTCACCATTGTCTTCAGGGAAAATCCAAATGTGGTGCAGCTCTCCATGGCTCAGTCCCTGCCTCTTCCCTTTGCCTCTCTGTCTCCTACTGAACTCTGAGCAAGCAATGATCCCCACAAGGAGGCATAACTATATCCCCTGGCCTTATGCAAGGGCTCCGTCCCCTTCCTGGAATCTCCTTCATCTTCTCTTTTCTGGCTAACCTGTAGTCATCCTTCAGATTCCCTCTACGAAGTCCCCCTTTTCAGCTTGTTAAGTCTGGGTACCATGAGGCCTTCACTGACCTATTTTTCAAAGGGTGTTAAAGCCCAGCTAGACTATGGGCTCTCCTAGAGCAGGCAGTGTATCTCATTTCTCTTTGTACCCCAGAGGCTGGTACATATCAGGTGTTCAATAAAGACTTGTTGAATACACACAAACAAACCCACGATCTTATTTGATTGTGATGACATGTCAGGGAAATAGGCAGACCAAGAAATATCCCCAGGTTCACAGATGAGGAAACTAAGGCTCACAGATACACAGCCTGATCACAGCCTTTCCATGATCCCATGCTGTCCCTCAAAGGCTTCTCTCTGAATGTCTCACCTCCAGAGCACGGCAGAATGACTGCCTATGGGAGGGTGGGCATGCACCCCAGGTAGGCTGCCCTCAAGGTGCAGGGGCAGAGAAAAGATAAGACAACTGGTGGAACTTTGGTGAGACCTGCGCCTCTATCTGATGTGTCAGTCCTGAGTCTGAATGGCTTTGTTCCACATCTAGAAATACGAGTGGCAGGGATGGCTCACATCCAGGAGAAGGCCGTGATTACCAGCAATGCTCATCCTGTTTTTACCTTCAAATTCTCCCCAAATGATGCGGGGGTAGGGGAAACTCCCACGGCTACCCGTCAGGGGAAAAGGATGCCCTCCACGCTTGCAAAGGGATCCCCTGTGTCCCACTGGCCTTTGACTTTCCTAATGCATCTAATTTACTGAAAACCAAGGGGGACTTCATGCTGCATGTTGTACAGTTCGTGACCTTTCAGGGACCCTGTGGCCTCACATTAAAGCAGGCCTCCTGGGTTCCTGGGTGAGATGGCAGTTTCCATGAGCAAAGAAAGCAGGACTGGAAAATTGTGATGCCGAGAAACATGGCCATGGACAAAACAATAGCAAGGAAGGTCCCAGGGTGGAGGGGTTGTCGTCTGTTCAGGGAGCACCCAACCCAACCAATCTAGCATGGTGGGACTGGGATGAGCTGGAGGTGGGTGCTCTGGCTTCACTCACAGGATGTGTGACAGGCATTCAGTGCTGGCTTGCTGAGAAGCAGCTGACACGCCACCGAGTGACATCCAGGTAGGAAATATGCTCACGTGCTCCCCTCTGAAGTGTCTGAAATCCTCCACCAGTGGGCTGTTACTTGGGCTTCAGCTCATCCTCCCACTCAGCAAACAGGTCTGAGGGTCTTGTGTGCACCAGGCCCGTGTCAGTGAGGGCGCTGGTTCGGAGGGGGAATGTCCAATCCTGGGAGGTGCAATCCAGCTTCTGACCTGACTCCAGTCATGGTCCCCATGAGTCCTCATTAACCCAGGGGACTTCTCTCCAGACGAAATGAACCTAGGTGTACAGGCATTTGCTCTCTCCGTCTCTGTCTGTCTGTCTCGCTCTCTCTCTGTCTGTCTTGCTCTCACTCTGTCTCTGTTCTCTCTCTCTCTCTCTCTCTCACACACACACACATACGTACACACAGTTTGTGTACAATTCAGGGGGTTCTTGGCTTTCCCTGAAGCTCACCCATGGATCCCTCCCAAGTCCACTGTTAATATTGATGTGCTATATTCTTGAAAATTGTTAACAGAATAGATTTTAAGTGTTCTAAACACAATATAAAGAGAGATAGGTATGTGAAGTAACACATTTCCCAGTGTAGACATATTTTGAAACAACATGTTGTACATGATATATATGTGCAAGTTTTATATGTCAATTAATTAACCAAATAAACAAACATGACCCCTATGCATTAAAAAGTGAATCCTCATTTTAGATAGGAGAAAAACATGTAAATGGATTTTTAAGAACAAAACGAAACAAAACAAAACATAGAGCTGTGAAATCTTGGGTAAAGTTACATTCTTTGGGAATAAAGTAAATGGTAAAGAAGATTTCGCTTGTTATTCAGTCAACAAATACTTATTGAACACTGACTGTTTTCTACACACTGTGCTAGACCCCAGGGATAGAATGTGGAGTGAGACCGTACAGTCCCTACCCTTGGGATTCTGCCACCCGCTTGATGGCACAGTGGCACTTGGACTGAGTCTTGAGGTCCAGAAGGAAGATGCTGTGGGCGGGCTACACATGGGAGAGCTTCAGATGGGGAAGTGTGGTCTGAGTGAGCAGACAGACAGATGCCATCTCCCCAAGGATCCCCCTTGGAGAAGACATCCAGCAGAGGGGGGCCCCTGGAGGGAAGGGGCGTGCACAGCCTCAAACAGCTCATGTCAATCTGCACTCTGCTTCCCCTCCAGCCTCCTTCCATCAGGGCCTCAGCAAGGCACCGTGGAGGTTATCTCAGCCCTAAACCCCTCCACCACTGGCTGGAATTTCAAGAGCAAGAGAAATGAAAGCTCCTCAGCAGCCGGGCCAGTAGTGCCAGCCAATGCATTTCAGCAGGGCTTTGGTCCCTTTACGCACAGCCATTAATAGGGGCAGGGAGGACATGTGCAACTTTGAGCTTGGCTTCCTCCCCTTTAAGCTCAACATGAATTTTCCACCTGCAAGACTTCACTCTATTTGAACAGGAGGAAACCAGCTCCTGCCTTCCTTCCAGCTTCCTGGCACACTTAATAGCACCTATGATATTTTGGGTGGTTTTATTGCTGGCATTTAGAGGATGTTTTGTAAGTACTATGAAATAACCATTTGATAGAATAAATAAATGAAAAGAGATCCAGAAAAAATAATACAGACACTTCCGGCTTTGTAAAATTACTGTCAGTCAGTGGGCATATGGGCTCCTGTGAAGTTGGGCAGAAATCACAATATTGTTCTTGAAATGCTTCCCACTCTACCTGGCAAGCTTTTATCCATCCTTCAGAACCTGCTTAAATGTCTGTCCCATTTTATAAAGGCTTTCTCAGAACCTATGCAGTGGAAGGAAATAGACTTTTTTTGTTGCATCTCTACTCCATGCCAGAGACTGGGCTCTGTTATATATATATATATATGTTTTATAGATTTTTCTTTTTTTGGGGGGTGGGTACCAGGAGTTAAACTCAGGATCCTGCACTTGCCAGGCAGGTGCTTGTGCCCCTGAACTGTATCCCCAGCCTTCTGTTATATATTATCTCAAATCAACTTCCCTACAATCCCATAGGTAGGTACTAGTGCCACTTTACAGGTGAAGAAAGAAAGAGACTACAGTGGTAGAGACTTGTATAAGGTCCTCAAGTTCATAGGTGATGAGGCTGGAATCTGTGTTTATGACAAATGGCTGCAATTAATTCTGTTCATCCTGACTTTCATCGTGGGTCACACAGCTCCTAATCATTTATTGATTGGTTCTTCCCTTACATTTGTTGACGTCCCTTGGTATAGGGAGCATAATGCCCTTCCTGGAGCCCGCATGCCTCTCCCACAGGAGGGATGCTTGAAATGTTTGTGGAACTGAACATGGATTCCTTTAGAGATGTCTTATCTGCAGTCCTAACCTATATGGAGTTGCTTCTTATACCTCTTTCCTTGTCTTTTACTGCTTTCCAGACAAGCATTATGGCCACCAGCACATTAAGAAACCTAATCTATCTGGAAATCCTTCAAGGAATAAAAACAACTGCGAAAGAATGACCAGGAAGCTATCTATAGATTTAATGTAGATATCGATCCCGTTTTCTCTCTCTCCCTCTCCCTTTTCTTCTCCCTTCCATACTGAGGATTGAACCCAGGGCCCTGGGCATACTAAGCAAGTGCTCTACCACTAGGCTACATCCCTAGCCATTGACTTTAACTCTTAAGTAGTCAAAAACAAAATGTGGCCAAAAAAGTGGTTCCATTTACTTTCATCTTTCAGAAGCATACTTGTTCAAACAGCAGATCAAGACACAAATTCACAGAGACACTTGTCTCTCCTGTTTTTCCCATCCCCTCCTACCTATTAGCCTTGGGTCTCTCCAACTTGGGAGCTGTTCTCTGTATCACATATGTATAGTGTCTTTACTTATTGATAAATACATTATTTATGTGTTTGTCCATTTATTGAGTCTTGTTATATAGCAGACACTAAGTCCTATTTATGAATTAACATTAAATTTTCTCTGCACAGTTGAAGAAGAAACAAAGGCAGAATTATTAGGATGTTTTTGTCTGAGCGACAGAGCTAGAAAGTGGCACAGGTAGTAATTGAATCCAAGTGGGCCCACTCCAGAATACGAAGGTTTGACTTCTTTGTATTAACATCTTCCCATAGGCTCCCACAATCTTCCTGTCTCCTTGCAACTACTTCTTGGTACCTAACCCATCTGCCCTGCTGTCCTTGCTGCAGTCCTCCTCATCTCTTTTACTTCTGACCTTGTCTTAGCACTGGCTTAGAGAGGCTTCCTTGCACTCATGATGCAGTTGGGTTTCTGTTCTGAGTTTGTACTCTGCATCTCTGAACAGCAGATCCCATCCTCCCTCAGACAGGGAGCAGATTGCACCTGCCAAAAAAGCCACCTTCTCTGGCAGGCAGCCAGATTTCCTAATGAGGAGCACTTCTCTTACAAGATGCATTTGGTTCCAGAGTGTAGTTTGTTAGCTATATTATTAGTGGCCAGAATGATTCCAGGTCCTCCCCAAGGAAGGGGAGGGACTGTGGTCTGAGTCATGGTCACTGCATGGTGCCTCAGGGGGTGTCCTGGAGGCAGGAGGATTGCCCTGTACTTCTGCTATTTTCCTCCCTTCTCCCAGGTCCTTCGTTCCCAGTATGCTCTGAAGCCAGTGCTGCTTTGAGGGACATCCACATCCCTTGCTGGGGTGGTGGATGGAAGGAATGGTTTTCACTGCAGCACCCTCCTTCCTCTGCTTCCCACCACTATCATCATCACCATCACCATGGCCTCTCCATCATGCCCCACCCCAGAAGGCAGGAATCACAAGACTCCTGGGCAGTAATTAGGGGCTTGCTGATTTACAGAGAAAATTTCTATAGGGAAATCAGAAAGGGAAAACTTAGCCAGCTGTTTGGGGGCCCTCTGATGTCTAGAACCCTGCCTCTTGAAGCTATTTACTGTTGAGTAGCCTCCTGACTCTAGACGCCAGGTAGATTTTTCCCACTTCCGGAGCCCGTGGGTTTGGAGTTATGTGAAGGAACTTTGTCTCAACTGTGTTCAGTGGGGAAGAGGAGGCCCGCCTAGGCATGTCTGGCTGCTCAACACTAAGTCCTCTGGTCTGTGCAGCAAACGGAAGGGCCACAGGGTGTGCAGTTTCCCCGCTGGACCATCCATTCTCTTCAGCTATTCAGAGAATCTTTGGGGAGTTATTGTTGACTTTGGTGAAAGGAAAGCCCCTTTGTGGAAAAAACATGTGGGCAGTTCATCAAATATTAGAAGATGGGGGAGAC
Organism: Chinchilla lanigera; assembly: GCF_000276665.1. Taxonomy (NCBI): domain Eukaryota; kingdom Metazoa; phylum Chordata; class Mammalia; order Rodentia; family Chinchillidae; genus Chinchilla; species Chinchilla lanigera. The sequence continues at coordinate 7,991,461 of NW_004955481.1, forward strand.
TAAGATTATCATCGACCTCTGGTAGGGTCCTCTGGTAGGGCCTAGAGCAATGATATCAGAGTTCTGAGCTCTGATCTACTGCCTAGTAGCTCTGAGTTCTTGGACTTTTTATCAGCACTTGGTTTTATTGTCTATAAAATAAGGACAATGCTAACAGCAAATACTTAAGAATCCACTTATAATAAAGCTCTTTATATAGATAAGATCATCAAACTCAACAACCCTCATAAGAAATTACAACAAATTTAAACCAACAGAAATTTATTTTCTCACAGTTCTGGAGATCTAATGTCTTGAATGCAAGGTGTTAGCTAAGCCATCCTTTCTCCAAGGGATTTCTAGAGTCTTGACTTTTTGTCTGTCAACTTCTGGTTGCTCCTAAGATTTTTGATCTTATAGCAGAAGGACCCTAATCTCTGCCTCCACGGCCTTTTCCCTAGTGTCTAAATCTCCCTTTCCTCTCTCTAAAGGGTACCACTCACTGGATTTAGATCCCATGTTAAATCCAGGGTGATTTCATGCTGAGATCTTTTACTTAATCACATCTGCATCTATTTCCCAATAAGGTCATGTTCACAGGTACCAGGGTAAGGACTTGGAAGTATGGGAGGGGGGCTATGAACTGGGCATTTCTTTTATACTCATTTTATAGGTGAGAAGATGATCAAGGTCACGCGTGCTAAGTGGTAAATCTGGCATGCAAGCCCTGATGGTCCAATTCCAGAGTTAATTTTCAAAAGTTACTGGATTAGGAGGCTGAAGTGAGAGGACCACTTGAGTTCAGGGTTCAAGACCAGCTTTGACACCTCTTAAAGGCAAAAAGTTACTTCATTAGACAAATATTTATGGAGTCAGTATAAAGAGCACAATAGTGGAAGAAATAAAACAGAAAACTCTACATGTGTTCAAGGAACGGCCAAGAGGTCTGTATGTCTGAGGAAGAGCGTGCAAGGGGTGTGGGAGGAGCTGATCTGCAGAAGCTTCTATTGACGCTAATGTTTACTCACATGAGACGGGCAGGGTTTTGAGTAGAGAAATGACAGTGTCTGCTTTGTGTTGTCGAAGGACCCCAGTGTGACTACCGGGGTTAGAAGAGACTATTGCTGGGCATGCCCAAGGAGGCAGTGTGAAGGTCATTGATCTGCTGATGGCATGGAGGAGGGAGGCTGCTAAGTGGCTGGTGCATATTGTAAAGGAACAGAATGGGCTTTGTAAGGAAGAGGAATCAAGGATGATGCCAGGATCTTCGACCTGAGCACCTGAGGAATTGGAGAGGCCACTGACTCTCTTACTTATGTTGCAGAGTTCTTATTAAGGACCCAAGGAGATAGCAAATGGCAAGTGCTATGTGACTAGAGAACTCTGCTCAATGTCGTTTGTTGTTATTATTATATTTATCATTATTATTATTATTGTTGTTGTTACTATTTCATGACCCAAAACTTTTTCCAGCTCCAGCTGACAGGAGGTGCCAGACTGGGTTGAACTGCTGTCAAGAAAATCAGCCTCTCAATTATGAGGGAATGTAATTAGCTGACTATAACTTTAATTTGTTCTTTTTTAGCACTTCCCCCTCTCCCCTGCCTGTGTTGAGTACATCTCCCTCATAATGGACAAGACAATATCAGTAGAGACAGAAATAGAGGAAACAGTGGCAATTTTGAGATTATCTCCTGGAGAGCCTTTCACCTCCTCCCCACCAAGAAACTGCATTTAAATGGAGGAGTTGTAGGCTCTCTACACTTCACAGTGGGAATGAAGGGCACTATGACAGGCTAACATTCTACATATGATGAATTCATTCCCTTCCAAACTCACCCTGTCACTAGCGGAATCCTTATCAACATGACCATTTTCTGTTGATTTTTCTTAAAGAAGAGCAATGTTCCCTATTTAATTCACCAATGTCCTGATGAATTTTCATTACTTCTTCAGTTCATTCATTCTAATAGTTTATAACATTTATTAACACCATGTAACTCTTATTTTTGTACCATTCCCATTTTACAGATAAGGACAATGAGGTACACAGAGGTACAATTGACTCATTCCAGGCCACACAGCTATTAAAAAGCAAAGCAAAAATTCCTTCTCCAAAGCAAAATTTCCACTCGTCCAATGAGTTTTCAAAGTAACCACTATTAGTTTCAAAGAAACTAAGCTCTACCTGCCACCTTTGCAAAACAGTTCTTTATTAACATTAGTGAAGAGTTGAAATCATAGTGGCTTTAATGAAAAACAATTTTATTACTTTCAAATGTTATATAAATTATCAACTACGATATAATAGAGTGCAAATAATGAATATGAAGAGAGTTAATGAAAAAATTACAATTCATAATAAGTTTGCAGAACGTAAGCGTGTACCATAAACATGAAAGACCTTTAACATTACAGTAATTAATTGCTGGAATCAGAAGCACTGCCACATGAAAGGAATGCTTAATTTGAGGGCCCTTATATTGATCAAGAAAAAGAATACTGATTTTAAATGGATTTACTTTATATGCAGATAGTCCCAAAGTTCTCAGTAGCAGAGATTATTTCAAACTATTTACTCAGAGAAGATCACAGATATTGTATCTGCTTTTATATCAAACTGTGAATAAATAGAGCCCAAATTAAAAGGCATTTACTGTATCCACACACATCTGTTGTATCTTCCATTTGTAGTTCTTTACGGAGCTCTGGTTACAGCAGAAATGGGACACCACTTATGTGCTCTGGTCTATTTTCCTGTGTTTATATGACAGGCCAAGATTTGTAGTCCAGTGTTGTGTACTCCATCATCCTTTGCACAGTAATAATTGGTTAACCTAATGGTTTAGGAGTTGAGACCTATCAGAGTCTTAGCTGTGCCACTTTCTTGTTGTGCAAATCTAGGCACATCCTTTAATCTATCTGGGCTTTGGATTTATCACCAGATGAATTAAGATAATAATAATATTTCTTTTATGGTCCTAGTTTGAGGATTTGAGCATTGTATGTGAGGCGTCTACCATGGCAACTTGTGCTTTAAATAGTTAAAGGTGTCACTTATTACAACTGAGCCATATAACCCCACCCCTTTCCTTCAGAGAGGAGGAACTAATGCTTCAGGAAGTTAAAGCGACTTGCCCCAAATCACCTGGCTATCTAGTGACCCAGATGGTTTAAAAGCAGAATCAAGGTGTCCTGCTTCAAGCTCAATACCTCATTAAGCACTGTGCTCCCACTGGAGAACATCTCCTCCCACATAACCATCATAAAACCTCTCCACCTGGAACATATCCATCAAGAAAGCTCATTGCCTATGAGAGGACATGCTGGGAATGGACAAAGTCACAAACGATCTGAATTTCCTAAAAGTCCTCCTGCCTGATAGCTAGGGAAGGAAGATCCCAGTCCCCCAGCTGTAGGCATTTAAAATGAGACTTTCTCCATGACATGTGGTCAGCCCCAAAATGTATCAAAACTGCTGGTCCCCTCCATCTTTCACAAGAGATTTCCTAAATGTGAGGAGGGAAGCTTTTGCTTTCTAGTGTGACCTTTGACTGTCCTACGTTATTGGCTCTGATCCTTTTCCACCTAAAGCCTGAAACATCTCCAGAGGTCCTGCCCTCAGCCTCCACCCTTTGCAACCCATCTGCACATCTTCCTGCATTCCACCAGCCTCTGGCCTTTCTGTGCTGCTTCAGATTGGCTAATGCTTCCTAATTAGTGGCCCCTTTGGCTCTCTTGGGTTTGCGCCAATTCATTAGTAAGTTTAGGACAATGAAAGGCAGTCCTATTTCAAACAGAGTACTAAACTTCCAGAGCTTATTACCCCCAGCAGGCAGTATAGATTCACAAGGAATGTAGCACCTGCTTAATATAAGCAAATGCACTAACCTCATTAGGCAGGCATCATCTGACCTAAAACCTTCCCTAACTATCTCAGGAGTAATCAAATTCTATCACTCCCTTTACACTGTTACTAAGAGAGAGGACTTTGTCCCAAAGAGTTATTCCATTCTAGTGCCCTGGCATTTTCTCTGGAGTCTCTTATTAAAGTAAAACAATAATAATAACAAACACCTGTGCAGAAATCGGACCGTGCTTTGTCTTTCCTTGTCTTTAATGCTGCCCACTGGCATCTGTGAAAATTCACTGTTACTGTTTTGAAAGATGCCCTTCCTAGAGCAGCATGCTGTTTTCAATTTTTGATTGGGCTTTGTGTGTTTGTTCTGCTCTCTCCTTCATGATGTGGTCAGGGTTCAGAGTGGATAAGGCATCCTGCTCTAAACCAGCTCCCCATCCTCTTGAGGCTGACTATTTCAGCTGAGAAGTTTCTGGCTGCATGTCAGAGAAAACTCAATTCAGACTGGCTCATCCATAAGGAATTCTCAGTTCACATAAGCAGCAGCCTAGGACAGTTTTCAAACACTGGATACACACAGTGCCTTTTGTAAGGGAAAGGTAGCAAATAAGGTGAGCCCTGCCGCTGCCGGACTCACAGCCAAGGGAGAGTTTCTAGACTATCGAGGAGAGAGAACCTTCACAGGGCCTGGGTGGTCTCCCTGAATTGAGCTGAAGGAGACCAAAGGGCTACCTAGAGTTCACAAGTGGTGAACCTAAGAAGAAAAGGCTGCAGAAAGGGGGGCTGCGGGGGGTCTCCCTACTGATCAGGTATGTGTGATCAAACTGCCAAGGCAGAAGAAAGGACCACCACAGGTGGAACAATCCTGAGATCTCCCAGGGCTGGAAACTGTGTGTTTCTATCAGGGGAAGGCCATTGTTTCAGTTGTAGAAACAAGTTTGCCACGGGCCTGGGCTGATCTGGGCTGACCATACAACTTAAAAGCAAGCCTCTGAAGTGGGAGTTGGCAAACATTTTCTGCAAAGGGCCAGGTAGTAAATATTTTAAGGGTTGAGAGTCATGTGGTTTCTGTCTTACCTGCTTAAATACGCAGTTGTAACGTAAAAGGAGCCCCTGAGAATATGTAAATGAATGGGTGTGGCTGGTGACTGTCCCTTTAGCACCTCACTCACAAAAACAGAAAGGGGGCTGAATTCAGCCTGCAAAATATGATCTGCTGATCTCTGAAAGCACCAAAATTGTTTGTAAGTAATTTAACTGTATTCCAGAAAATTCAGAATGCCTGGCATCCAATGGACAATTAGCAGGGATGCAAAAGGAATGAGAGGATTCTGTCCTGTAATGAGGAGAAAAATTAATCAGTAGAAACACATCGAAGAAAACAGAATCTGATTAATGGACAAGAATATTCAAGTAGCAGTTATAAATATATAGTATTTGTTCAAGAAGGTAGAGGAGAGTGTCAGCATGACAAGGAGCAACATAGAAGACATAAAGAAGACTCAAAGGTGAGAAGTTTCTTAGATGAAAGATATACTAGGTGGAATTAACAGCAGCTTCGATATTAAAGCAAAAGGGTCAGTGACCTTGAAGACATAGCGATATAAACACAGAATAAAAGGTCAAAATAAAAATAATGAGTATCAAAAAAAATGAGTATCAGTGAGCTGTGGAATGATATAAAATGATCAAATATTCATGTAATTGCAGTCACAGAAGAGGGAAGGGAAAAGTCTTGAAGGAATAATGACAAGGCTTTTCCAAAATTTTATGAAAATTAGTAACCAATAGATGCAAAAAAATCAACAAACTTCAAGCATAAGAGACATGTAGAAAACTATGCCAGAGGACATAAAATCAAACTGTTAAAGGTAATGAGAAAAGAGAAAGTATTAAATGAAGTCAGAGAGATAGATGTTGTAAACAGGAACAAAGATAAACATGAAAGCGGGTGTCTCCAACACAGTGAACATAAGAAGACAGAGAGTGATCTTTTAAAGAATGGAAAGAAAATAACTGCTAACCTAGAATTCTAGTGAAAAATATGTTTCAAAAATAAAAGTAAAGTAAGGGTTTTGTGAAACATAAGGATGACAGAATTCATCATTAGAAGGCAGCTTCCACATGAAACATTAAAATAAAATCTTTAAGCAGAAAATACATCGACATCAGATGGAAGTCTAAATTTACATAAAGATTATGTATGTAAATATACACTTTTTATTTTAAAGGTTTCTTTAAAGTTATGCTTAAAAAGTAAAATAATAATATATGGCAGGGTCTATAGCATATATAGAAGTAAAATGCATGACAAAAATAGTAGCAAAGCACTAGGGGTGTAGCTTGGTGGTAGAGCATGCATCAACATGCACCATCACCTTAAAATAATAATAAAACAAATCAGTAAGATAAAGCAGGAGAGATAGAAATATATTTTGTAAGTTTCTTATCCTATATGCAAAGTGGTGTGGTATCTACTTACATATACTGTGATAAATTAAAGATTTGTGCTGTAAACTCTATTTGTGTTCCCTAGAATAGGGAGAGGTGCCACTGGCGTCTAGCGGGTAGAGACTAAGGTTGCTTTTAAATATCCTGCAGTGCTCAGGAAAGTTCCCCATAACAAAGAATTATCTATTGCAAAATGTCAAGAAAGAATTATCTAGCAAAGGTTAAGAAAGCCTGCTGTAGCCCTGGAGGTAGAGTTCTGTGGCATAGTGCTTGCCTAGCATATGTGAGGCCCTGGGTTCAATCTCTAGCCCTGAAAAAAATAATCTGCTGTAGAGCAGTTACTAAAACAGAGAGAAAAGCAATAGACTAAGAAACCAAGAGAAATAAAATAGACTCAAAAAATGCAACTAACACAAACAAAAGAGATAGAAAAAGTAATAAAGTAATTGGAAAAGGGAAAAAAGGTCAGATCGGCAAATAACAATCAAATGAGTTGGTGGATTTAAACTCAAACATATCAGTAATCTCATTGAATACAAATTGTCTTCATAGCCTCAAAATTAAAGGCAGAGATTGTTAGATTGTATGAAAAGTGCAAGACTTAACTATATGCTGTCCACAAAAAAACCACAACTTTAAACATAAAGATAAAAGGCAAAGGATATAAAAGAGTAAATTAAGCTAACATTAGTCAAAAGAAAACTTCAGTGCCTTTACAAATGTTAGACAAAGTAGATTTCAGAGCTAAGACTATTACCAGGAGTAGAGTTTAATCTCATAGTGATAAAGGGGTCAATTCTTCAGGAGGATATAATGAAAAGGTGTTCATAATCCTAACAGCATTGCTTTAAATACATAAAATAAAAACCAATAGAACTGAAAGAAGAACTAGACAAATCCACAATTACAGTTGGGAACATCAACACCTCTCTCTCAATAATGCATACAATATGTACACTGAAAATCAGTAATTACATTGATGACTTAATGCTTACTAGTGAAAAGTGTACTCAGCAGCTTTTCATTACTATAACAAAATATCTGAAGCAGGTTACTTTATAAAGAAAAGAGGCTTGCTTTGCACATGCTTCTGGAGGTACAGGGTCCAAACAGTATGATGCAGGCTTTGGTGAGAGCCCCATGGGCTGTATCACATCAAGGTGGGAGCATATGTGTATCTCTATGTTTGTTCTGCCTCTTTTTTTCTTTTATTATTTTCTTTATTTTCTCCTCCTATTCCCCCTACTCCTCCTTTCCCTCCCTCTCTTCTCCCCTTCCTCCTTCTTCTACTTCTTCTTTTCTCCATATCCCTCTCTCTCTAAGTTCGAGAAGGCCAACAGAAACATATATATATTTCCTCCCTCCCTCTCTGGATTGAACTCAGCACTTTGCACAGCTCTGCACTGCTGGGATTCAGTCACGGGGGCTCCATCCTGGTGACCTAATCTAATTACTTCCCTAAACTTCGTCTCTAAACAACATATTCAGATTGTTACACCCTCTTAGTACCATTAACACAAGACCTTGAGGGTAAAACTCTAACATTAGTTTTGAGGGGTAAACCATATTCAAACCACAGCAAAGAGTGAGGTTCTTTTCTAAGATCAAAGACAAGACAAGGTGCCTGCTCTCACAATTTTGATAAAGCATTGTAGTGGAGGTCTAGCTAGTTCAGTAAGACAGGGAAAATTAAACAGAAGGCTCACAGACTGGAAAGGAGGAAATAAAATTGACTGTGTTCACATGAAATAATCAGCTACATAGAGAATCCTAAGAAATTTACAAAAAGGCCAGCAGAACTAATAAATGTGTTTAGGAAGATTACACAGTGAATGATTAATATACAAAATTCAATTATTTCAACATACTACCTACAAATAATTAGAAATTAAAATTTTAAAAATAATATTACTTATAATAGTATTAAAATATGAAATATTTAGGGATACATTTTGATAAAATATGAATAAGAGGTATACACTGAAAACTATAAAACATTACCAGGGAAATTAAAAGGGACCCACATAAATACAGAGACATGTCATACTATGGCCAGGAAAACTCAATATTGTTAAGATGTCAATTCTCACTGAATTGATTTATAGATTAAATGAGTTCTAATCAAAGCACCAATACAATTTTTTAAAAAATAGAAACTGAGAAGATAATTCTAAAAATTCTAAAAATGTGAAAGACCAAAGATATCTAAACAATTTGTAAAGAACAATATTGAAGGACTTACACTACCCATTAAGAATTTAGCATAAAACAACAACAATTGAGATGGTGTGACATTTATATAAATTTAGACATATGGATCAGTGAAACAGAGAGTCCAGAAATTGATTTACACAAATAACATCAGAAGTCCTTAGGAGAATGCAAATCCACAGTTAAATATCACTGTGTTATGGATCCTCTGCAAAGCTAAAATCAAAAATACAGGCCACCCCAAGTGTTAGCAAAATCGGACAACATCTAGAACTCTCACATGGGCTGGTAGGGATATATAAAGGAATAATCACTTTGTGAAACAATTTGGTGATTTCTTTAAAAGAGAAACATCCTACAGAAGGACCTACCACTTTCATACATGGGTTTTACCCAAGAGAAATAACGCATAAGTCTATGCAAAGACTTGCACGCAAATGCTCAGGAGCAGCTTTATTTGTAATAGTTCCAACCTGGAAACAACACATATACCCATCAACAGGCTAAAACAAAGTCACTTTTAAAAAGCCATCTATCTACACAATAGCAATATTATTCAGTAATAGAAAGGAATAAACTATCAATACATGTAACAATATGAGCAAGTCTAAAAATTATTACGCCTAGTTAAAGAGAGACAAAAAAGGGACCATACTGTATGATTCTATTTGTATAAGTTCTAGAACATGTAAACGAATCCACAGTGACAGAAACCACAAAAGTGGCTCTATAGGCCACAAAGATAGAGTGATGGAAATTATTTCCTTCTGCTGATGGGCTTATAGGCATCTATATTTGTTAAGACTCCTCAGATTGAATACTTTACGTGCATAGTATTGCATGGTGATCATACTTAAGTAAAGCGATAAAAATATTAAAAGGGGGGGCAGGAGGAAGGTGAAGGAGCAGAAGAGAAGTTCCAACATGTGGGCCATATGACCAAGGACCATCTCTACTCTGCCATCCACAATGCTGGCTTCTCCTGAGGCTGGTTCCCCATGTGACTGTGGGGTGTCACTCACAATTAGTGTGATGGTTAATCTTGGTTGTTAACTTGATTAATTTTAGAAGTGATAGGAGATCTGCACACACCTCTGGATGTGCATGGGTGTGTCATGGGAGCGTGACTATATCTTGTCCCAGTCCCTTCCTCATTGGCTCTGCCCATATGCTCTGTTTCCTCTGTCACGCCCATCCACCATGACCTTTCTGCCTTAGAGCAGCCCACTACGGGCCAAACCTTTGAAACTGTGAGCCAGTCGCTTCTCTGCCTTTTGACTAAGATCAAGTGTGAAACTGTGGGCCAAAATAAACTCTTCCTCCCTTAAATTTTGTACATCAGGTATTTTGTTCCAGTAAGGGAAAGTTGACCAATGCAATCAGTGTTATCAATTTCTGTTATGATTTATATCTAGATGTCCCTCAGAACCTCCTGCTCTTGTAAGTGAGGCTTTTGGGAGGTGACTGGATCATTGGTGCATGATACTCATCAGTGAGTTAGTCCATTGATGAGTTTACACTTCAGTATGATACTGGGAGGTGAAGCCAGGTTGGACGAGGTAGGTCATGGGGGACATGGCCTGGAAGGCTATACAGTAACTCCCTTCCTCCTCCATTTATTGCTCTCTGCTTCATGCTGCTGTACCATTTCCTGTTGTTCCTCTGCCATATGCCTCTGCCATGCTGGCCTGCCTGGAAGCCAGCTGTGGACTGAGATCTTTACGGACTATGAGCCAGAATAAACCTTTCCTCCTTACAGTTGTAGGTATTGGGTATTGTGTCCCAGTGACAAGAAACTAAGACAATTTCCTTGTTCAGCTCCCCAGGAAGGGAAACAGATTTCATACAGCTTCCCCAGCAAGTTCCTCTTCCAGCAAGTTCCTCTTCATATATCATTGGCCAGAATTGTGCTACACGCCCATGTGAGAATTCTATTAATCAGGTACACCTTATTATTTAGTTGAAGTCGATGTTGTGGTATTAAATCCAAGATTCACTACACTGATCTTACTAAGTAAGAGCTGGTTTTAATTTTTCACCATACCATGAATGATGTTCTTTTCTTTCTGTCTCTCCTTCCCTCCCTTCTGCTTTCTTCTTTCCTTTTTTCTCTTGGTAAAGACATTTTACAGGCAGAAGGCGCACATTAATCCCTGGTTCTAAGAAAGTGTTTGGACATAGAAATAATAAATGTTCGAGCAGATGGAAATGCTAGTTGCACTGATTTGATCTTTATATATTATATATAATATGTATTGAATTATCATACTGTATCCCATAAGTAATCACAGCTTCTATGTATCAATTTAAAAATTAAAGTACTTGAGCATATTTATGAAGGATGGAACTGTAAATGGGGACAAGAAGATGGGGTTAAGTTTGCTATTAATGATGACATTCACTAAAGACTGCCTACCTCCCCTGCCGTCTGTTGGGTGAGTAGGAAGCAGAGGCGTGGCTGCTCCTGGAACCTTCACCTCTAGCCTTTAGGTATCCATGAATTCAGATCTTGTGTGAGTCAATACAATCAGGTAGGAGTTGGCTTCTATATTACAAAGCATTATTCATGCTTTATTCAGCTCCATGACATGGTCTAAGATTGATCTCAAGAGAAAAAACTAGGAACCTGCCTCTCTGATGTGATTTCTTATAAATGCTCAGATATTCACACTTTACAGGATGTTAAGCAGTGTCAAATTTTCTAATTGACATCCTAGGTAAGGAAATAGATGGATTATTTTAAGAAAACACACTTCTTTTTTGCTATAGGATTCAGTGAACTGTTTGGCTTGAAAGGTGGAAAGCACGTGTGTCCATATATATTTTTACTTTTCCTGAGTTAGTCTTTGCTCAAGGACTGCTCAGCATCGGTGGTTGAGAGGACAGAAGCTTGCTGAGTAACTGCCAAGTCCACTCTGGATTTCAGGGAAGTGTCTAACCTACTTGATATAAAATACACATTTGAAGGTCTTTTAATTGTATCATTTAGTGTTGATTTTCTAATTACAAAGACATTTTATCTATGCTTTTAAGGAGGGAAAACCCTACCTAAGTCTACTTAGACCCTTTGATAATGCCTGATAAGTGTCCGGAAGTAATCAAGCTTTCCCCTGCATGAATCTGGAGATTAGGGGCTTGGTTTGCAGTAGGTTGCTTTTCCCTAGCTTCATCGTTCTCTCCTCTCTCACAGCCCAGGAGATTTGTGCCCAAATTCAGAGCTAAGGGAGGTGTATGTAAATCAATGTCAGGTTCAGTTGCCAGGTGATCAGCCCATCTAGTACTCTGCTTTTCTTGCTCTGGAGCCTTTATCATTGCTTGGTCTTGATTCCAGATCTACTATGTCTTCACCCCCAACATTCTGTCTCACTGTTGGAGGGCTATCCCTGGCCTGCCAGGATCTGCACGCACCCCTTGGAAAGCCAGAACTACCTAGACCTTACATGCCTGTAGGGAGCAGCCCGAAGCACTAACTGACAGGTGGGGGGTGTGCAATGGTCAGTGCTTAGGGTGACAACACTGAGGTGTGATCTAGGTTATCAGAACAACACCTGGACATCTAGCATAATGCAGATTCAGATTCAGTCTGGAATGACGACTGATAATGTTTCTGGTTCAGGACCACGCATGCTTGGAGTCCCAAGGTTCTATACTATTTCTAGAAGGATTCAGCAGGACCCAGCAAGCAAAGGTCCCATCTCTGGGGCTTTACTTGGTTGCCTTCCTTTGCTTGGGCCATCTTCCAGGTCCCATGGGTTACTTCTGGGAGTACCATCTAATAAGTCATGTCCACACAAATCCTTGTATCAAGGTTGTCTCTAGGAAGCCTATCCTAAGGCACTGGATATTAAGCCCCTTAGCAGGTGTTCAAGTCCGACTGAGACAAGGTGCCAGCCTCTCTATCCACACCTATCTGCCACCATCTCCTTTAGCTGCCCTGTGTGCGAGTCTCACCAATTATCCACTCACCCAGGGATGCCACGGACTTTCTAAGACACCTGACTGACTCTTACTTACGCTGTTCATTTATCTGGAATTCTTGCTTTCACTTCTCGGCACATTGAAAGCCCCTTTGTTTTATGAGGCTCATTTTTCCTACCTCTCTCCCTCTTTCCCTCCTCCTTCCCTCCCTCCATCCTTCTCTCCCTCCTTCCCTCCCTCCCTTCCTTCCTTCCTTCCTTCCTCCCTTCTTTCCTTCCTTCCTTCCTTCCTTTCTTCTTCCCTTTCTTCCTTTCTTCTTTCCTCCCTTCCTCTCTGGAGATTGAACCCAGGGGTGCTCTAACACTGAGTTATATTTGTAGCCCTTTTTATTTTTTTGTTTTTTGCAGGTCTCACTAAGTTGCCCAGCTTGACTTTAAACTTGCAGTACTCCTGCCTCAGCTTCCCAGGTAGCCAGCATTACAGACATGTGCTGCTGCATCTGGCCTCAAGATCTCTTCCTTCCTTTCTTTCTTTTCTTTTCTTTTCTTTCTTTCTTTCTTTCTTTCTTTCTTTCTTTCTTTCTTTCTTTCTTTCTTTCTTTCTTTCTTTCTTTCTTTCTTTCTTGAGACAGGGTCTCACTATATAGCTCAACCAGGCTTTGAACTCACTACATACCCCAGGCTTGCCTTGACCTCATGGAAATCCTCTTGTCTCAACCTCCTGAGTGCTAGGATTACAGGTGTGTGCCACCATGCCCGGCCTTCGAGGTTTATTTCTAATGCTGTCTTTACCAGTGGGCTACTGCTGACCCCTACATTTAAAGTCAGCCCCCCTCCCTTGCATCTTCTCATCATGTTACTTATGTCTTGGGGTTCTCATCCAAATATTGAGTATCCCAATTATCACCATGATCACTGTCAGAGTCACAGTGATGATCAAAGGAGACAGTAGGTGTAAACTGCTCCCTAGGCTGCTATGATGTTGACTATTTATGTAGGAAAAATACACCACCTGTGAACTTCCTTGTGTAGTTTTTCCAAAATAAATTTTTTTCTCTTTAAACATCTGTAACACGAAGCCTTGGATTTACATGACTGGAAAGTAGGGCACATATTTATTAGGTACAATCTTAAGCCTTATATTTGTAGACTGAGGTATAAATCTGCTATTCCTAGATTGGGAATCTCTTGCCATTGACTTACAATACTGTAGAGCTCACTATATCACACAGTACATTATCAAGACCACTGCCGAAGAAGGGCAGTGTCAAGGATCTCAGGGTAGAATATACAGGGAAGCCCAGCTTCTGGGTTATCTCAGAGGAGAACTAGGGGTCATCAGCTTTCCCTACTCTGTATCTTAAGCTGTACAGCTGGTTACAATAGACTGAGTGGAAAAATTTGCAGAAAGTCATAAAGTTTAACATTTGCCACTTCTTAGAGAATGATGACAGCACCCAGGCAGGAATATCTGGAGCTTAGCAGGTTGTGTGAAGACTGGACTGAGAGGTAGGAGGCAGAAGACGAATGTGGGAAAAGCTAAGTTAGGCTCTGGGCTTGACAAATTATTATTCAGCTGGCTTGCCTGAATTGTGACATTATTTATTAAAATAGAGAGAAAATTTAAATAGGGAGATGTCAGCCCCAACCTCAACCTTCCTCCTGAGCACAGGCAGCTGGCACAAAGCAGCCGCTGCATAGCCCAAAACCCACACGACAGCAGTATGGGGGAGAGAAAGTCATCGTGTCTATTTAGAGTCTCATAGACTCAGGCACAAGGCGGGGCTTCATCGCCCAAGCTTCATGACCTTGGACAGGTTCTCTCCCCTTTGCAATTCTCAGTGTTCTTACTTTAAACAGGAGTTATCATTTATTACTGAGTCATTAATAGGACTAATCCTTGATTATGGCTGGGAAAGCATTCTGACAAAACCTCAGGACATGATAACCACTCCTAGGGGTCGTGATAGTTTGGTTGGTATCTTACAGTTTGGAAAGTTTCCCACTCCATTGTAGCAAATGGCTACTGCTGATCACCTGTTTTACCTCAGTGTTCTGACCCTCCACTACATTACAAGAATGGCCACCCTTATGTCCTCATCCTCCTGGGTCATGATGGGAGGCTCTGAGGTTGATAGCCTCGAGCGGATGAGAGAAAGGAGGAAGACAATTGATTCTAATCCTGCCAAAGTCTTATTGGACATGGAATTTAAGAACATATGTTCATTCAGCAGATGTACAGTGTGTTGGAGAGGAGGAGGATGCTCTGGCATCATTTGGGGTACTGGGAGAAAACCTTCATTTGTACCTACAACTGTGAAATTTGAGATTCCAAGGAGAGAAGGCATGGTCCAGGTTGTCACCTACCTATATGCCTTTCTAGCCTGAAGGCTTTCATTGGGCATGGATGCCCACCCTCTCTGACTCTGGAAACAGGGCCCAGGTCTCTGAGGTATGGGCCCTGGCACCGCCGCTTGCCTACTGGATGAGTCTGGGAAGTCCCTGGATTCTTTTAAGCTGTAATTACTACTTCCTTTGTAAGAATGAGGCATTTGCACATGCCCCGCCTTCCCTCATGCACTGCCGGGCTACCATATGCCAATCGCACTACATATACAAAAAGGAAGCAATGCCTGGCACCCAGTGAATGGTCAAGGGAAGCTATGAGCATGCCTAGCCTCTCAGTTCCTTTTTACTATCATTTCTTAGCCAGCCCCTTCAGCAAATAGGGAAACTCAGACTCAGAAAGGTTAAATTACTGAATCCAATCCACATAGCCGTCAAAAGGTACAATTAAATATAAATCCTGACTTTAAAACTGCAGCCTTTGGTGGGGGGACTATACTTCACAATAACCTACTGTATATTTTATGTAGCATTAGAAGAGAGGCACTCAGAAGCTTTGAACAGTCATGATCAGGAGATGGAAATGTTCATTACCCTGATTGGATCATCATATGCATTCTATATGTGTACTGTAATATTACACTATACTTCTTAAATGGAAATAATAACTGCCCTGGCTTGATCATTACACATGGTAGGCAGACATCAAGTCACCACACCATACCTCTTAAATTTGGGTGATTAAAATAATTGGTAAGTTTTTTAAAATCTCAAGACCACACCCTTTCCTCCATAGAATGCTACCTGTGGGCTAAAGTAGATGAGACAGTGAGGATGATGATGGTGATGATGATGATGATGATGACCATGACGATGACACATAGAAGAGTATCAGTGGAACCCGTAGGACAAGATGCTCCAGCCTCTGGTGGCCACCAAGAAGGGTAAAGGTACAGCTACCTGCAGGGAGCCTCCCAAAGCCCAGGTGGGAGTGTGGAGCTGGCTGAAATGGCTTTTTTAGTAAATGGCTTTTTTTGGTAGAAATAATGTGCCTCTGTCAGAAACAAGAAGCTCCAAGTGAAGAGTTGGTGCCCTGGCTCCTGGCACCATTTGGCTGCTTATATCTGATTAAGAAGCATTATCGTGCTTGGTGGTGGTGGTGCCTCACATGAACAACTCAAGTGACGTGAGTGTTCTGGTGGGCTTGTGACAGTGTGGAACTGTGGAAGAGGCTAAAATTCAATTCTGGCAGGTGGGAAGTGGCTGGATTTAAGATAACAAATAGGATTCAGAAGGTTAACTGGAACACACCAACACCACCCAGGGCTTCTGATGGCATGAAACAGATGGGAGGAGCAGTCTCCACCCTGGCATCAGAACGTCCACTGTAAGTCACATGGAGAGAGCTGTGCCCTCCAGGGACACATCTAGCTCATTGCTAGAAAGCAGGTGTGGGAGACAGGGACAGGCAGGGTGCAGAAGGAGCAGGCACTGGACTGCAACCTGGCTCATTGTCTTGACAACGTCATTCCACCTTCCTGAGCCCCAGTAGCTTCTTTTATAAAGCCAAGTTTCTCATGTTAGACCACATGCTAGGTCCCAGGTCTCTGGATCAGCTGAAAGCACCCAGATCCAGCTTCCAGAACTAAGGTGGGCCTCACTACTTGGTTCAGCCTCCCTAGGGTGTATTACGGCATTGGTGTGTGCACTTCCTCTTTCCAAGGTATGTCCACTTGCAGCGGAGTGTCTGGAGCTTGGAAGTGTGAACAGGGGAATCATTTTTATGCATGTATGAAAAGTTCCTCACAGTTTAGGAAGTGGATGCTGGTGATCTGGAAGCCAGAGACCCCTCTCTGTCTAGACCACTGTTGTGTCTGGAACTCCAAGGAGTAATAAGAATTTTGATTTCAAATGAGGTTTCACCAGCCCTTATAAAGCTATGTTTGTCAAGTAGGATGATAGAACCTATTTCATTTAACATTTTGTTGGCTGGATGCATAACTTGTAAATAGTTAGACGTGTATCATACGGGTCTCCACTGGTGCTCTTGCCTTGGATCCCACGAATGTTTCAGGAAGCATGGATCCTGGAAATATCACCTGCCTCTTGGTGCTGGGTTTCCTCATTTGTAAATTAGAAATAATAGAATTAACCTCACAGAGTTGCTCTATGGGCCAGCGAGCTGACCAATATCCACTAGTCCTATGCCGAGTGTGTTATTATTGTTACTCGTCTGCCATCCAGACTTGGAATTCTACCCCCTGTGCACTGTAGACTTCTTGGTCTCCTGTTGTAATGGCTTCCCCTTGCCAAGTGTCTTGCCATCTATGCATGGTGATCCAGGTGGCCTATTATATGGCCTGGCACATTGTTAACCTATTATTACCACCTTCAACCTGTATAACCCTGCCAGCCTGGTGGAACATTCTGTATGCTCTCTTGGGAGCTCCCCAGCCCAGGGATAAAGAACCAACACCTGAATGGCTCAAGCTAGCAAGCAACGCTGGCTTGCTGTCATGAGCCAAGTTTCCAAGCAGGACAGTTAATGGCATGACCAATGCCTGAGCCCTGAATTTGAACTTATTTGTTTGCTATCTGGAAGAAGATTATATATTTCAGCTCCCCCCAGAACTTCCTCCTGCTGAACCAGTGATATTTAAGGAGACCTTTGCCCGTCTGGGTTTTGCTCCAAACAACTCAAATGTATAACCTTCTTCCAGATAGCAAACAAATAAGTTCAAATTCAGGGCTCAGGCATTGGTCATGCCATTAACTGTCCTGCTTGGAAACTTGGCTCATGACAGCAAGCCAGTGGGAGGGATTGCTCTTTCAATTTAACTTTGCTATCATTAAACAGCCTTCTGTAGTTCCTCTGATACGCTTATTTTATTTTTCTGGCCTCATGCCAGCTTAAAGAAGGATAAATGATAAGTCTGTTAACGAACACTTCAGCTAATTTCATGGCAGAGTGCAGAGGAGGGAGCAGGTGGGACTGTCCCCACACTGTGGGCTTATAACCATTTCAGGCATCAAACATTTATTAAGGACCAATAATAAAAGCCCCCATGATGGTATAATGGCTCATTCTAAATGCTTCCTGCTAATAAAATGAGCATTGATTCAAAAGACAATATTTAATTTCCATCCACAGCATGTCAAGGAATGAACAACTGTGGCTGAGGTGTGAGAAGCACTTAGCCAACTTGCTTAATCATCTGGTGCCCTGCAAAGTGTGTGCTCCTGGCAGGTGGGCAGATGTTCCCTCGGAAATGCTTCATTAAGGGAGGCATCCACAGACTTGTGTTCAAATCCTAGCTCCCTGCATGTGGGCTGGGTGATACTGGACTTGATATACAACTCTCTGACTCTCCACTGGGTCCTCTATAAGATAGATATTCATGTCTCTCACAGATGATGGCTTGGGGGTAAAAAGGATGAAGCATGTAAAGCATTAGAGCCGTATTGATCCATTTGAGGTAAGCTTCTCCTTTTCCTTGAGCCTGAACATAGTCTGTATAAACACATTTCTAGCTTTAGGGAAATTACTGTGCCATGAACAAAGTAATGGACTCAGAAATCAATGGACTTCTTGTCGTGTGAAGGCTGTTTCACCGAAGTACCTTGACCACCATCCCTAATCTGGATACACGTCACATGCCCCAGATTCTGATTGTTAATAAAGTCAGTGGGACCATGAGAGTACACAAGTACAGTCTTGCCATGGCCCTTGGACGAAGTTCCCCTGCTCCAGCACTGCACCCTAGCCTGTCTCTCACCTCCCTGATTCCCCTGGCCTTACTACAGCCTAGCTCTTCCTAGATGCTTACTGTTCCAGCGAGGTGCTCTGTCCTCACTTCCTGCCTTTGCCATTCCCCCTTCCCCTTCTGGAATAACCCCTTCACCTTTAGGGCCAGCAGTGAGGTCCTCTTTAGAGGCCTCCCGGGTTAGCTTCCTGTAGCACCTGAGTGTCCCTCCACTGTCAATGACCCGTGTTCCACTGACATCGCTGCTGCTGCTTCTCTCTTGAGCCTGAGAGTGAGGCTCACATCTGCACGACAAGCAGCCATCACAGGGCCTGGTGGAGAGTCAACAATTCTAAGTGGTTGACTCAGCTCTTATTCCTTAGGGAATCTTGTCCAGTCTCAGAGATTTAAAAATAATCTGTATGTTGGGAACTCTCAAATAAAACAGGCTTAACCCACTCCTTTAACCTCACCGTGCAAGCTCCGAGCTGCCCATTACGTACCTCACTCAGATGTCCAAGGCCTGTCTTAAACGGGGCTCCTCATGGTCCTTCCCAGACTGGCTCCCCCCGCAGTCTTTCTCTTCTTAGCAGATGGAAACTGTGTCTTTCTGTTGCTCAGCCCAACAGCTCTGGTGTCGTCTCTGTCTCCTCCTACCTGATATACCTGGTTTGGCTATGACCCTGTGGGCTCTAGCTTTGGAAATAGATTCAGAATCTGGCCCTTTCTCATCTCCGTGGTTCTCACCTAGATTACTGCCACAGCTGCCTGAAGGGGCCTTCCCCACTGGCCTCTACCCTTGCCCCTGTCTGTTTATTCCCAGCGGAGCAGTCAGAGTAACCCAGTGAAGTCATATCATTCTGTGGCTCAAAGCCCTCCGGTGATGTCACCTCACACTCTGAGTAATGCCTTAGTCTTTACCTTCGTGATGAGGCCCCACATGATCTGGCCCTGTTACCCACCAAGCTCTTTTCCTTTGCTCTTGGGGCACTGCAGGCAAGCCCCCACCCCAGAGCCTTTGCACTGGCTGTGTCTCTACATGGAATCCTCCTCCCCCAGCGCCACATCAATAGCCACCTGACATCCTCAGGCCTTTCTCAAATCCCACCTTCTCAGGCAGACCTTCTCTAGTCATCTAATCTAAAATTTTCTTTCTCAATACACATTCCCTTTCTCAGATTTGTTTTTCTTTCTTAGAAGAAAAATGAACTTAATATTTATTACTCTATGTGTTCTACAGTTAGACTTTGACAGGGACCCTGTCAAAAACTTGAACTTGGCCATGTTCTTCCTCATCTATGCTGGATCTTTCTCCGAAGCCTGGCTATCATCTGGTCTTCTGTCTTGGGAAAAAGAAAAGTCCTCCAGAGGAAAGAAGCCCATCTCTTTTCAGGTCAGTCTATCTAACCCTTGTCCACCTCTGGCCACAATGTTCTTGTTACCTGCAGGCTCAGCCCTTGTTCTGCTGCTAAGTCCTGGAGAGGCCCACCTGGCAGTATCTGAGAAACACTTTATGGCATCCGTGCAGGATGGGAAGATCAGCCTCTGCCACCCCTGGGGTCAGGCAGACAGCCAGCTCCTCATGGACATTTATTGTGCCTATTGTCCAATACCCAGGGTTACAGGGTAACCTCCACCTCTGTAACTACTCTTCAATTTCCCTCTTGGGGAATCATCTGCCTGACCTATCCTATGTGTTTCAGATTATGTAGACTCTACCCAGATTCCACAGAGGCACCAGTGGCTGAGGCCATATCACATGGTGCATTTCCAGCATATCAGGTTCAGACGTAAGCATGTGATCCAAGTCAGATGAATTACAGTCAATGAAACCTAATTCTAGTATGTGTGTGCATGCACATGTAGGTATATATGTGTGTGTACCTGTGAATGCATGGGCACATGATCGGAGAAGTGGGCTTTCATTTCTAATAGATGTAAGTCTGGAAAGATATAGATTGAGAATGTCTGGGATCAATTGTGAAGAGATGGTAAGCCAAGAAGGAAGACAACAAATATTGAAGAGGCACAACCAGATGGAGACAAAAGCATTTGACTCCTGAACGAGCCGTGGCTGAAGGCAGATCAGTCTATTTGGAGGCGCCGTTCAGTTGCATGACCTATAAGGACTCTAGTCCCTTTATATAAGTTTGATGTTTTTTCCCTTGCAACCAAAAGGGTCCTGCCTGACACACAGCCTTCTGCTGCAAGCTGATCATGTACTAACCTACATCTTACAATGCTTCCTTTCCGGGGTCTGTAGTTTTCTCTTTCTGTCTGCACAGAGCAGTTATCAACTCAAGCCCCTGCTAGGAAAGCACCTACTCCACAGAACAGATAGTCCACCTTCCACCGGGCCCTGATCCTCTCTCCTCCAATCCCAGCCCTGGGGGGCATCACCTGATCCTGAGAATAGTACGGTCAACAAAATTCTGTGTTGTGCCCCTTGGGATTGCTGCCAGTTTGAATTAGCACTTTCAATATCTGTTCTGGGAACACGGGTTCTACTGGATGTTCTTTAGGAAGGAAGAAACGTTTGCAGTTTTTAAAAGTTGACAAAGCCTATTATATCTCCTTCTTGGACATCCTCTGGAAAATGTACTTACTACACATTCTAATGAGCATTAACGAGGAGTGACCCACATATTAAAATTTGGCTTTTTCTAACCTATTTGATGACACAACCATCATGTTTTCGGTCGTACCTATCATGACCTGAACCCTACTTTGGGAAAGGTTGATGATGGATTTGCAGAAGTTCCTTAGACTAGACAATTTGTACCAATGGACTCATGATGGAGGAAGAAACCCTTCTGTTCTGGTTGGGTCCAGGCACCTCCTAACTGGCCTAGGGCTATGACATTGTTTCTCTTCATCAGGAGAGGGCCGGTGTGCTACGGGGCTGGAAACGGAGTCTGCAATGTTTCTCAGTATATCATTCCCTCAGTGACAGTGGCAGGAGAAGATTAGATTGGGCTCACAACATTCATTCTCCTTCAGGCCATGTGGACTCCCTGGTACCCCATTCTGAGAGCACAGTTCAGATCTGACCACAACAGTGTATGCAGTTAATGGTGGCCAGGGAGCTCAACAGCAAACTGTGATAGATGTTTCAAATCAAATGCCCTCTGGGTCACGACAGCAGACAAGTTTCCAGGAATCAGGGCCTGTAATGAAACCCACCCGGGTCCTAAAAGTGCAGGACGGCCACAGGAGGCCTCCCAGGGACTCCAGCCCGGATGACAGTAGCACTGCATCTTCACATATTTTGGTCTCTGAACAGCAACATCACACTTCCCAGGAAACAGAAATGCTTGCTTGGGATCGCCTGATAAATCTTCGAGACCCATTCTGGGATGAGGTGAAAGGAGCCATCAGGCCCAGCTGGACTGGTTCTGGGACTGGGGAATGGGAAAGAACTTTTTTAGCACCTACTATGTGCCAAGCTCTATGCAAACAGCTCTGCATTCACAGTCCTTCCTCATCTTCGTAAAACTCAGTGGGAGAAACACAATTTCTATTTTGCTAAAGAAGAAACCAAGATTGAGCAGGGGAAATTTTTGTCTAAATGGAAACACTGGGATTTGCGCTGAGGCCTTCCAGCCACCCACAGCCATGTTTAGGAAGGGATTTCTCACTGTCTTTCTGAGAACAGTCCTCTCAGATATGCTCAGCTTTGTCTCTTGGCTTTCACTGGATGGAGCTGTCTTCTCTTTCGACACTCCTCTCCCAGCCTGGTCCAAACCAAGGCAGAACAAACTTTCATGGTCCTGGTCTCTCTGATGGGGGAGATGAGGATCTAAGGAGATACAAATGAACAGCACCCAGGGTGAAATTCCAGGGGAATCAGTATACCTCCAGGTTGGAGAAGCTACTTTCAAACTGACCCTGAATGGGTTACTGCAGGTTGGTACTGCCAAGTCAGGAGGCTGGTTTTATCCCAGGAGACACTGGCATACTTGTCTTTTTTTTTATTTGAGTGCCCTCAATACAGTCCTTCTAAGGGGTGCCAATGGAAAGTTCACTGAATGGGATCCAGGAGATCAGGGGTCCTACTCCCAGCTCTGCCTGATCCTAGCCACATAATTCCCTTCCATGCTCAGTGTCAGTTTCCTCACCTGTCAACTGGACTTGGTAATTTCTACCCTGTCCACTTCCCAGTGACAGCGGATGTGACATTTGATTAAGTTCAACTCGGATTTATTGAGGACTAGCTATACACTAGGCACCCTGCCAGGGCTGAGGAGAGGCGGGTTATCTCCCTTCTTTGTTTGTAAGCCAAATAAATACGCGATGCCCAGAGAAGTCTTTGTCTAAATTTAGAGAATATTGAAGCTGTAAGAGAGTGTGACCCTCCTGGAGCCCTGAAATAAAAAAAAAAAAAACAAATAAGGAACACACGGGTCCCTTTCCTCAAGGGATCTGTTTGGTACAGAGGAAGGATGGAGCGGGAGAGCAGTGGTTTATATTTCAATAGTGGCTTAGCTCTTTCTCAGTCTTTGTTTCATTTAAAGCATATGATGGCTGTCTGAAGTAGGCACAGCAAATGTTCTTATTCTCATTTGACAGGTGGAAGCAACTAAGGCTGCAGGAAGGAAAATGACTTGCTGAGTGATAATAACATCTAAAGTCTGTACCCACAATTCATTTGCACAAAGGTTTCATACGTGTCATGTCATCAAATCTTCAAAACACCCCTTTGTGGTAGGACTTATTACTGTTAGACCTGTATTATAGATGAGAGGGAACAGAGCCACAGTGTCAGTTCCCAGGGAGAAGGAACCAGACCATCTTCATCCTTGTATTCCTAGCACGGGGCATGGCACTGGGCAGTAGAACCAGTTTGTAGCAGATGCTTTTGGTTTCCCTTGCATATCTCCTTGGATTTCACAATTTTAGTGCACTCTGGCCCAATGTGCAACTGTGGGGCACCAGCATTTCCATGCCTACAGCTTTCTCAGACAGCAAGGGCCTTCTTTGCCCATGTACAGTATAGGCCAGAAGTGTTGGAATGTAAATGCCCCACAGAGCTGCCCTTAACCAAAGACTCAGTGATCCATAAATACCTCACTCCATCACCCACCGGGGGGACAAGGCTGAGGTGCTCAGGTGCGTGTTCCTCAGTTCCCTGTGCTATTGAGTTCCAAATTGCCCAAAGTGCTAAACTGCTCAACGATGCACTTATTCTGGTTCATTTCCTGTCTTATTTCCTTACTCCTGTGTTTTCTAGGATCACCTCCCAAACACATTACTTGCCCACCTTTCAGGGTCTACTGCTAGAGGAATCAGAATAAGACTGGGGTTAGTGATGGTTCCTGGGGTGAGTGAGTAACGCATGGGCCAGTGGGAGTATGCACACCACCCCTGACCCCTTGCCTGGGGAAGGTTAAAGGAAGCAGGTTAGTTGCTGTGAACCTTGATGTGTTTCCTTCATGGGGACGGAGGTGGGCTTGAGAAGGTGCATCTTACTGGCTGGTGTTGGTGTGAAGCAGCAGAGAAAAAAACACTGTGAATCATATGCTGGAGCACTTGCTAAGGCTAAAGGCAGGAATGAATCCAAACTTGGTAATCAACCTATGAGCACAGGGCTCCCTTGCTCCAGTCCTAGCAAGGGAACCCTCCTGGGCTGCCTGGTTCTCTTGGAATAAAATCCAACCCATCCCAGGCTGAGTCGGATTGACTAGTTCTTCAGCTCTACATCTTCCATTTTCTAAACACAGGAGCCCATCCCTCCCTTGGGGCACTTTTATTCTTACTGGTGCTTTGCCTGGAGCACACTGTCCCCCAGAGCTTTGCCTGCCTCACTTTCTCTGCTTCTTCTGGGTTTCAGTTTAAAAGTGATCTCTTTAGAGATTGATTTGCTGACCAACCAACTTAGTCACTTCCTATCACATCGTTTTCTTCTGTTTTCATTGTAACATTTATAGCTGTCTAATATTTACTAGTGGTTACTGTATTTGTTATTACTGAATCATTCTCTATCTAAAATACAGGCTCAGCTGGGCATGGAGGCATATGCCTGTAATCCTGGTGCTCTGGAAGACTGGGGCAGGGGAATCATGAGTTTGACCCCAGCCTGGGCATCTCAGCAACTTAGGGAGACCCTATCTCAAAATAAAAAATAAAAAAGGAGTGTAATTCAGTGCAGAGGCCCTGGGTTCAACCTTCAGTATTGCCAGTATATACATAATATATACAAACATACATACATACATCCACTTTAAAATTGCACCCACATATATATAATATATATATGCATATAATTTTTTTTCCTTTTCCCTTCCTTCTTTTTTCCTTTTTCCATTACAGTTTCTCTTTCCTTTTGAGCAGTTTCTTGTACGTTTTGGACTTTATTTACTCTTTCAGCTTCTTACACTAGGGAGACAATACAATGTTTACACATGCGAGACTGATTTATTTCATTTATGAGTATGGACTCAAGTTGCATCCATTTCCCTATAAATGTCTCACGTTTATCTCTCTCTCTCTCTCTCTCTCTCTCTCTATCTATCTATAATCAGATGGGTAAGATAGTTATTCTCTTAATTGCTATTAGTTCATTGAAAAGAAAGGCTTATGCCTATATTGTTGGATGAAGTTTTCATGCCTATATCTTGTAATATGAGCAACTACTTTGAAGATAACAATATGAAACCTACTGGCCATTGTAACTCTGCTACAATCTTGTTTTGAAATTTTATACCATTGTTTTTATTGTTTATTTTTCTTTCCTTTACAATAAAAAAATTAAAAAAATAAAATTGCAGGCTTTATGAGAGGACTGTTGGTCTTATTCACTGATGCTCTCAGAAGAGGGCCTGGTATACAGTAGATGTTTGATGAATGTAATGAATGAATAAATGAAAGAATAAATGGTAAGCTCAGGAGAAGGTGCCTGTGGGGAGAGAGGTGGGGGAATTCTGTGAAGGCCATCTTCGGCTACCTCTCAATGCTCGGGTAACTAATTGGACCAGGTGGGGGTATCTAAAGTGATGGAATGATTGTTGGGTTGTAAGAATGTCACAAGATTACTCATTCAGGGGTGGAAGAGCCAGAACTCAAACCTCAAAGTCTGCAGAAGCCATTCTCTTACCTGCCAGACTATATGACATTCTTTGGGGTTCACTAGGACCCCCCAAACTGCCCATTTCACCCAGTCTTCTACCACGTCACTGGGGTAGAGGCTACTATTCCTGCTGCTGTAGTAGTTAACACTTTATTTAGAAAGTGTCCCAGTTTTATCTTTTGTCAACTCATGAGCAAATATATAGGCCAGCCATATAAATCATTTGCTCTTGGAGAAAAAAAGACAACTCACAATAAAAGGCATATTCCATTCTACAGCTCTAGACCAGACCACAGTTTTGCTGCCTCAGCACTATTGACATTTTGGGCTGGATAATTCCTCATGGTGGGAGGTTGTCCTATGCACTGTAGGGAGTTTAACAGCATCCCCACCTCTGCTCACCAGAAGCTAGCAGCTCGCCTAGTTACAATAACCAAAAATGAGGGCCCAGGGTAGAGCTCAGTGGCACATGCCCCCGCCTGGCAAGTGCAAGGTCCTAAGTTCGATTCCTGGTACCAAAAAAAAAAAAGAAAAAAAGAAAAACTAATAATAAAAAATGCTTCCAGACATCATCATTTGTCCCATGAGGGACATAATTACCACTATGAAAGAAGTCACTCTGAACCAGGGAAGGGCAGGTGCCATGCTGGTTTTGATCATGACCGTATCCTTGGTCCCTGGCCCAAGTTAAGGGCCCCATAAGTACTGGCTGGATGAAGGGGTGAATGCCTAAGTAAATAAGGAGATAAAGGGTGAGTGTGTGAAGACAGCCAGTATCCTTGCACTGAGCTTCCCGAGTCACCCTACCCCATGGGCTCCTCGTTTCCTCTATTTTGTGATACTCTGTAGTCTGCTGACCTCAGTGACTCATCAGAGCCAGACTCCAGCCCGATTATTCCATCTGGCTTCCCATGAACCCTTGAACTTTGTCTCAGCCTTGATCTCACAATCCAGAAACTTCCTTCACCCTAGAGTGAAATGAGGAGGAACGGCAGCACACAGGAGCGTATGCAGCCCATGCTCTCACCTCTTGTGGGGTCCCCTCAGACCCTCTGGGATCTTAGTCCAAACTGCTGCATTGAAGGACGTTTTCGAGTTGCCACTTTCCCTGCATCCCCCGTATTTCTCCGTCTCACAGACGCTGGTGAAGCCAGCATTCATCAGGCCGCATTACACTGTATAATGAAGCAACTGCGCTCAAATCCCAAATAAGAAAATGGGAGGCTTCTATTAGAGTCTAAATGGCTTACGTTCACTCAGTCTCCGCTAATGAAAATATGAGCCACATCTAAACTGAGCCTGCTCTCTCACGTGGTCCGGTAAATATCTTAATATCTCTAAATTTCCGGCCTGCCTTCTAAATTGTGTGCATCACATCTGACATTTACGAGTTATCTACGATGCCTGCAAGATTAAACCACCAGGAACACTCCCCATCTGCACACTTTATCCTCCCCACCTCCCAGCTACTTCTGGCTGAGCTAGAACCCTGGAGAGTGTTAGTGCTTCTCTCGTATGAGTAAGACTGGAGGCCGTGGCGACCTTCCAGGGCACATTTGTCTCCTCATCTCTACTTGCACTGCATCTGCTGGGGGACTTCACTTCAAACAAGTCCTAGCTGAGTGTGCACCTTCTAAAGACCAGGGTAGATGAGGATGATATGTGATCCTTCCTTCCACTGAAATGTCTGGCTGTTTATAATAAAGCCCTACTGTGCTCCAGACACTGGTCCTTGCGGTAACTTTTCAAAAGGAAATGAGGTGTGGTTGGTACCCTTACTTCAAACTTGGGAAATTAAGCAGCTTTGAGTCACACAGCTACTTGGGGGGAGGGTTGACTTTGCCTGGTCTCTTTTCTTTTCTATTCTTTTTTTTTTTTTTTGGTCTTTTTGAGACAGGGTCTTACTTTGTAGTTCAGGCTGGCTTTGAGCTCACTTTGTAGCCCAGGCTGGCCTCGAACTCGTGATGATTTTCCTGCTTCAGCCTCCTGAGTGCTGGGATTACAGGCGTGCACAACCATGCCCAGCTAAAATCTCTTTTCAAAGCCAGGGTGTCTTCCAGCTTTACGTAGGAGGTCAGACATTTAATAATTTAGCTGTGTACTACAAAGCCAGGTGAAAGAAATAGCCAATAAAGGTATAAGCAAGCCCCTGTGAGAAAGCAGAGGAAGAGAGGATTAATTCACACGGTGCACTTCATGAGTTCAAGAAGATTTTGGTTGGTGGAAAACATGAAGCTTACAGGGCTGAGGGACCACGTGTGCCACAGCACCGAAGTTCGTGGTTACTGTGGAGCAAGGGGTTTGTGGAGAGGGCTGCTGGGGGGATGAGGGTGCAGGTGTTGCAGCTGTGTGGTGGAACCTGCTTGTCTGAGCTCGGCAGAGACAACTAGGCTCACCATTCCCAATCGGATGTCCAATAGTTTGAAGTCAGCCATGGAGGGAGCATTAAGACCATCAAAACGGTCAGGGTTCCCCCTTGAAAGCCAGTCATCAAACATTAATCAGCACACATAAAGGATCCAAGAGGATTATCTCAAATGTGACCCAAGGGACCCAAGTCTCACAAACAGCAGGTTAGAATGCTGCTGCTGAAGACAAGGGCTCCAGGAAGTTGAAACCAGTGGCTGGAAATTCAGATCTGTAGTTTAGAGAAAGAGGTGACTGGCTCCTCCTTTCTTTTCCTCTCCTTTCCTTTCTTTGCTTTTCTCAAGTCAGCTGAAAATGCTTTCTCTAAAGAGAAGCAAACATCTCTTTAAATGAAAGAAAATCAAAGCGAAGATGTGACAGGTTGTTTTCTTAGCAGGGAAATAGGCAGAGCAGGCAGCCCCCTTCCATCTATTACCAATATCACATTATCCCAGACTCGCTTATTCAGAATTCTCTTACCATAGATCAGTGCTTCGCCTCTTCCATTACCAGCTAATCCAAATGGACCTGGTGCTAACTTAATTTCCAGGGTAATGGAGGCCCGATCTGTTTGCACAATTGGCTCCTGCATTCTGACTGCGTTTGCTGAATCTTTAAAATCAGTGAGGCTGTGCCAGATGGACACACCCTCCTCACCAGTGAGGAAGTTTGAAAATCTTCCTAATAGTCTTGGCTGCCAATACTAAATAGCCCAGCGTTCCAGCTGCAATGCTGAGTATCTGATGGGGGCTGTGTCTGATCCTCACCACAGCCTAGAAATTGAGATGCTGTGACTTCCCATTTTACAGAAGAGGAAGCAGAGGCTGAAAAGTGTGACTGAATTCATGTAGACAGTAAACGCCAGAGCTAGGAAGTGAACCCGTATGTGTCTTTTGTGCACCTACTCTTTTAATGACATGGTGCTCCTACCTATGTTAGGCTGGATAATGGTCCCCAAAGACAGACACAACCTAATTCTTGGAACCTGTGAATATGACCTTATATGACAAAAGGGATTTGTAGATGTGATTCAGTTAAAGTTCATGAGACGGGGATTATCCTGATGTATGTGGGTGAGCCAAATGTAATCTCAAGGTTTCTTATTAAGGGGAAACAGAAACTAAAGGAAAAAAAGATAGCAATAAGATGATGGAAGCAAAGATTGGAGTGATGTGGCCACAAACCAAGGAAAGTCAGCAGCCACCAGAAGCTGGAAGAGGCAAGCAATGGGTTTTTTCTCCAGAGCCACTGGAAGGAAGAGCCTTGCTGACATCTTGATTTTAGCCCTAAGAGACTCATTTCAGACTTCTAGCTTCTTGAAGTATAAGACTATAAATTTCTGTGGTCTTGAGCCACTGAATTTGTGGTACTTTGTTACAGTGGCTGTAGAAAACTCATACTTTTCAAAGCAAGAAAAAGAGAACTGAGTCAGATTGTCACAAGTGAAAGGAACAGAATATGATAAGAATGTGTGACTTGTAAGAACGGAATGGGGAGGACCTACAAGTGTCCTTGGCTCTGTCTAAGCACAGGAGGTCTGAGCAGCAGGCCCTGCTTACTCCCCTCCCCATTACCCTACTCCTCTTGGCCACACGGATTTCCATTGGAACAACACGGTCCATCATTAGAGCAGACACTCCTGTGGTACTTCCCCTTTCACAGAGGGGAGGAAGGCAGCTAAGAGACAGAAAATGAAGCACTGAGCTAAAGTGCTAGAGTTTTTTTTTTTATTTTGAAGAGAGTAAAAAATAATAAAAATTAGGAACATTACAGAATTTAAAAAAACAATATGATTGTCTAGGTTCTGCTAGCCACTTGCTGTGTGATCCTAGGTGAAGCCCTAAGAAAACAACAACACACACATACAAACACGAAACTACACGAAACTCTATCACCATCCCCTTGGGGGACACTATGTACAGTATTGTATATGTTCTCAACTTAACTTCCTGGTCTATCAAATGGGTGAGTGATAAGAACTCTTTTGAGCTACAGGGTTCTTCTCCACTCCTGGCTGGCTGTGTGTCCCTGAGCCTTGGTTTACTTCTGTGGAAAACAGGGTTTCTCCTTGGAAGGCAATGGAAAGTTTAATGAAATAGGCTGTAACAGTAATCCAGGCTCTGGGCCCGGGGATGTAGCTTAGTGGCACAAGCGCCTGTCTGGCAAACACAAGGTCCCAAGTTCAAGTCCTTGTACCAAAGAAAAAGTAAAAGTAACCCAGGCTCTGGATTGCTGGGTCCTTCCTCTGCCCCTGTGGGTATGTCCGTAAGTTGACACAATACACAGACATAACCCAGAGGTGAGTGTGCCAGTGATATTCTTTCTGAGAGTGGCTGAGTGTATGTGGCAGGTGACTCCTTACTGAAAAATGTGCATGCTTCTGCATCTGCACCCAGCTGCTACTCTGCCACATGCAAAGTCAAGTGTCTGTGCAACTGTCATTCCCTCAGCGTGCGTGATGTGTACACTGACTAAGGTCTCAATGGCAGAGTGAGTGCTCTTTTAGCTCAGAAGCACTCCTGGCTCTTATCTGAGGCCTCTGCCCACTGCTCTGGGCTGCCAGCAACAAGTGAGAATGTCAGCTCAGGTGCTGCATCCTGCCAGGTCTACCACCTCTCACCTGCAGCCCTGGCTGGGTCCTTCTCATGGTGGACCAGGTACAGAGTGCATTGAGGTGCTAACCAGAGGGCTGACTTCACAGACGCTGTGCCCTGCTGGGTTGATCTCTAAGGGGATGGGTGAATCAGCTGCCCACCTCTGTTCTCTGGGGCAGACAGCAGCTGTGTGTGGGTAAGGTGTGCATCACCGTTCCTAGGCAGTAACTTCTTAAATATACCTTTTCATCCTCGTATTGGTGCTGATTATTGTGCCTGAAAAAACACACCATCTATCACTCTCATACCTCAAAGCCTACAGCAGAGCCGCTCCAACTTTAAAGTGCACTTGAACTACTTTAAGATCTTGCTAAAATGCAGATTCTGGTGCAGTAGGTGGGGGTGTTGTAGGGGTCTGGGAGTCTACATTCTAACAAGTTCCAGGTTGCCACTGATGCTGCCTGTTCCTGAGGCAAGGACGGAATATGCAGGGCTCACAAAGCATGTTTGCCACATGCCAGTGGCTGTGAGAGATGAGTGAGAGATACTACCTATTTAATCTTCACAACGAACTTGCAAGGTAGGGATTAGGATCCCAATTTCACAGCTGAAGGAACAGAAGCTCAGAGAGCTGCAGACACACATCCAGGGTCACACAGCTGGCAAAAAAAGGCATGGACTGAGTTCCTAAGTTTGGTTCCTGCTCTCTTTCTCTACTAAGATGCTTCCCTGTACATGAAGATGAAGCTCCATTACAGTCTACAAGTGAGGAAATACATCCAGTAAGTAAACATATGGAAAATGCTCAGTCTCCTTCTGCATCCAAAGAACACAAGCAAAACAGTGAAGTGATTTCTTTCTCACCGTCAAAGCAGAAACAGATATTTTGAAATAATGATTGCATGTGGGGAAAGGTGTGGTAAAATGGGGATTCTCATACACTTCTGGGGAGAGTGTAAATTGGAGCAATTGATCGGAAAACAGATGGTATATATCAAGAGCTTTAAGAAATGTTGCTACCCTTTGACTCAGTAATTCTGTTTCTGGGAATTCATCCTACCAAAGTCTTGAGATTGTGCGTGGTAGCACTCT
Source organism: Chinchilla lanigera (assembly GCF_000276665.1). Classification (NCBI taxonomy): domain Eukaryota; kingdom Metazoa; phylum Chordata; class Mammalia; order Rodentia; family Chinchillidae; genus Chinchilla; species Chinchilla lanigera. Next base: position 8,023,125 of record NW_004955481.1, read on the forward strand.
TCAGGATAAAGAAATTGTAGAAACAAGTAGGGCAATGAGATGCAATCTGTGGAGTATCCACAGCACGGAGCTTTCTGTAGTCATTGAATGATGCATATGTAATGCCATGAAAATGCCTACATTATAAGGGAAAAAGTGGTCTGCAAAATGATACATGGGGAATAACTGCAAAATGAAACCAAAAAAGTAAAGAAAAGAGTAAAACCCCAACCAATTCTTAAAAAAGGATTGAAAGGAATTAAACCAGCATATTAATGATTAGTTTGGGGTTGCAGAATAAGGGGTGATTTTCAAATGTATTTTCCCAAATGTTTTCAATGTATATGTAACTTTTATGATGTTTTAGAAAAAATTTCCTTTTGAATAAACATGGGTCTGTAGCATTTTTATCTAAAGATTTAAAAGTCAAATGTTCACTGAAGTTCTGTAAATTATTCCTCTGTTCTCCCTGACGCCCATGATCACTGCAGACGTATGACTTTCCCTTCTGATTGATCACTAGGTGGAAGCAGTTCAGTTTCTCTGTCCCCAGCATCTGTGATTATTTAAAGACGTTGTTATGTTTTTGCACAAACTCTGATGTCATCGGGGAGGAAGAAATTAAAGATACCGTAAGAGTGAACATTTATTTCATTCAGTAGACTGATCTCTGGATGCAGAGGAGGAGGGTAGTCTGCAAATGACCTACAGTCTGGAATGACTGACCTTCAGGACCAGTGAGCACAGGTTTGCTGTGGAGAGGGTGCCGAAGAGGCTCATTCAGCATGGGATGTCTTAAATGATAAGGAGGTGCTAGGCCAGGAAGGGAAGGGCAGGCACTCAACACAGCACTTACAAAGACTCAGGGAGAAGCCACTGGAAGCAACAGTGAGTCCAAAAAACCACCCCAAAGTCTGGCCTGGCCCAAGGATATTGTATTTGTGGAGAAAAGAAATGAGTGGGGAATGGCTGGGATCATGAAGGGCTATAGAAGCCTTGATAGGAGGGGTTGATTCTATTAAGAAGGTGATGGCAGCCCCAGGAGGCTTTTAAAGAGGGATTGGATATCAGTGTAGCCCTCTCTGGCTGTAGACTGGGCATTAGCTGGAAGGTGGTTCAACTGATGATGTGGGTGGGGGTGTCAACCGGGCAGGGGATTATCGCAATAACAGAGGTGAGAAACACTGAAAGGGGTGGCAGTAGGGATGGGAGGGAACTTTAGGTGGGAAATCAATATCTACAGATCTTGCAAACAAACTGGATGCAGAGAGTTCGGGAGAAGGAGGACCTACAAGGTTTCCATCTTGGGTAACTGGGTTGACTGTTAGGATGTTTGTAATTGCTAATTTATGTGTTTTTGTAGGCTTGGTTGTCAGGGCAAATAAAAAGATAATTTTGTTGAAACAAATATAATTTAGACACAGCCTTCAGGCTATGTAATAAAACATAAGTGCCACATCCACGGACAAAATGCCCCTACTTTATCCTTGAGTAATTGTCAAGATCAAGAAGCCAGTTCCTGGAAGGGCCTTAGCCAGCACTTAGTGGCTTTGCTGGGAGAGCTTTGTCAAGGCTGTGGCTTGGCTCAATGTGCACCCCTGCTCTTGGAGAGCAACAGGTACTGTATGCCAGAGGCATTTCATTTTGAAGGATATTTATCCCAAATTGAGAAGAGGTACGAAGAGTGGAAAGTGAGTTACATAAATTCAGTGGTTTCTGGGAAGCTCTTTTGAATACAGGTGACTTTCCTCAAAAAGAATGATGAGAATCAAGATTCTGGTATTTGCTTTTATGTACTTATGAAATGCGTACACCCACACATACCCATTCTACAGATGAGGCTCAGAGTAATTGAGCAGTCTACTTCACATCATGACCACCCAGTCAGACCACAACAAGGGACCTTGACTCCTGCATGCTTGATCTTTCCCCTATGCTGTATGAAACTCATTCAAACATTCTGGGCTCCCTGCTCCCCCAGAGCACTCTGGAACCAAAGAAAGGAACTGCCAGTCTGGTACAGGAAGAGTGCAGATTGTAATTCCAGACAGAGCTGGATCTGGATCCAGGTTTGAACCTCAGATTTCTCCTCTATGTATCAAGGATGACGGCTTCATCTTATAGTCTCATTGGAGAAGATTTTTTTTTTTATATTTTAAAGAGAAAAAAGAATAACAAAATAACAACAATGAAGATGAAAACAAAACAACACAAAAACAATAAAAATGATATAGGATTTCAAAACAAGATGATAGGAATCGCCAATGGTTGTTATATTACATATTGTTGTCTTCTTGTTGGGGAAGATTAAGTGAGATGATATAGCTAAAGCACCCAGCACATAATAGTCACTCAGTGCCTGCCGCTTTTTTCCCTCCTGAAGAAACTTTCAGCGCTGTGAGGCTCACCCTTTGGCCCAAGTCTGTGCTGAGTAGTAACGTACCCTCTAGGTCTGGCATAACACCTGGTGCACAGAAGCCCTCTGGGGTAACCCCGTCCTGTGATACTTCTGTACAGTATGGCCATTTTTGCTGCGAAATCTCTGATAAAGACAAAGTCTTCTTTGCTACGTAGTGCAATCCATGCTTTTAAATGTTTTCACTGAAAATAAATTAGCCATGCTGTTGACTCTGGCACAGAACCCTGGGCTGTGTTTGCAGTCTGCCCCACCGCACTGCAGCAGGAGCCTGGCTGGGGCTGGGCAGAAGGCGGCTCCCTGAGGCTGTAGGGCAGCTCAGGTCTGGGGTGGACATGAGAGCCTCCTTGCATGCCTGCTCCCCTACTGCTGGCTCTGTGACCTTGGAAAGTCACCTGACTGCTCCACTCAGCTTAGAGCGTGTGTTCTGTTCTACGCGTTCTCAAGTCCAGCCCAGTGCCTGGCACAAGGGGGTTCAAAGTCTGTTGGACAAATGATCTCTGCTTGCCCTTCCATACTTCGAAGGGCTGTGTTAATGACACAGAATAGGATATGCCAACCACTGCCCCTGGTACACACAGATACTCACTATGTGACAGCTTACATTATTATTAGTTGAGCATTGCCCACCGGGGATGGGGGGCATCATTTCATCTCTCTATCATGTCTGCCAGTGTACGTCACACACAGTAGGTGTTCACTCAATGCCAGGATTAAAAAACCCTCTTCCCCCTTTGTCTCCAGCACGGACTGTAAGTGGAGTCTGGTTGCTCAGAGCACCTCTCATCTTCCTCCGTTCTCCCCTCTTCTCCCCTGCCCCCTCCCTCTTTTGGGGACACCGTGATAACCGGGGAGCTACTGTATTTGATGATTCAAGATCTGCTCTGCATATTTTTCAACCCCGCCCATGTAAGGGAGAGCCGAACCGGGCCCAGGGAATTATTTTTGGCATTTTCTCCAGCTATTCTAATCTCTAACATTTTGCGGTGGGTGGTTAGAGCTGGTGATTTTCCTTTCTTTTGTGAGAACGAGACCAGAATAAACAGCGCAGGGTGAGTCACTTCAGACTCTTAGCGCTTCAATTACTTAAAAACTCCAGGGCCCGATGAAGCTTAGAATGTCACTTTTTTCAGAACAGCCATAAGCAGATGGGAAATGCTCCATATTCTGAGTAGTCGATGGCTTCCCGGCACAGGAAATCTGCCACTAGCTAGCTACTAGCACCCAAAGAGGAGAGGCAGAGAGGCAGGCAGCACACCCTGGATGCCAAGGACTTTGCACGCATTATTCCATATCTTCCTTCGTTTAATCTTCACCGTGACCTTAGGAAGTAATGTAAGGTGCTTAACGCCTCTGAGGTAACAACTTCCTACACATTTTTGTCTACCTAGGAGTCAGCCCCACTCTCGACCTGTTACATCTGTATCTCCTTGAATCTTCACAGCAAGTCTGTGACATGGTTACTGCTGTCTCCTCTTCGTAGAGGAGGAAATGGAAACACGGCAGTGAATGGAGGCAACAAGCGAACCAGAATCCCTTTTGCTGGCTCTGTCTCCATTTCCTACGCCCGAGACCCAACTCTGCTACTTTGCAGGGTTCAAAAATGTTTAAATACCTTTTGGTATTGCATAAAAATGATCTGGGTTCCAGAAGCAATATCAAGAAACATTTTTACCCCAAGCAAAAATGGTAGACTCTCCAAGGACCAGAAATCAGTAGTACTATTTTTTTTTTTCTTTCCTGACTGACTTGGTTATTTGAGTTTTTCTCCAATTGATCTTGAAATAATGAGAAACCTGGCTGATGAATCTTTGCATAAGGATTTTGGTCCTGCTCTTACCTGGCACTGAAAAAAGAACGTTGTTTAAGATGCTTATTTTAAACATGACCAAATAGAATAAATGCACTGCTTTCAGATTTGACTTTGTAAAATTGTGATAGTGTGTATTATGAAGAGTTCGGCATTAAATTTTTTTTGGACCAAATACATTTTTATTTGAATTCTGAAATGTGTACATTGTATAGGAAGAATATAATTTTCCCAGAAAATTTATCTATCTACCTATCTATCTATTTTTCCAGACTGGGAATCGAATCCATGGCATTACATTAAACTACACTTCTAGTCATTTAAAAAAATTTAAAAAAATATTCAAGACAAAACTTTTCTAAGTTCCCCAGGTTGAATTTTTTATCCTCCTGCTCCAGCTCCCTAGAGTGTTATGATTATAGGGCTGCAACAATACACCTAGCTTGCCTTTTTTTTTCCTTTGGTACTGGGAATCAAACTCAGGACCTTGCGCTTGCCAGGCAGGCGCTTGTGCCATTGAGCTATATCCCCAGCCCATACCTAGAATCTGTATTTCACTTTCCTATGAACACAAAGTTATAATGGTCAGGGTCCCAGATGAGCCCCATAGAAGCTTATTTAACTCCATGAAATGATTTATCTTTCCTTATTGGCCCTACTTTCTGTGGTTCTCCCTTCACCTGAGGGACTCTATTTTGTATTCAGTGAGTTTGGGTGCTACCCTGGAAGTGTAACTATCCTCTAGTATAGATGAATTCTCTCTAATGCAGCAAGGACAGAGTACAATGACATCAGAGACACCTGAACTGCACTTTGTAATTAGAAGGGAACATGGTGACGGGGTGGTGGTGGGGAGAATCACAAGTTCATCACATAACAACCTCCCAGCAATAGGTAAGCAAAGAAACTGGTGATTAGATAAATAAAATGTAATATATTGTACGGTAGAATACTACTAGGCAATAAACAGGAATAAAGTCCTGATACATGCCACAACATGGATGGACCTTGAAAACATTATGCTAAAAGAAAGAAGCAGGTCACAAAACCCACATAATCTATGATTCCATTTATATGAAATGTCCAGAATAGGCAAATCTACAGAGACAGAAGGTAGATTAATGGGTGCCTAGGGCTGGGGATGGCAGGGGATGATGGTAACGGGTGTGAATTTATTTGGGGGAGTATTCTGTAATTCCATTATGACGAGGGGAGTATTGTAGAACTCCGTTATGAAGAATGATGGTTGCGTATCTCTGTGTACATACTAAAAACATTAAATTGCACAATCTAAATGGATGAATTGTATGGTATGTGAGTTATATCTCAATAAAGCTGTTATCTAAAAATAGAATTAGACAAAGCAATTGAGAAGATATTTTCTTTCCTGTGCTCCAGAGAGCATTCTCTATTCCCCTGATTTGGTGTTAGCCTGCTGTTTACAGCAATGTACAAAAATGTTTGCAACACTGGGTTTTGTAACTTAGGCAATACCTCTACATGTCTCTTGTCTGAGCATCTTCTGCAAAAGTTTAGCCCATAAAGCCACAGTTTGGCACCATTCATTCATTCACTCACTCCTACATCAAATGTCCCCCGACCACCTATTGTGCACTAGGCAGCCAGTTCCCGTCAGGAAGCCAGCTTCACACTAGGAAGCCACATTCTAACCAATGAGGCTGGTTCTCACCAGGGAGGCAGATTCACACCAGGGAGCCAGCTTCACACCAGGAATCCAGCTTCATACCAGGCTTTCACCAGGAAGCCACATTCAGAAACACGCTTTCATGTGCTGCAAACCCTAATTAGGTCTATTTCGGATCCCAACCTGCATCTCATTGAACTGAACTAAAACACACAGACCCATCCCCATTTTTTTCAAATGCATGCCCTTAAACAGCTGGTGTCCTTTAAAGGAAAAGTAAATAAACATTCAAACATTTGAGGTTCTCAAATAAATTAATTAGTATACTTTATGAAAATGATTTCTAGCACAGCTTCAAAGAGAGAGTATTTGTCTGTTTCACTGAAATGTTTCTTTATTGAATATTTGGAAGCAGATATGAGAGCTTTACGACTCTTAGCTTAGAATGGAAGGGTCCTAGGCACTCACCATAAGTACTCTCAGAACTGGGGAGAAAGCGTTTCTGAGCAGATAATGTAATGTGTGGGCCTCCTCTATGCCAGGCACTGTGCTAGTACCTAGGTGGGGCCAGGGTCACAGATGAGAGACTCAGATTCTGCTCTGGAAGGACAATGTGCTGCGAAGAAGGTCTGGTCACAGACGACTGATATTTGCACATGACACTGGAAGGGATAGCGATTTGCAGGCATCTCTGTTTGGTTTGATTTCTTTTCGAGGCTTTGAAAAGAATCCCAGCAGGATTCCACCTTCTGGGAAAGAATTCCTGTTGTGGATTCTACAGGGCTGGGGCACATTATTTCAACAGGGAAAGACTTCAAATGCAAACCAAGAACACAGGGTCAGATGCTGTGCATTTAAATTTGGCAAATTCCTGTGATAAAAACCAATGCAGCTGTGTTGGAATTGGTGTTCTCCCTCGGCCTTGTGTTAATTACTATGCACTTGCTTTCTGGGTCTTGAATTATTCATGAGGCCAGGTATAAAATAAGATGATTGATAAGTCCAGATGTGGTACCTGAATGTGCAGAGAGGCCTCATCTGTTTGTAGGAAACAGACTGGACAAAGAAACTCATGGGATGCCAGGCTTTGTGGGAGCAGGAGGTGGCAGGAAGGGGGAGAGAGGGCCCGGAATCAGCAGGTGAAAGGAAAATCAGTTCTGCTCTCTGAGATGATGGTAGTTGGATGAGCAACAAATGGGCTAAAATATCAAGAGAAAAAGAATAGACCCACTTAGAAGGAAGAGCTGGATGCATGCTGAATGAATGAATGAATGTTGAAATGCCCACACAAGAAGGGAAGAAGGGAGGAAACTAGCTTCTTTTGGGTGACTTCTTTGAGTCATTTTATTTCATTCCCACTGCCATCCAATGAGGCAAGGTGGACATGGACATATGGTTTGCTTTATTGCATCCTCATGACCTTGTGACATGGGTGTCAGATTATTATTTTGCAGTTAAAAAGTTGGAGCCACATAAGAGGTCTGCAGTTGATCAGCCAGTGGGGACTTCAGATCATGATTCGCTGTATGCACTGGCCAGACCTGACTTAGGGGATGGATGGGCAAAACGGTGAGCATGGGTGTGGTTGTCTCTGTCTTCTCGCCCTGAACATAAGAGTGTTTTGCAGGAAGCCCTGCCAACCGGAACAACCAGCCCCCTTACTGAAATCAAAAGAGAACTGATAACCTCCTGTGGTCTCTCCACCCACCATAACCTTTGCTGCTCTTGGGAGACCTGGCATGGGAAAGGTACTGAGTGTAAGCAGGTCAGCCTCTCTTGGGGGGCAACTTGGCCTCCTATCAAAGTGAAAAAAAAAATGCCTGAAATCTTGGACTCAGTAATTCTGGTGAAAAACTTGCATATGTACAAAACCCAGCATGTGCCAGATTTCCTAGAACAGGAAACTGAAAACTATCTAAGCATGCACCAACTGGGTTGGTTAAATACAATACTCTGGCCAGAGAACCTGGGGCTAGAAGGCAGGATCTTGATTTTAGCTTTGCCACTTACTGTGTGATCTGAGCAAATTTCTAACTTGTCCCAGCCTTAGTTTCCTTACCTGTAAAGTGGGAATAATGACAGTTTCCTCTGTATCAGACAGACCCCATCCATCCAATCCTTATTGTAAGGATTAATGCATATTTAAAAGAGGGATGGCATCTTGTCAGGAGTGAATAAATGTTACTAAATCATCATTTTTCATAAATATAAGGTCATCGATAAGATCTGATCCAGCTACGTGGCTATCATTCAGGGGATGCTGATCTCATGGAGTTTAGGGGCAGAGACTCTGTCCTAAGCCTAAAACTCTGAAAAGAAAAATGTTGGCAATTCAGGACATCTCCAAGCGAGGCTTGGGGAAAAGCCAGACTGCACAGCCAGCCTGCCTGGGTCTTGGAGCAGAGATAAAATGGGCCGCTGTCTTTGGTCTTAGCCAGCAGCCCCAGGAAAGGTGCTGGGGTTTTGGTTCCCTTGCGGTGGAGGGTCCTGGAGCTTCCCTGCCCTGTGGCTGTTGTTTTTATCTAACAATCTTCCTACCATCAGCACACCAGTTTTTTTCCTTTTCTACCTGTGTTTCTTTCATTCATATATCAAGTATTTATGGAGATCCTGCCATGTGCCAGGCAGCTTCAGAAGGATTCTAGGCACACAGAGATAAAGAAAACTCCCCTCTTTCAAGGAGCTTGTGGTCGAATGGGAGAGACAGGGAAGCAAACAAATAATTACAGGGCAACTGTGAGCTCCATGTGACAAGGAGTTTGTCACTGAGTCCTCATTTTACAAAAGTGCCTAGTGCATAGTAAGCTCACACGCTGGTGTAAAAGTAAGAAAGTCTTGGAAAGTGATCTGAACCGGGTTTTGGAGGATGAACAGGAGTTGGCTTCCATGCAATGTAAGACGATGACTATAACATAGCTACAGTGACACATTCATTCTGAAGTCGTGGGAAATCAGCATGCTGCACGTTCTCAGTACAATGAAAGCAGAAGCAAGCATGGCCAAGAGATTGTGGACAGATCTCCTTTCCTTACCCCAGTCACCCTGACCATTTTCTTCATAAACTTTGTCCTGATTACTGTTTATGTAATCCACTTACCTACTTGTGTGTTGTCTAGGTCCCTATCTCTCTACCTCCTAGAATAATGTCTAGCTTATAGCTATTGCTGAATGGATGTTCACTGAGCAAATTAATACATGTAGGAGAAGGAAGAGGGAGGAAAGAGTAGGCCCACACCCACAGTCCCCCTTTGTCTAGGACTATGCTGTCCAACAGGAATATAAAGACAGCCTCATGTGTTCTTTCAAATTCTCTGTTAACCATTCTTCAGAGAAGTAAAATGAAACAGATGGAATTAATTAATTTTTAAATTTTATCACTATTACATCCAAAATAGTATAATTCAACATGTAACCATTATAAAACATTACTGAGATAATAAGCTTTTGAAGTGCCACATGTGGGTTGCACTTGGGACACCTCACAGTACAGGTTAGCCGCATCTCAGATGGTCAGCAGCTACATGGGGCAGTGGCTGCCTGTGGCACAGCAAGGCCTGAGGCCTCCCTTCTGCTGCCTACTGTAGGCCATCAACCCTGTAGTTTGTCACCCCGGCCGAAGGAGATCTGGGAAGATGTCTGATGCAATGGAATGCAATCTTCTACGATAATGTCATTGGCACTTCTGCTCTCTGTCCAAGGCAGGACGTGGCATGCCAACTCCCTTGTTTCAGGTGTACAGAGGCAGCATTCCCAGGCTCCTCCCCACCTCTCCTGCCTGCAGCTGTACTCCCTCCCTCCTCCTCTGTGCTTTGTCCTGCAGCTCTGTGGAGGCTTCAGCATTTTCCACAGTGCACTGGCATTGATCAGTCATGACAGTGAGACCCAGTTCTTTTGGCCAATTTAAATATCTGCACAAAGGGAAGTAAGGATCTGGGCTGTGGCTGTGATGCAGTGACACCTGGGTCCTTGTGGGCCCATTTAATCCTCTTCAAGGCACCTCTGCACTCCAGGCCTGTGGCCAAGCAGCATCTGACCCCTCTTGAGACAGGTAGGATGCACTGTGGGTGCGGTATTCACCATATCCGGGCACTGCCTGAAGAGCTTTGTACATATGAGCTCCTATGAGCTACACAAGAGCCCTGTGTGACAGGTATAATTATTGCCTTGATTATACAGGTAAAGAAACAGGAAGTACAAAGGGGCCATTTAACCTAGGACTCATGGTTCCTAAGATGCCAGTCTAGAGTGTGAGGCTGTCTTTCTTTAGGACCGTGCTCTCTCTACTGGGCTGCAAGAACAATTTCATTTATATAAAAATACTAATAGGAGACAAAGATTGCTTCTCACTGGGTGTGAGCAATGGGAGAACACGGGCCAGGGAGGTAGGTGGGGACTTTGAATAGGAAGTTGGAGGAGTGACAGTACTTGACTTACAGAATGACAGGGATAGGATGTCCTATATGGATCCCTGCTTTCCTCCTCTGAGGCACTCTTAGTGCTATCAGCACTTAGATAGCCAGGAAGCTCCCTAAGCTGCCCTATTACCTGCTTATCATTTGAAAGGTCAGTGAGTGAGTGCTTAATGTGTTTGGGGCTTCCTTTTGGAGGGATGAAAATGTTTTGGAACTACATAGCAGTGATGTTCGCAGAACACTGTGAATAAACTAAAGGCCGCTGAACTGAACACTTATACAAAGGCTGAAATGATGGTTTTTATGCTATGTGAAATGAGGTGGGGGCAGGCAGGAAAAGTGCAACTTCCATGAGGAAGGAGAGAAAAAGAGAAGCCCAGGAGAGTACAAAGTTATAGATCCTCCCAAATCACTATTGCCTTCTACAGAGGCAGGCACCTCTCTGTGAGTGTTAGACCTTCAGAAGAGTATGTGACAGTCACATGATATTTATCCCATTCACGTGTGCGCAACATCCATCATCCCAATGAGCAGTCATATTTGTCTGCAAACTCTAACAGGGGAGAGTGACTGTGCATCACGCAGGAGAGAGTGGGCGACAACTCGGTGAGACTGAGTTACATGCAAATGAGTGGAGTCAATTACATCCGCCTCCTGCCAGTTATGATCCATACCCACTAGAGTGGACGGAGCCACAATCTATACCCACAGTAGTGAATACAGTTATAATTTAGAGCTAACAGAGTGGATAGAGTTTACAATCTACATCCAGTCCTTCCCCTGGAGCCAAGTTCTGTAGTTCTCCACATCTCCTCCTACCTCCATCCTTCCAGGAGAAGACAAGGACACAAAGGTGCTATGTCCACATCCCATGCTCTGCACCCCTGTATCCTCCAAAAGCTGGATCTCAGATATACTAAAGCAGACTCTAAGACACTCAGGTCTCTAACCTGAGGCTTGGGAAAAAGACAGGTATCCAGGATATACTTAGCAAGTTGGGCAGGGGCTAAGAAAGTTTGTCCTAGGGAGAAGCCACTCAGGAGGTGAACACAACTAGCCATGATATTTTCCTTGAAATTGGAAGCACAAAACTACAAGAGATTATTTATAAGTTGGTGGTTTGGGGAAATCACTGAGCTTCTCTGAGATGGTATGTGTGTGTATGTATGTATGTATGTACATTTATGCTGGGAATCAAACCCAAGGCCTTAGAACACTAACCCCCAGGCCATGATATTATATGTATTCATGATGAAAGTTCTTATTTAAACATGCCCCACAATGTAGAAAATACATAGTTTTTTGGGCTGAAACCAACTGGGAAGTGATAACAGAGAAACCTGCTACAGTAGATACTATAACATATATAAGATAAAAGCTGTGATGAGGAAAAGCATTCAAAAGGAGGCAAAGAAAGAGGAATAAAAGTGAGAGACATAGCCTGGCGTGGTGGTGCATGTCTGTAATCCCAGCGCTCAGGAGGCTGAGGCAGGAGTATCGGTGTGAGCTCGAGACCAGCCTGGGCTACAAAGTAAGTTCAAGACTAGCCTGAACTGCACAGTGAGGCCTTGTCTCAAAAAAAGACAAAAAAAAGAGACAGACATAAGGACTTACGGATATTCATGCAGGGGTTCTAGCTGATTGAGTGCTCATTCACTCAATCATTTATTTGTGTTTATGCCACAATCATCCCAGTGCCGAGACCCAGGGAAGGTCTGAGAATACAGACATGAGGGTGTGGTCTCTGCCCTCAGGAGGCTCAGAGTTGGGAATTGGATGTAGACTGAAATAGTATCTGGGTGACCAGTGCTTTGGCCGCTGTCTGTACTGGCCACACCCAGAGCACAGAAGAGGGAAAGTATTTCAAACTGCGGGAGCAAGGTCTCAGGTCAGACTTCACAGAACAGGAAATGTCTGAGTGCGTCCTTGAAAGGCAGAGGTGTTTCTCCATACAGATGGGAGGGGGAGAGGCAGTGTGAAGGGCATTGCAGGCGGGGAGCAGAGTGGGCATAGACATGAAGACATGGCTTATTCTGGGTATTGAAATATGGCCGGAGAACAGGACGTGCCAGAGACAATAAATAGACATCTCTTTGTGCTGGACTAGCTGGCTGACCTTGGCACAAGCTGTCTCCCTGGTTTTGCAAATGTCTCCATCTGTACAATGAAGGGATCAGATTAGATGATTCTCAGGGGATGTTCCAGTCCTGCCTGCTCTGGGAGGAAGTTTCTTGTCATATAACCTAGTCAAACAAGGAGTAGGCACCTGGGTGGGATTCTAGCCTTTGATGGACTTTTAAACTAGAAGAACTTGCAAGACCTGTCCAGCCCTCTGATAGCCCTACTGTGGGATTCTGGGACCCATATTGGGCCTGTGGGATTCTGGTACTCCTATTGGGCCTGTGGGGCTATGCTAGGCAGCCAAGGATGTCACACAAGACCTCTGTTCCCTCCCCCGCACCCCTGATGGGACCCACGTTGGTCTCACGTACACACGTGGGCTGCCTGTTGAATGATTTATTGTCAGGGGATGAAACACAGAAATATCCTCCATCTCTGTGTAGTAAATGGTCAGAAGTCCCTAAAGGGCTGAAAGCTAGCATCTGGCCACTGTAAGATGACAGCAGCCAGCTGTGGGCTCTGACTTCTCCTATGGTAATTCAGTACATGTTGGAAGCTCTGCTTTCCCAGGCTTAGAAGCTGCTCTGCAAGACTGTCCTTTGGAGGAAGCCAACCCTCAGAAAAGCTTATGGACCATCCAGGTGATACAAGGAAGGTAACACGGAGGACACAAGTCCAGAGGCCATGATCAATGGGAACATCTGCTGCCCCTCTCTGGTAGCAGAGGCAGAGGCGGGTGGGCAAAGGCACCGAGCAGGAATGTGGACTTGGGGATCAGGCTTCATGTACGGCTCTGTCATTTCCTCAGCTGGGTGAGCTGGCAGAGGCCCTGTCTTCTTGCCAAGCCTCTGCCTTTCCTGCTATAAAGTAGGGATAATCATGTTCATATGCACCAGATACCAGACTGACAATGGGGCAATATTATGTGCCATGCCATCATGCACGGTGTGGATGCCGGGGTTATTAATGCTGAGGTCCCTACTTCTAAGGGAAAGGCAGTGAAATATGTTCAAAAGGGATGGAGTTGTTTTTGATATATTAGTCTTTTAAAAAATGACTGACTTTTCAGGAGTACACCTCTTGCCTAAAGCACAGAAGAGACTAAAGCTGGGTTCTGTGCTAATTCACCCACTTCTTATATAGCTTAGTTTGTGGGTGGCTGTTTCTTTATGTTCTGTAGAACCAAAGCAGCTGGTCTTAATGTGACCCAGTGGATAGCACAGGCTATGTCTTGAGAAGCCCAACAGTGCTCCTAGCACATCCAGTCATGCAAGCCATGGACACACTGGCTGAGGTTTGGAGTCAGGCCTGGGAACCCACTCCAACTCAGCCACTCACTCACTATGTGACTTTGAGTAATTTCACTGTCTAGACACAAATCTCTCATCTGTAAAATGAGAAATAACATTGCCAAGCTTAGGGTGCTGTGAGAATTAGCAATGATGACGCAAAGTACCTGGTACTTATTAAAGAGTGAGCCACGTCACATCCAGGGTACGCCTGGGGTTTTTCTCAAGGAGATATCATAGGAACAGCCAAACATTATCAGCGTAAATCCTCCAAACACACCCAGAGACTTTCACTCATTCCCTATGTGGGCACAGGAAATACATCTTTTAAAAATTAGTACTGATGAAATGTTTATTGAATGCCTACCATGAGCTCAATAGCAGTGGCCATGTTCCTTGAAAGATAGAAACAGAAAGCCCGTCTGCTAAACAAAGGGAAGAACTAAGGAGGCCCACCCCTTTGGAAGCCTGTAACAATGCTGTCTTGCCCTTTGGCAGCTGAGGTGGAACAAGCTGGGCAGAGGATTGAGCTGAGGGTCAAATGCCAACCCGCTCGCCATGTTGTTCAGGATGAGGGGAAGTGTCTCCAGGTGACTTCTTGATGGGCACATGACATCACTGGCCAGCTACTTATTTTTCTTGTCTTGTAGAGAAAATGAATCCTCACGCCATTTGCAAGGCTTGCACTCCCTGGAAGGGAATTTCAGGTGGCGGAGCGTGATCTAGGGAGTGGGGAGCCCCATGGTTCCTTGGCCCAAGATGCTCACTCTGTGGAGTGCATGGCTGGTCAGACTTGGGCCCTCTAGTGCATGGGGGCCCAGTGAAGGCATCCTAATTGCCTCTCACTTGTGCCAGCTCTGTCTCCTCCTGGCTGGACCCTCTTGCCCTGTCCCTAAAGAACTAGCTGAAGTCCTCCGCTAGACTCGATAGAACACTACTGATGATCCCAAACCCCAATCTAAGCCTTAGCTGCTGACCTTGATACCCATTGATCCGGCTTGCAGGGTCACTCAGAGGCTGTGAGTAGGGTCCTGGCGTTATTCTCTGGCCTAATAATACCTCAGGCCTAGGAACCCTTCTCCTCAGCCTGCTTTTCTGTCCTTTGGTACCCATCAACAATGAGTCTATACAACTCCCCAGTGACACTGTTCAGTCAAAGCTGAGAGGACCGACTGAGGAGGCTGGCAGGGAGCCCTGGCTAAAGTCAGGACCCCAGAGTGCTCCCCAATTTTGTCATTTACTTTTTTCCACTGCAGTAAATACATGTAACACTCAATGTGCCATTCTAATACTTTTTAAGTGAACAATTTAGTGCCACTTATTTTTATAAACATATGATGTTTGCTGCAGCCTCAGAAGCCTCATCTGTATCCATTCAGTAGTTTTCTTATTCTACAAATAGGTATTGTCTATGATATTTGCAGTGCTATGCTAGGGCCTTGGTCAGTGCTCTTCACAATTATGTTAATATAATATTAAATTTGAAAAATGACTGACTACCTTGTGACGCAATAAATGTTTGTGTCCCTGTGAAAGCTCATAGGTAGAATCCCTACTCCCAAAAATGATGGCAGTTAGAGGTGGCAGTCTTTGGGTGGCAATGGGGATTAGCCTAATTATGAAGGTGGGACTTTCATGATGGGATAAATGCCCTTATAAGGAGAGAAAGAGGGGCTGTGGTGTAGCTCAGAATATGTGCATAGAATGGGTGAGGGCCTTTAATTAAGAGCAAGAGCATAGAGCAAGGGAGGGAGGGAGGGAGGGAAGGAGGAAGAGAGAAAGAGAAAGAGAGAGAAAGAGAGAGAAAGAGAGAGAAAGAGAGAGAGAGAGAGAGAGATCTTGCTTTGTCT
>NW_004955481.1:8060185-8078913 GCF_000276665.1 Chinchilla lanigera
GGAGGAGGAGGAGGAGGAGGAGGAGGAGGAGGAGGAGAGGAAGTACGTGAGAAAGAAAGAGGTTGTCTTTCTCCCCCAGAACACCCATATTCACCTTGGCAGTTTCAGTGGGTCACTCGGGGTTTACATAAAAAGTGGCATTTTGCCCCAAACCGGATACTTCTGGGGGCATCCTAGAACTGACAGTTTTAAAATACCAAAGACATTTAAACAAATAAAAATAGTACATTTCTAAATGCAGCATCCTCTTTGGTGATGATATATTAGACCTCCACTGCTGGTGGCATTATCTTGTACAGCGATATACTGCACTGTTACAATTCATGCAATCAGTCTGCAAAACCAGGGTCATAAAACCCTGTAATTTATAACAGGATTTTGCAAACCTATGTATTATACATGTGTAGACACCACTGCCTGCTATTTCACCGGCAGTAACCACCTGAGTCAGAAGTCACAAGCCCACAGAGCTCCATCCTTCCATTGCCCACATGCAGGATGCGTCAGACAAGCAGAGGTGCTGCCAGACACCATCTTTTTGAGTATTAAATTAAGCAACAGACTATGTCTCGGGGTAAAAGAAAATAAAGACACTGAAATGTGGAAGGGAGGGGGTGGGTGCCTGAAGACTTGACTATTTTATGATCTTATTTGGCCCTATCATCCCACAGTCCCTGGTAGGTGTCATCCCAAGCTGCAGTAAGACACATGATTCTTGAATCTTAATGTACGTATGAATCACCTAAGGGTCGCACTGGGTGGTGAATAATGGGCTCCACCCCCAGGATTTCTGATTCATAGGTCTGGGGCCTAACAAGCGCTCAGACTTTGATGCTGTGGCTAGCCCTGGGAACTCACTTTGGGTCATTCTGGGCCAGGACACTTTGAGAGTCTTTATATAAAAATGCAGAGGGAAAAACAGTCTGCCCAAGTTGCCGTGGCAAGACGGTAAATAAAACCTGCTCTCCTTGACCCCAGGCCAGTGCCCCCGCTGCACCGCCTGCGCTGCCTATCCCCTGGGTTCATCACCAGCCACAGTGAGGACAAGCCCCGAGGGATGACAAGCAGCCTGCTGGCACATTAACTCTGTAGGGGCTGCTTGGAGCACTTGGCAGAGGCCACTCTGAGCTTCCCAGGGCTCCTCTGAAGGTCAGACAGAATCATCTAATGGCTTCTTGAAGAGAAAATGATGGTCTGATGTTTTTTCCTGCTGAACTTCATCATCTTCAACAACCACACAACAGATCGCTACCACCAGGGGGCCAGGGAATTCGAGAAGTCCGTGCTGCTTTTCAAAGCTTTCCAGGAGAGGTCTTAAATGACTTAGAGGATCAAATGTTTCAGGCAGGGATGCCATGCCTTGGAATCTGCAAGCCAGAGACTCTGGCGTATGCATCTCTCTCCATCCCTCTGTCTGCCAGGGGTGACCTTCTCATCCGCACCTCCATGGGCTCCTGCAGAGTGCGGGTCATGCCCACCACTCCCCGTGTCTCTACATGTCAATGAGCTGGGGCTTAACCACGGCTGGCCTCCCACAGCCACCAACATGATTGCAAAGATGCTTTTTTGCCACTAGATTGCTCTTCGAGGAGAACCACCTCTTCAGAACCCTCTACGCTTCTCTGACAAACATTTTGATTTCACTTCTTATTGCCCTGATGCGACTGCAGACCCTCAAGCCCTTGATTTGACTGCAGACTGAGAAATAAGTATCACAGTGTGCCTGCCCTAATCAAAGGGCCATTTATACCAAGTTAAAAAAAATCCATTTGTGACCCAAATAGAATCGCAGTCCTCTGTCGCTAGTTGCAGAAATGTGGTTTCTGACATTGCACACTCCCCAAGTTGACTCTGCCCGGTCCTGCCCGACTTGGTGACGGGGATGACCACCTACCCTTGTGAGCAAAGTGAGACCAGTTGTCCCATCTTCCTTCTCCCACATCACAGCATCCCCGACTAATCGTCCTGCCACTGTTATTTAACAACTGCTCCTATGTACTTGTTACTGGGTCTCTGTCCTCATAGAGCTTCCAGGGTAATGGTGGGGCATAGGAGCCAGGCTTTGTCATAAACCCTGGGGGACATGAAGGAAGTCAATTTCTGCTGATCGAGCAAACCCTGGTTCTAGCCCCACAGAAGTGAGAGAGATGCATGCATCCTATTCCTTATAGGAAGGTTAAGAGCCAAGAGGCACACAGCCCTGGCTGTATTTGCACTTTACATATGTTGGCTCATTTAGTATTCATTAGGGTCCTAGAAAGCAAAACAAACCCCTCAGAATCCACAGGGATTCACACCAGCCTTTCCTTCACACCGGTATCTGAGATACTCAGGTCTCTGTATAAAATGGCAGAGCATTTGCATATAACCTATCTACATACTCCCATACACTCTAACCCACCCCAGAGTACATATAATACCTAATATGATATAAATGTTATGTAAATAGTTGTTATACTGCATTGCTTAGGGAATAATAAGAAAAATGGTCTTGACATGTTCAGTACAGGTATAATATTTTTCCAAATATTTCTGATCCATAGTTGGTCAAATCTGTGGATGTAGAAGCCCTGGATAGAGAAGCTCAACTCTACTGTGATCCTATGATCCACACTTTACAGATGAAAAAGACTGAGGCTCAGAGACCTGACTTGCAAGTGGCGGGGTTGGGATTTGAACTCCTGAAGTCCGCCTCCAGAGTCCGTGCTTTCCACCTCGCCATCAGAACCAGGCCATAAAGGTGGGGTCCTGTGGCTGTGTTCATTCCAGAAGTGTCTCCAGTTCCAGAGGAAGCAGTTGGCTCACACGGTCCTTCTCTGCATCCCTCTAGGGTGCCAGGAGCCTCTGTCTGCCACTGAAGTGTGACTATCGGGACTGAGAGATGCCTCTGCCAGGCGGGGCAGGGCCCGCTCTCCAAGACGGTGTCTGCAGACAGGAGTAATGGAAGGGAGCTGGCGCGTGACCAGGCTGTCAGGCTGGGGACTGTGGGGTGCGCCCTCGGAACAGTCTGTGCTGGGAACAGCCACGCGAGCTCCGCTGAGCCGTGGAAGCGTCTGGCACTCCCAGTGCTGCTCGGAGAGAGGGCTCTAGGACGGGTGAAACTCACCTGCCTGCCTCAACAATTTTTTCTCTTTCTTTCTTTTTTTTTTTATTTCTTATGAATGGGGGGGAAGGAGTCAAAGGAAGCAATGTGGGGAAACAGAAGGGGAGAGAGGAAGGAAGGAAAAAAAAGAGAAGGAGAGAAGTAAAGGAGGAAGGGAAAAGAGAAATAGAGAGGGGGAGGGAAGAAAGGATGGAAGAGAGGAAGGGGAGAGGAGGAAGTGGGGAGAGGAGAGGAAGAGAGGGGGAAGAAGGAGAGAGGAGGGGAAGGAGGGAAGGAAGGGTTAAAAAATATGCAATTGCTCTGACACCTATAGTATGAATCCTTAGCCTGGCACTTGAGAGCCACAATCACTTTCCAAACTTACCTATCAAAATCTCTCAAAGGGTCATTCATTCATTTAAAAACTATCTATGTGTCCACTGCAGACCAGATACTCTGCTAGGCTTTGGCTAAACAGTAATGCGTACAACAGATGGTCCCTACCCTGTGGGCTGATAGACACTAAGCAAATAAATACACAAAGAAATATGTAATCACATCTCGCGCTGCATGCTGTGCAGGAAACAAATAAGGTACCGTGAGAGGGAAAATCGGGGTCAGAATGGATGAGCGTCCCCGAGAACCAAAAGTCCAGAACGCCTGTCCTGTGTGCTGGCGAGATGGTGGTGACGACTGCCACAGGCTGCCATGCCCAAGGGGAGGGCAGAAACACCACATCTCCACCAGGTGGGTGACACCCAGAGCTAAAGCGCAAGGACACGAGATGGCTGTGAAGAGACGCGTGATGCTTGCTTTGTAAATGAGCTCTGTGGAGGGACGCAGGGAGCTGCACTCATTAGCGGACTGTGCACTCCCTGAGGGAAGGGCGGCTGCTTGTTATGCACAGGGGTGGTTCTTGGTTCTGGCTGAGGGCTTGGATTTACTTCTTCCCGAGCACACCACCTGATTACACAGCGGCAGCCCATGACCTCCACGCAGCAGATGTTGCGTGAAGCGTGGTTATTTTCTCTCCACCTGCAGCCCCTGCGGGGAAGGTAGGCATCAGGTGGGACCATGCCCGCTTGCTCTCACAGGGGACTGTGGGTCAGAGGCCCGGCTCTAGCTGGAAGTGTAGGCTTTCTGTGTCTGGATGAATGAACACTTCTCTCCTAAGATCACCCCGGGTGTAAATCCATGATGTGAAACCAACAAAAGCAGAGATTCCCTGGCTGGGACTGAGCAGAGTCCCTGTTCATACCAAGCCTGGGACCCAGTAGCTCCTCCCTTGCTGGCTGCTCTGGCCTGGCTATTTTCTGGGAACACTGGCTGCCGCTCGCTCCTGTGCTGCCTGGGCTATGGTTTCAGCGAAGGGCCATGTCAGAGTCCAGGGTGGTTTCCAGCCAGAGCGAATATGCCTGGCTCAGACGTGTCAGCCCTGAGCAGATCTGGGCGCAGGAAGTAGGCCCACCTGCTGTACAGCCCTGTCCTTTCTGTCCTGCTTCCAAGAGGGATCCATAAAGCACACCGCAGAGCTCCTCTCCCTGCCCTCTTCTTCATGGGATGGAGGGTGGTGGGTGGTGAATCTCAGGTGACACTGGTTGAGTATCACTGGGTCCCTATGCTAAAAGGCAGGAACGCTGGGGACAGATGAGTTTTGGGGAGCAGAGGGAAGGGCAAGAGCTTTGGGCTAGCATGCCACTCTGCCTCCTACCAGCTGTGTGACCTCAGGTAAGTGACTGAACCTCTCTGGGCCTCTCTGCATCTATAAAGCTCACCCACAGTGCTGTTGTGACAACTTGCTAAGATAACATGAGTGGAATCAGTTAATAGAGACATGAGGCGTATGCCAGGCAGAGTGACGTGTGGAAAACACTTTGTAAGCTACCATGTCACCACTACGAAGAGCACCCACGATGGTGGCTGGCACGCTGTGGGCACTTCCAGCGACAGCACTTACCAGCCCCAGAGGCAAACAGGAGCCACCATGACTGAGCACTTACTAGCTGCTTCACTAAATCTCACAATAACTTTATGAAGCAAGAACAACTATGTCCCTCAATTCACAGATGCAGAAACCAAGACACAGAGAGGGGAAGTCGCTTTCCCAAAGTCACGCAGCTGGGATGTAGTGGAGGTGGGGATGAACTCAAGCTGCCTGACTTCTCACCATGTTGGGCACCATCTTGCCCCTCTGCCTCTGTGTCCGCCACCTGCACCTCAGAATTCAGTAAACGAATGTCTCTGATCCCGACTCGCTTTTAATGAGGAACTATTTCCCAGAACAATGTCAGATCAGGGCTCAAGAGATCTGAGTTGTGGTCCCAGGGTTTCTACCTGAAGGCTCTGTAGCCTGGGATAACTCACTTTCCTTCTCTCCCTCAGGGACTGGGCTGCCTTAATTACAGCATTACTGGCAGGATCAAGGGGCTGTTAGCATGAAATCTGGACCATCCTGCTTTAGGATAGGAGTGTTCTAGGATTCAGATAATATTATTCAAGGATAATATTTGGGAAAAAGCAAGCACCAGGTCAGAGTCACCTGTACTGGGTGTGTGTGTGTAAGGCAGTAGCGTTGGGGGGATGGCATGTTTTTCTGGCCCTGCTGGCTAAGAACTCTACCAGGTCATAGTACTACTGCAGCTAAGAAAGGATCTGGGGTATCCCACCTCCTACCAAATACTCTGGAGCCCTGATTGTGGTCATCTTCTCTGGAGAATAATTTAAAAGAAGTCACAGTGAGGAACTGTATTGCTGTGTGACCTTCCCTGAGTATCTTGACCTCTCTGGGTCACAAGATGTCAGTAGTACCAGACTCCTTGTATCCCCAAGTATGCCATTTTCTTTCATGTCTCCTTTTGGAGCTTTTTTTTTTTTTTTAACCAATTAGTATATTCTGTATTGTCTTGCTTTATCTATGTCAAGATTTCAGTGTGGAGCCTGACTCTTCTAGAAAGCCTTCTTGGATGAGGCATCTCAACTCTGGTTCCCACAGTCCCGAGGTTACCTCTGCCCCAGGAAGGGTTTCACTTGCTGGTCAGCATCTGTTCATCCTTTTGTCTCCCCCATGTGGCAGTGAGCTCCTGGAAAGAAGGGGCTCTCATTCACCGGTGTTACTCAGCGCCTTGCACCAAGCATGGAAGAGGATGAAAGGGTGCAGTTCGTTCTCTGAATCATGGCATCTCTGTGCTCCAAGTGTAACATTCTGCTACTCGACCTCATCCTTTTTTCACAATTTGTTTTGGCGCTGGAGATTGGACGCAGCGCCTTGCACATTCTAGACGAGTGCTGTACAAATGAGCTGCAGCCCCAGCCTCTCAACTGTACCTCCAGCTTCCTGGGAAGCCTGCTTGAGCTCCCTCCCCCAGCCCCGGCATCTCTGTCACTTGGCTCCACTCCTCCGTCACTTCCTGCCCTGTGGTCACAGCAGTCTCCTTGCTGTTCCGTGGATACATCCAGTTCCTCACATCCAGAGCCTATCCGCTAACCCCTCCTAGGGGCTTTCCCACTCTTGATTCCTGGCCATTCAGACCTGGGCCCCAATGCCTGGGTATCCTGGCAGTATTGCTTAACTCAGTCATGCCTTGTCCACCTTGCTTCAGGATGATACACGGAGCAGTTGTGTGTTTTTACTCTGCTCCCCTCTAGAGCATGTGCCCTCTAGAAGCAGCAACCCAGTCTGTCTTCTTCCTTGCATCCACAGCACCCAGAGCAATACTTGCCTCAGATCAGACATTCAACAAATACCCGCCTTGCAAAAGAATGAAAGCCAGGTTCCCTTGCAGCACAATGACCTGTGATGGATGAGAAACAGCAGACACTCAGTTTTTCACTTGACACAAAAAGAAACTCTATTCCTGCAGTAAGTTCAAGGAAGTGAAAGAAAGGAGAAAACTTTCATTGTCTTTGTTTTGATGGGGGAACTGCAGGGGTCAGGTGCTGCTTCCCTGTTCCTCGAATCTGCAGTACAAAATAGGCAGGACCTGCTGCCTATGGTCTCAGTGGTGACCCAAGTTGTGGGGAGTCCCCCATCCACACGACCAGGACTTCCCCCTTAGACATGCTTCCCCTACATCTGCAACCACATGCTAAATGGATGATCGCTATGATTAAAGTGCCTTTTAATTATTCAATGCGATGTCAATGGCACGTACAGTTGTGACACTATAATGGACTCCGACTCCCTTGCAAATGTCGAGAAAGGCAGGGGACCATTACCTTGTCAAAATGTTCGCTCCCTGTGACTTTATTACCAGCACACCAACTAATTTTTCAAGCGGCACAGAACAAGGGGTGAGGTGGGGGTGGCTGACTAGGAAACCCACTTGGCATGATTTAGGCAATGCGAGGGTTCGTGGGATTCTCTGTGTGCTCCAACTTTTGAAATTCATTTTGATTCTTATAAGACCTGAAGCTGCAGGGGTAACCCATCCACGTTTTTTGACTGATCACTGGGCAAAGGGGCTTAAGGTGGGCAGAAATTTGGGCAAGGATGGAGCAGGAACAAGAGAAGAATATATTGGCATTGTCCTGGCAATATTTTGTTTCATTATTGTTTAATTAACCACTGACTGAGGATTTACTTTGCCAAACATGGTGGGACATCCTACACACAGACATATGTCTGCACTTACACACACACACACACACACACACACACACACACACACACACAGCTGGAAGGAATGTTGGTTTGGATAGGAAATAGTAAGAGCTGAGTTCCAGGACTAGAACTGCCTCTAAGTAGTTGTACAAGTTAAGATACGCTGGCTGCTTGGGTCCTGGGTGACTCAGTCCTCAAAAGATGAATCATTTCCTAATTCTGAGGACACAGTGGGTGATGCTATGCCACACACCCTTATCGATCACGAACTGGCATGCTCTCATTGGTCATCGGCTCTGACCCAGTAGTGAGGGAGGGGAGTGGAGAATATAAGCTAAGTTCAACAGGTTCCTGCTTTTAGGAAGCTTAAAGAAGCACCCAGACCCTGAAGGTGAAGCAGGAAATAGGTTCCAGGATGATTTTAGCACTATGTTCTTGGCAAGGGCAATTGGAGTCCGGGGAATGGAGCAGTCTGCCTAGACATGGGCAGCTGCAAAAGCTTCTTGGATGAGGTAAGGGGCGCCTGTGCTTTGGGGAGAGGTAGGATCCTCTGAAGCGGGAGGGAGGGGAGACAGCCTGGTGAGGGGAGAATGAAGCAGACCCCACCATCCACTCTCATTAGTAGAAGATGAAGGAGATAGCAAGAGGCAAACACAGGCACAGCCCCTGGGGCAGTTCAAAGGAACTGGGCATTCATCAGCTCTCTGTGCAGGGTGGTGATGGAGTTCTGAACCCTCAACAGCTAGTCTCTCTTCTGTGGGCTACACGACCTTAAGTTCTTTTTGGAAAATTATCTATGCCTTACAGTGCATGCCTAGAGGGCCTATGAAACAATGGGCATGTGACCAGAGGTATTCCAACTGGACGCTCTCTCCCACTTGGAAGACAGACTCTTAAATGCAGTTAGGCTTGAGGAGGGAAAATGACTGGTGTTCATTCATTCCTGCGATGTGGGCCTCATCTGACAGAGAACCTGCTGTTCCTCAGTTCCTGACTCTTCTCAGCTGAGTTTTCCAAGCTTTGACTTGATTCTGTGAACCACCGGATAGTCTTCCAATAATATCCTTTCCTTAATTTATCAAGGATCAATGTCTATTGATACAAACAACACACTGTGATACCTTTTCACCTAAATACCTATCTATCCACCAATCATGAAGCCATCCACCCATCCATCCATCCATCCATATATCCATCCACTCACTCATCTATCTACTCTGTCCTTTATCCATCTATTCAATCATCCACTTCAACTATTCATCCACCCACCCATCCATCTGTCTGTCCGTCTGTCCGTCCATCCATCTGTCCACCCACCCACCCACCCATGCATCTATCCATCCATCCATCCATGTATCCATCCATTCACTCATCTATCTACTCTGTCCTTTATCCATCTATTCAATCACACACTTCAACTATCCATCCATCCATCCATCCATCCATCCACTCATCTATCTATCCATCCCTTATCCATCTATCCAGTCATCCATTTCCACTATCCAACTATCAATCCATCCGTGCATCTACCCACCCATTTCCAAGTCTGTTGTTGCAGTATGGACGACCAATGGAAGATAAATGAGGGCAAAGAGTACAAAGTTTTAGAGAACTGCCAAATCCAGGAATTGGAGTTAAAACATTAATTCTATAGCAATAAGCAATCTAGTACAAACACTCTAAAGTAACAGAACACAGATGGATAAAGAAGTCATTGGGCCCAGCTGGGCCTCCCGAGGGGGTGCTTTGAAGGGGACATTTAGAGAGAAAAGCATAAAGGAAACTCTTATTCACTTTCTCATTGCTGGGATGCAACATCCACAATTTAAAGGAGAGGTTGGTTAGCTCTTGTTTTCAGTCCACGTTTGGCTGGTACACGGTAGAAGGATATGGTGGAAGGGCCTGGGTGGAGGAAACCTGCTCACTTCATGGT
Source organism: Chinchilla lanigera (assembly GCF_000276665.1). Taxonomy (NCBI): domain Eukaryota; kingdom Metazoa; phylum Chordata; class Mammalia; order Rodentia; family Chinchillidae; genus Chinchilla; species Chinchilla lanigera. Next base: position 8,069,801 of record NW_004955481.1, read on the forward strand.
AGGCAGGAAGCAGTGAAAGAAAAGAGGAGTCCAGGAGGGAGATATACTCCTCCAGGTCACACCCCAGTAACCCGCCTCCTTGGAACAGGCCACACCTCCAACTGCACAGGTAGCAGAACTCCCCCATTGATGAGTACAGTGCCTCCATGCGCTGATCGTCTTCCACAAGCCCCGCCTCTGAGCACATGGGCTTTGGGTGAGGGTGGGGGTGGAGGTAGGGGGAGGGGGCATTCCAGATCCAAACCACAAAAGAAACCGACACACGTAGAGCACTTTACCACCACACCAAGGACTCTCACCACAATGATCTCGCTATTTCCCAAGCATCCTATGGAGTAGGTGTCAGCAACTCCATTTTATACGTAAGGAAACTTAGTCTCCGAAAGCTTAAGCAGCTTTCTCTAGGTCACATCTGTTAAAGGGAAGCAAGATTCAAACTCAGGTCTTATTACCTCCGACATCCTTTGTCTTTCCACACCCCACACTGCCTAACACTGACACGTGCTCTTGGGCCAGTCAGTGCACCTCCCCTGGGTTGAGTTTCCACTCTCCTGAAGGAGGGGTTGGATGAGACGGGTCATCCTAGCACTACACTCAATGAGCACATGAGCAGGTCTGACCTTGCTTATGACTTTTTCCTTCGAGGGCCATGTGCCTTATATTGTTAGCAGTACCCTAAAAGAACTATCTGGCTGCTTGCTTCTCTTGAGGCTCCATGTTTCTGCAGACCAATTTTTATGTTGTTTATTTTCAACCTGAGATTCTTGTGCTTCGTGGGTAGTATCCATCCAGACCCTATGCCCACACATGGTGCAGGCTTGCAAGACCCAGCTGCTGTAGGACTTTGTGGCCTCACCCTCCCTAGCTAGAACCCCTAGCAGTCCCTAGCTTCCTTGGGCTTCTGGATGGAGTTTTCTATAGGTCCTTTAGTAGAAAAGGCAATTCAGGAGTCCTTTCTTCCAGGCCTACTCTGAGGTCTCAGGTGGTAATCACCCTTCCCCAGCCAATGACCTGGTCCCACAGCTCCCAGGAAGCCAGCTGTATGCTTGCTACCACCCTGGTTTGCTGTCTTTCTTTATTTCTGGGACCTGAGGATTCCTCCCTCCCTTCTTGCATTTATTTGTATATGTAAGTACATTGGGAATGGTGGTAGAAATGTTTTCTATTTGGTCAGTTCAGAATGCCTCATTACTCAAAGTTCAACCACTTATTAAGTCCCTAGAGAGAACAGTAGCGTGACAGATCTGAACCCACTCACCGAAACCCCCTGCCGGGTTGCAGCTGGCTCCCTGGTCCAGCAGAAGCCCTTCCTCACCATCTGTGCAGCATGAAACCATCTCTCCCGCTTAACCAGGGAGACTTCCTGAGCCTGTCACTCAGCCTTCACTATAACCTGCCACTAATCGCATTTACAACTTCTACTGTTTACAGTGAGTAATTTTTTGAATCAATAAATTAATTCGTTGTAAAATCCATTGGTTAAAACTTAAAGCCTTACCTTTTCCTTCAACCACTCACCCAAGCCCCCAAATTGGTTAGGGTACTTTCATTCAAAGATGAAAAAAACTCTTTACGAATATAATCATCTTTATGCTTGAAATGATATGCCTGCATACTGATTAGAGAGCTAATTATGCTATAATGAGCCCATTTTTTCATTCTGAGCCCCTCTCACCTGAGTGTAGTTTTCTGGCTTCTTTTCCTGCCTTGCTAAGACTTACATTCCTCTCCCTCTGCATTGCTTCTAGAATGGTCTTTCTGAACTGCAGATTAGACCTGTCACTCTCATATATCCCATTTACAATTCTTCTCTGGGCCACCATCCATTGGTCAAGAGGTGTCTCCAACACATATGAACAGCTTTGGACCTGAAAGTGGGTTTGGGTTGGTTTGGTCCATGTAGGGCTTTCAACATTTAACTAGGATGCCTCTAGGCATGTGTAGGTGTACTCCTTACCCAGGGGTCTTCCTGTCCTGTCTTCTTCCACCTGGCTACCCCTTGCATGACCTAAGTCTTAAAGAAAACTTCATTTCCCACTCTGGATGAAGGCTGGATCACCCAAAGAAAACCTCCCCTGCATTGCCAGGGCCCTTCTACAATATCGCTGACTGACAGTGAATCCACCTACTCTACCGATAGCTTCTACATACTGAGCACCTAGTACATGACAGGTCCAGTGCTAAGCTGTTTTTGCACATTATCTTACCCAAACTACACAATCATGCCAAGCAGAGTAAGAAACAGGATCAAGGAGGTCAGCACTTGGCCAACATAAGAAAACTAAGAAATGATAGCACCAGATCCAGGGTTCAAGTGCATCTGGGGCTGTGGTCTCTGTTTACAACGGCTACCCTGACAGCTTCCTGTTTCCAACAGGGGAGAGGCCGGTTCTTCGCTGGCAGCTCACTGCTGCACAGAGCCGATCCCCTTCTGGTACCCCTCTCCTCCCATAGGCTTCTATGTCAGCGCTGTCTGCATTTGCCTCCTACTGCTCTAGCCTTCATCCTCTGTTGTCTGCTCCTATACTTCTTGACCAAATGTTGGTGAGTTCCAGCCCCAGTGCTCAGCCTGCTGCTCTTTTCTCTCTGCATGTTTAACTTTTGTGACCCATTCCAGTCCCTGTGACTTTACCTCCTTCCTTTCCACCCACGATTCTCAAAGCCCTCTCCTGTCCTGACCTCTCCTGCAGCCCCAGCTCACTTGCACAGCTGCTTACGGGATGCTTGGTAGTTATTTTAACCTCAGTGTGCCCAAAATGTTGAGCTCCATCCCATGCCTCTCTCATTTCTCAAGTCTACTCTCCCCCAGCCTTCCCCCTGTCAGTTCACGTTACTGGTATTGGCCCAGGGGCTCAGGCCCACACTTGTGAGTTATTCTTGAGTCTTCTTTCTGTCACATCCCACCAATCCATGGCTGTCAGCAGTACTGTTATCATCACCATCCCAGTCACCACCTCCATCCCCTTCATCCTCGCCACCAAGTCTCGCTGGCTCGAATTCCAAACACATCTCACATCAGACCGCGCTCACCACCTCCACTGGCAGAATAGCAGTCCAGTCTGCCAGCATCTCATCCGCGGCACCGTCTGAATCCTAGCCTGTTTCCTTGAGTTCATTCTGATTCACACTTACCCAATCTCTGCAGCCAGGATGACTGTGAAGGATCTACCAATTCATGGCAAACCCTCTGATGACTTCTCCTGGCCCTGCACATAATCTCGATTCATTCCAACCTACAAGGCCATCACAATTTGGCCTCCGTCTACCTGTCCAATGTCAGCTCATGTCACTGCCTCTGCCACTCTGCATAAGACCCACAGCGCCTCTTTCTATCTCTACAATAAGACAAGCTCATTCTCAGCCCAGAGACTTTGCATTTTGTGTCTTCTGCCTGGGACACTCTGCTTTGAGGTCTTCCCCTGGTTGCATCCTTCTACCTTTTAGTTATTGGCTCAAACGCCACCTCTTCAGATAGGCTCCTGACCACAAGAGCTAAGGAATTTTGCAAATACTTATCTCCCCTCTTCTTCAGCTTGTTGTATTATTGTATTGTCTTCAGAGTCCTTACCATCATCTAAGATGCTGTTACTTGTTTACATGTTACTGCCCACCCCCACCCCACCACCTTCTAGATGATAAGCCTCATGAGGGATGGGGCTGTCTGTTTTGTTTGCTCACTGTGGTCCAAAACTAATCAGGCTGGGCACATAGTAGATACTCAGTTAATACTTGCTGAATGAATGACTCAAACCTCGGAGGGGTAGACTGAGTTCTGAAGTTGATTTGAGATGAACAATTATTTATTGGTCACCCATTTCTTTTCTCCCTTTCCTTTCTTTCTTTTCAGTGCTGGGAATCAAGCACAAAGCTTTGCACATCCTAGGCAAGTGTTCTGCTACTGAGCTACGTCCCCAGCGCTGACCACCTATTTTTTTGTATGCAAGAGAAGTATAAAGCTCTGAAGAAAATCCTCTTTGTGTCACATCACTCCACAGGCCCTCGTTGTACACAGTCATGTCATCATCACCATCATCGTCGCTTTTATAACCAGCAGCACCGCTGTCCCATCTTCATCACCCTGTCCCGTCATTATCATCCCCACCCGCGGTCATCACCACCATCACATCCCCAGGTCCATTACCATCACCATCAGCAGTAATGTTGACAGAGTTGTGCACTGAACAACATGATTTTGTCTGCATTCTCTCTTTAGGTTCTAAGAACATCCCGGTCAGGGAGGTCTGTGATTTTCACCCTCCTTTTTTTTTAACCAACAAGGAAACTGAGCTTCGATAGAGGAGCCACTTGCCTGAGATCATTCAGTAAGGAGTTGAAAGACGAGGGCCTCAAAGTCAAACACTTGGGCTATATGCACATTGTCTTCCTTTTGACTGAACTGCCTCCCTCCCCACCAGCCTCCTTTGGCACCTGGAGACAGCTCAAGATCAGTTCTATTTTAGTGCCTGGTTAAGAAGTCTCCTTTGTTTACACCTATAGTCCCAGTATTCAGGAGGCTGAGGCAGGAGGATCGCAGGAGTTAGAGGCCAGCCTGGGCTACACAGTGAGTTCAAGGCCAGCCTGAATTACAGAGTGAGACCCTGTCTCAACCTAAACAAGCAAATAAACAACAAAGAAATTGCCCCTCCCCACAAGGTTAAATATTTTAATGCTGGCAAAGGAGGAGAAGGGCTAGCTTTTAAATTGTAATCCACGATCATATTTTAGGACTGCTAGGGGGTGAAAAAATAAAAGCTTAAGGTGAGTTTGGGAGGGCTTTTTGGTTGGTTAGAGAAAAAAATTACAAAATTAAAAGAGTGGAAAAAAATAAATTACTAGTGACTGTTTTTACTGCCTGAGCTTACAAGCTGGAGTGGAGAATTAAAAAGTTATATAGCTGGAGTTCCTAACCATGACTTATCACAGATGAATCCTCCATATTTATGGCTTTTCTCTTTTTTGCCATTTCGAGATAGTAAGCAGTCCCTTGATATAGGGTTGCTGATCTCTGTCTGGGAACCCTGGGGGCTGTGTGTACTCGGCAGAACTGTCACACGCCAGGCCTCGGGAGGGCATGTTTATTTATTGTCCCTCTGCCTGGGGCGGGGGAGACTGTCTTGTTCAGTCAATAGCCATTGCAGGGATTGAGGGTGGGGAGCAGCGTCATGCCAGGCCCAGTGAGGACAGAAGGCAGAATCATAGCAGCCAAAGCTCTAGCTTCAGGCCAGAGCCTGTTCTCCCAATGCATCTAGTCCTCATAAATACCATTATCATTCATTCCCACTTTACAGAAGGGGAAATTCAGGCAGGGAATGATTAAACAATTTGTACGAGAGCACACAGTGAATTGTATCTCATGATCCTAGTTCCTGGAGAGTTTAAAAACTAGCAGGGGGAAAGCAAAGGATAAAGAAAGAATGGGGGAAATACCAAGAGAGAAAGAGAGGGAGGGAGAGGGACATATTAATTGAGCATCTGCATTGTGCCAGGCTTCAGGAAGAGTCCTGCCTGGTTATCTTTTTTCCCTCCTCAAAACCACTCTGTGAAAGTAGGTGCGGGGCTGGGGATTTAGCTCAGGGGCAAAAGCGCTTGCCTGGCAAGCGCAAGGTCGTGAGTTCGGTTCCCGGTACCAGAGAAAAACCAAAAAAAAAAAAAAAAAAAGAAAGTAGGTGCTATTTACGCCTATTCTACAGATGAGGCAACCGAGGTACAGAAAGATCAATAAATTAGTCCAAGTTAGTTTGGAAATGGCATGGCTGGGATTTGAACTAACATCTCTGTGGTTCTATTTCTTACTGGCAGGATGTCCCTGAGAAAGTAACCTGACCACACTGAGCCTCTGTCTTCCCATTTATCCAAGGAGCTAGTGCTCTCCACCTTCAGGCTGACCTCCACAGGCACTGGCTGAGAAGCACATTGTACATTAGATGGCTACAAAAAACATTCTGGTTCCACCTGCTTGTGGGCAGGCCGAGACTAGCTGTTTTCTTGTTATCTAAGGATACAGAAATTGAGGCCCAGGGATCCCAAACAACTCAACCATGGCCACAGAGCTAATGTTGAGAAGCAAAACAAAACAGCACCTTGATAAAGGAGAACCTCACTCTGAGAATGTGAGAGATCCTACTCAAAGAAAAGAAAGAAAGGAAGGAAAAGGAGAATGGTGGGAGATACAGCTCAGTGCTAAGACCCTGGGTTCAATCCTCAGTTGCATATACACAAAAATCTAAACCTGCAAACAAGTGACCTTGCATCTCAAGGTCACTGATATGTTGCTTTTTTCAACAGCAGAGGCTTCTAGAAAGTCTATCCATCTACACTAAAAAAGACTACAGAGATCAGTGAGTCCAGGGACTCAACCCTGGCTACCATATACATATGTAAAGGCTTTTACTCCAAACCAATGAAATCGGAATCTCTGGGATTTGAACTTCGGGATTTAGTGATTTTTTTTTTTTTTTTTTTTTCGAATTTCCTCAGGTGACTCTAATGTATAGCCAGAGTTGAGAAATACTGACTTGTGATCTCCCCCTGGAAAATAGCAGGTGGCACTGCAGGCTCAGAGAAAGGGAGCTGAGTGTCCAGGATAGCCTAGCAATCAGAAGCAGAGCACAAGTCAGGTCCCCAGACTGGACTCTCCCTGGACCCCTTGCACTCTGCAGTTCTGGTTGCAGAGGTCCTGGTGCTCCCTGATGCCTGAGAGATGGATGTCCCTCCTCATTCCCCCTGCTCTCCCGTACCTCCTCAACCCTACCTCATGGCCTGGGAGCCCCACCTCCTTCGAGGCCCAGGCAGAATCACCTGCTACCAGTCTGCTGGTAGACACACAAAGAAGTGAACTGTGGCGATTACCTAATATATTAGCAGGCCTGTCCCTGCGGCACTCCTGCAAGCCAAACTCATAAATACAAAATGGTAATTTCTCTCTGGAAGCTTGCCTCCCGCCTCCCACACCACTGCCTCCCACCCAGAAGTCATCTACCACTGCCTGGTTGTCCTGTCCCGGGTGGGGCAGCCGGAACTCTGAGTTATTTAAACATCTCAGGCAAACCTGCGTTTTGAGATCTGAATCATCGCACAGTAACCTCAGTTCTCCTCTGCGGCTTACTTGTCTGGCCAGAGCAGATCTTTCTAGCCTTCTGCAGGAAGGAATAAAAGTGCCCTGCAAGTATTAATTAATAGCTCCCGGTGGCTAACATCTCTTTTGTGCTGTTGTTAGATTAGCATCAGAATGGATGAGCTAAGCGGTAATGCAGACTTGGTCTCTAACTGGCTGTGTGACCTTGAGCAAGTCATTCCACTTGCCTGGGATTTGCAGGCCTTCTGCCATTTTTCTTAAGAGTTATGCAAATCCAAATAGCCAGATGGGTGTGGATGCGAAACGGCTCGCACACACTCCAGTAAAACCTTTCCATCAGAAAGTTAAGAGTGAACCTGGAGCTCTCATGCTTACCCTTCCATGGTAGCATCTTCATGCAGTGCAGGGAAGACGGGGTGGCAGGCCACTCGAGGGCCAGGGAAAGGCACATGCAAAGGGTCAGCAAGGCATGCAGCGTCAGGGAATGCTAGCTCACCTCAGCAGAAGGCATGATGTGCGGGGGTGAGAGTTTCAAGATTCCTTGAGTGCTTGGCCTTACTTGTTGGCAATAGGGGACCACGTGATACCTTTAAGCAGGGAAGATTCTCAAAGTAAAGATAGCACGTTGTTATCTGGACCCGTTTTTTTCAACCTGAAACTGGAGAGGCCATTGAGGGGGTCTAGTTGCTGCCTGGCTACAGGGTCCTACTCTGTGAGCAGACTAATGACTTGGAGTGGATTCACGCTGATATCCTTAGAGCCTGGCACAGTGACTGGTCTATAAAAGGCACTCAATAAGTGTATGAATGAGTGTATGAATCTGTGTGTCAGTGAGTGAATCAAAGAATGAGTGAAAGAATGAATGACTGAAAAAACAAATGGGGGCATGAGCAAGTGAACCAAATGAACAGTCCAAAGCATGGTCTGCAAGCAGCCTTCGCAGTTCTAACTAATGGCCTTGTAGCAACAAAAGCGCAGGCTTCTAGCTGCATTACCTAAAAAGGCTCCGTTTCTGGCGTGGATCCCTCTGTGGAAGGCTTTTTTCCTCTCAGTAACAACACGCTGCTCAAAGACAAAGACTGATTACTGTGATCGTGCCAGAGGCTCTCCTCTTAGATTCCCCCCTTTCACAGACACGTCCACTGGTATTCACAAAATCAGAGATGGAAGCAGAAACACCCAGCGGCTTGTCTTTGCAGGGGACTCATTTTAGAGATAGGTGACTCTGTTACCACCTCTTTATTCATGTGGTCTCTAATGATAGTCATTTCAGTATCATAAAAGACAAAGGAAAGCATTATCCTTAACAGAGAGTTAACGATCGCTGCACGGTCTGCATTTCTAAGCAGCAGCAGCCCGAAGGTCTAGCCTGGGAGAAGCAGTTTACTTCTCAAGGGACGGGGACAAGGTGGACCCATTTTGAACTCTGTCTGAAAGGAGTGATGACGCAGTGTGACACAGACTACAGTGTCAGGGTGGATAAGCATCCAGGGCTGTCTGGAACCAGAGGTCATTTTTCTCTTTTAGTCCATGCTTCCCTATCCTCTTGCCTCGGAGATTTTTGCCACGTATGACGTGGTCCATGCACACACCGTTGTCACTGGTATCACTTGGGAGCTTACCAGAAAGGCAGGATTTTTCTGGGGATAATGGCATCCACCTGTAATCCCTGCACTCTAGAAAGCTGAGGCAGGAGGACTGCAAGTTTAAGCTCTGCCTGAGCAAGGTAGCAATTTAGCAAGCTCCTGTGTCAAAATGAAAAAAATTGGTCGGGCATGCAATTCAGTGAAAAGGCCCTGCTTCAATCCTTGGTACTATAAAATAATAGTAATATTAAATAAATGAACTAATTAATGAAAAAGGCTGGGGTGTAGCTCAGTGATAGAACACTTGCCTAACATGTGTGAAACCTTGGATTTAATCCTCAGGAAAGTGGAGAGAGAGAAGAGCAGAGAGGAGAGGGGAGGGGAGAGGAGAAGAGAGGAGAAGAGAGGAGAAGAGAGGAGAAAGAAGAGAGAAGAGAGGAGAAGAGAGGAGA
>NW_004955481.1:8079013-8093255 GCF_000276665.1 Chinchilla lanigera
AGAAGAGAGGAGAAGAAGAGAGAAGAGAGGAGAAGAGAAGAGAGGAGAAGAGAGGAGAAAGAAGAGAGAAGAGAGGAGAAGAGAGGAGACGAGAGAAGAGAGGAGAAGAGAGGAGAAGAAGAGAGGAGAAGAGAGGAGAAGAGAGGAGAAGAGAGGAGAAGAGAGGAGAAGAAGAGAGGAGAAGAGAAGAGAGGAGAAGAAGAAAAGAGAAGAGAAGTGAAGTTAGGGTGAGCAGGACTTGAAGCCCCACTTACTGAACCAGAGTGCATTTTTGTAACGTGAGTGATTTTCATACTTGTAGGTAGAAGTTGCTAAAGTTTGAGACCTCTGTACCACAGTAGGCCGTCTCAACCAAAGCTCCAACTCCCTGACTGAGTTTCACATGCCCTTCACTGGGATCAGGGAAGACTGTCCCCAGGAGGTGAGACCGCCTTTGAGACTTGCAGAAGGGTACAGATTTAGGAGGCAGTGAAGCAGGAGTCAGAACTATCCTAGTGTCCTCTGGCACCAACTAAGTCACTTTGGGCAAATCAGCTGTCCTCTCCGAGCCTCAGTTATCCCATGTGTAAAACAGGAACAACACTGTTTGCTTTTGCATGTCACATGGTTATCAGGAAGATGAACATGAAAGTAGAAGACTTTCATGTACTTTTTGAAACACGAGGCCAGGCGAGGGCAACTTGTTTTCACTGTGGGCCACCAGCCATCCTGACCTAACACTTTAGGGGCCGCACAAGAAAATCCTCCTCAATGCCAAGGCTGAAGACCTTTGGTCTCTGGAAGATTAATGGGCAGAGGAATATGGTGCTAATTAACCAGGATGCAGCACTCCAGAGAAAGAGCCTGGCTAAGCCAGTCCCACCGATCTACCCTTAGGGATCTGTTATTGGATTCTTGGGGTTGCAGTTTTTTCCACTCACTGAGAGTTATTTTTTAAAGGAGAATCGCCTCAGGACCTAAGACTCCATCCCATTAGCATTCTGTAGGTCAATATTTCCAGAACTGCTAGAATCATGTCCTTCTCTCCCTCTGTGTGGGTGAGAGAGGCAGCTACACTTTGGAAGGAGCCAGATGTACCCACAGTACAAAGAACAAGGGATTGAGCTATTGGAGCTGCAGCTTCCAGTGCTGGGAGGAAGGAGGCAGCTGCTTCCTCCACACAGGGCTGGGGTTTGCTGATCCCGATCCCTCTCTTTGGAATGTTCTTTTCCTACCCCTGCTTGGCTTTCCCTTCTTATCTACCTGGGCTCAAGCAAAGATGCCACTTCCCCAAACAATCAAACCTTCCCTGCCCCTTGTCTTCAAGAAGCCCCTTGCATGTCTATTCATCCCCTCAAGCTTTTGCCTTCACAGTACTTACTAATGTTGGAAACATTCTTATTCATTTATTTGTTTATTTGTATGTTATTAGCCTCACCCATTTCCCAACACACAATATGCTCTTAAAATCCTCAGTCATGTAGGGGTGCATGTTAAAAATAGATCCCTGGGTCTCTTCCTTAGGAATTCTGATTCAGATGTCCTGGGTTGGGGCCAGGGATTTTTTAACAAGTCATTCCAGTGATTCTGATCTTCACAGAGACTTGGAAAGCCCAGCTTTGTAAGCCCTGGGAAGGGGGAAGTCTGAATTCATTTCCTTGGATCCTGTATCCACCAGACTGCTGGGCCCACCGGGGCTTTCTGCAACTTTTTATGCAATGAGTGAGTGAATGAATGAATGAATGAATTCATTAATATTTTAGTGGTACCCATTTTGTTTCTGTTCCTACAATGTACTATGCAGATGGAGATCCGGAAGACTGCATGAAAAGAAACACGCAAACATATCAACCATGCTCACAGTGGGTGAAATATATAAATATGCAGATGGGAACTTGTGATCTGCACTATGTGCTGGGGCAAAAGATGGAGCCAGGCATGGTTCTTGCCCTCGGGGAGATGGTAGCTGGTAAAGGGAAAACCAACTACAATAAAAAATCAAGAAAGGAAAGGGTCCTCAGAGGGACATCAATAAGGTGAGTTCCATGTAGCTGAAAGGATGAAAAACATCTTTTCGCTTTACAGATGATTTATATCAAAGAGTGACCTGAGATAACCACAGGAGAGATGAGGTATTTTAAACACGCTATTTTTGTTTTGTTTCATATGTTTATTTGTCATAACTTATGCACATATCTGTTTTAAGAAGTCTAAAACATAGGTAAGTGTGCGGGGTGAGAGGCAGCTTCCTGCTCTCCGAGACTCTAGCCCCTCCTCCCGTCCCTCCTCAGATAAGCACCCTTCAGGCCTGTTCTGAGCAAATCTCCACATCCAGAGCCTCCAATAGACAGTGGTTGAGAGGCACAGAGTGTAGACCAGGGCATCCACGGAAAGGCAACTGGCACAGCAAGGGCAGGAAAGTTGGAAAATTCCTTGAAATGAGATAGTGGCTGACAAATGACTTGTCCCTGTGACTCAGAGCCATGAACCTTTGACTCCAGGAGAGCGGGGAAGAGGAAGGTCGAGTAAAGCAACACTTGCCTGCCTCCTTGGCTGCTTGAGAGTTTTAGAACATGGGAGATGCGGGCTTGGGAGTAAGGTAACCAGGGGTTAATATAAATTATACAAAAAGCCAGCCCTTTTTTTGACAAATTTTATTCATTTTATTTTTCTTGTGTAAGAACTCTTATATTGCAGCTACTGCTGGAGCTGGAGCCCTCTGGACAGAGACTCTGGTTGGTGTCGGTTTTCCCAGGATGGTTGGTGAATTCCTGATTGGGAGACTTGGTAGACACGGTCTCTTTCCAAAGGTCAGGGGTCAGGTAGCTGTAGGTCTTGGAGATGGCATCAAAGGTGGCCTTAGCAAAGTTGCCCAAAGTAGCAGTGCAGCCTCTGGCAGAGGTGTAGCACTCATCAATACCAGCCATTAGCAGCAGCTTCTTGGCACAGGGGCTGAGACAATGCCAGTGCCTCTCAGCGTAGGGATCAGACGCACCAAAACAGAGCCACAGTGGCCCATCACCTTGCAAGGGACAGTGAGGGGCTTGCCTATCTTGTTCCCCCACTGGCCTCTCTGCACCAGGACAGTGGGGAGCGTGGCCAGGATGACGGCCTCAAGAAGGGCAGTGGCTACTTCCTTGGAACACTTTACAGCCAGACCCCAACGGCAACAAAAGCCTTGAACCTGGTCCGCTGGCCAGCACGAATTTGCTTCTGCACAGGCATGATCTTTAGAACTTCATCCTTGAGGGATGTGCCCAGGAAAAAGTCAATCATTTCAGACTTCTTAGTGAGTAAGAAGAAGAGCTAAGTTTCCTCCAGAGACTTAATCCTCATGTCCTTGCCCAGTCGGCCCAGCTTGGTGACAGGCCTTGGCCTGGTCCCTGCCGCGCCTAGGCCCGCAGCCTCGTAGGCCATGGCAGAAGCCACAGCCTCCCATGCCTGGGCCCCGGGGCCTCTGAGCCCTCCCACTGCACCAGCGTCATCTGCCATTTGGTGTTTTCCCGAGGAAGAAGCCAAAAAGCCAGCTTTTAAGTGCATGAGATGCAGGTCCTCATCACACATTCTGCATTAACCTTCTGAGCCTTGGGTAAAGGCTTGGGTAAAATGAGTACACTGGAGTGAACGAAAGTGTTGTTCTGAGAAATAACGAGGATAAAATATGAGGCACAAAGCCTGGTGCACAGTAGGTCTTCTTATATCTTGCTTTCTCTTTCCCTGTCCCACCCCTGGCGTCATCCCCTTTCACCTACACTGCCAGATTCGCCTTTATAGAGCCCTTAGCTGACTCCAGCGACATTACCTCACAGGAGTGTCACTTTTGGCGAGGTTGGTACATACTCCTGGTACACTGAGGGTGCCTACTGCTTATGCTGCCTTCCTCCTTTCCTCTGCTTCATAGCCACCTAGCTGCGTGTCTCAGCTGCCATGGAGGGGACACTGCAATTGCTGTTTCAAAGACACAGTAAAAGATTAGAGCTTCAGATGGCATCCTTGGCTGGAATTTTAAAAATGAAAATACTTGGATGTGAAAAATGTAGTCATGTTTCTGTGGCTGGTTAAAATATTTGATGCTCATAGAATATTCCAGCAACAACAACAAAAAAAGCCTCTCACTCCGTGTACCGTCGTCAAAAATGTAATGTAATTATTGGGATGTTAAATATCTCCAGCTGTTCTGAGATATTTGAATCTTAAATCAAGCCTGCCTGTACACATCCCGAGGTTGCAGCTGGATGGGGATGTGTAGCATACAGAGAGCTGGGGAAGTTTGGGCAAGAACTTTGAGCCAGCATTTGCACGCGTGCATGTCATAGGCCCAGCGTTACCCCAACATCAGTGTGAGGATCTCCAATCCAAACTCCTGGCAGCCTCGCCGAAGAGAGCCAAGTGCTTCAACAGGGCCATGCAATCTGGCAGGCCATAAGCATCTATCCAAATAGTCTTTCAAATCCATGTGCAGGGAGCATAAAGAGATAGTGTAAAATAAATGGTAATAAAGTGAATAAACACGCGTCTCACTCCAGAGCCTTTGAGGTGCTCCTATAAATCAAATTCTTTCCATAATTTGCTCTGTGAGACTGTGCTGAGAAGCAGAATCAAACCTCATCTGCTTTCCTGAGCAGCAGGCTCAGATTTATGGATGTGAGTTCACAGTGGATGCCCGTGCCATTTCAAAGTGGGAAAATAATTTTTGTTGGGAGGGGTTCCAAGAGAAGATTAAACCCTTCACTTTCAGAGATCAGAGTATCAAGAGCTTTCAGCTCAGATAGGCCATCAGCATCAGAAGGGGATGGCCAGAATACATATGTTGGGAGAAGGGACAGAGCACAGAGGGGGAAACTGGTGTGGCTGTGATAGAAACTCTCATCTTAAGGCGTAAGCACAAAATGTTCAGTCTCTCTCAAGCTCCCCAGGGACTTGCAGGGTGACCTTACACAGCTGTCTTCTGCTCTGAGTTTTAATGTTGACCTGGATACTAAAGGGGAAGGAACACGAGAATGTCCTGACCTACCAGGAGACACGTAATGTGAAAACTGCATATTCCTGGCTAGACTCATAACAACACATAGAAGGCCACTTGGAGGTCTTGCTTGGGAGAAGCGATGGTGTCACATATTACATGATGCTAAAGACGATGTAATGTTAGTGAGAGACCACAGCTGTCTAGTACCTACATATCTGTGTGGTGCTTTTACATATAAAAAAGTGGGGCACTTTCTGTGTTTATATTCAACTTTTATTCACCAAGACTAGCTCATGCCCACCCTCAGTAAATAATTTGAATGTTAATATATTTAAATTTCACAACAATCCTGCAAGGAAGGTATGATTTGTTTTACAAATAAGAAAATCAAGTCTCAAATGGTGCTAAGTAGCTCTCTACAGGCCACGCACTGAAACTGTGGCAGAGCTCGAATTTGAACTTGAGTCTGTCTGTCCCTCAAGAAACGTTTCTAACCTCTTCCCCTGTGGCCTGCAAGTTTCTGAGAACCAAATTTCTGTGCTTGCATAAATGTTAAGTGTTGTGAAAATATTCCCATGCTGTTTTTGGAAGTAGATGCATGTTTGTGACACATTATTTTATTTTATCCATTTTTTAACAGATCATGCCCCAAGACTACCCAGGCTGGTTCACTATGTGGATTCTAGACTGTAATATAGAACGTTTTATGCATCAGAAGCAAATGAAACCTGTATTATTTCCTATAGCTGCTATAACAAATTACCACAGGTCTTAGGAGCTTCAGACGATATAAACTTATAATCTTGCAGTCTAGAGGTCGGAAGGCTGAACTGGGTCTTCCTGGCTCCCATTAAGGTTGTGTTCTATATGGACACTCAAGGACAGAATCTGTTTCCTTGCATTTTCCAGCTTCCAGGGGCACCTGCATTACTTGACTGCCACATCCTCTATCTTCAAAGCCACCATTGTGGTGTCTTCAGATCTCTCTCTGACTCTGCTTTCACAGGTTACATCTCTCACTCTGATTCTTCTGCTTCTTTTTCTTCACTTACAAGGATCCATAGTTACATAGACCCACCCAGAAGATCTCCCCAGCTCAAAATTCTTAATGGCATCTGAAAGGTAACATAGGTACAGACTGTAGGGATGAGGACAAGACATCTTTACAGGATGATTATTCAGCCTACCAAGGAGCCTTTGTGGTTTGGTTTGACTGAAACTCTGACTAGGCCTGTGGCCCTCTGTTGAATCTGCTTTGGCATGGGAGAGGCCAGCCTGGAGCCATGATGCTTCTGCCCATCCCCAGGAACCCTGCTTTCCTTTGCTCTAGGAAGCGCATCCCACCTGGAAATCTTCTTAAGACCCAGTGAATCAGATTTGACTGAGAACTGCACAGGTCCCTCTTGCTCAGCTTTCATGGGGCTTCAAGGAGTACTTGGTCTTGTTTCTCAAAGTATGGTCCATGGACAACATCTGCATCCTGCAGGAGACTGTTAAAAACACATCAGGCCCTGCTCCTACCTAATGAACAAGGATCTCTGCACATGCTAAAGTGTGAGAAGCATGTCCCCCTTAGGGTGCTCCCTAGAGTTCCCCAGGCACTGGAGTGCACTGGGACAGACCCATCTAGGGAGGGTGGAAGAGTCTGGGTGGGTGCCTCACCACCAGTTCTCAGCAGTCACATAGAGTGCTAATTCTCCTCTCACAAACCTGTTGCTTTTGCCCTCCGAGAATCTTCCAGGGCCTTTAAATCCCCTCAGACCTACTCTTACCAGGAATAGAGGAGCATGGGGTAGCAGGGGAATAGGATTAAGGAACCTGAATTCTTTTTTTTTTGGTACCGGGAATTGAACTTGGGACCTTGCAATTGCCAGGCAGGCACTTATGCCGCTGAGTTATATCCCCGGCCCCAGCAGGAACCTGAATTCTAACCCTGGCTATTCTTCTATTCATGGTCACCCTGTGGTGTGACCCGATGAGTTATTCCCTGTCTGGAATCATCAGGCAGCCAACTGAGAGCAAACAGCACCTCTCATTACTATAGGGCCGCAATGAGATAGGAAAGTATATTATGACTTCCTTTCCAGGCATAATAAATGAAGACTCTGCTGATTCAAACTGCAAGGTTGTTGGGCCAAAGGTGCACGAGGACTGCTTTGAGGAGATAGCAATGATGCAATGCAAAGAACACTGGCTTTGGAACCTGAAGGTCAGCACCTTTCTCTGTAATCTTGGGCAAAGAACTGACTGTGCCTCAGTTCTGTGCCTCAGTTTCCTTATCTGTACAAGGGAGAAAAGGTAGTAACTTTCTTCTCTGGTTCACTGTCAGGCTGAAATAAAATAACGGGTGTAAAAGTGCCTGGCACAGAGTAGGAGCTCAATCAATGTGTGTGGAATCAGAGGAAACAATTTACCAAGCAAATTAATAGTATAAACAATGGTGTCAGGGGAGATATTTGACATGCTCAGGAGAACAAACTTCCCGAGTACATTTCTCAGCCTCTATTTGTTTTACCAACAATTCATGTTCCAATTACAAGTGACTCATCTATTTGTTAGCATAGGCCTGAGCCGGATCTCAATTTGGCAACATTTCCTCATCCAGGTCTTCAAGTTATCAGTGTCCTTGAGAGAATGAAAATGGTAATTTCGTTCAAATTGTGGCATAATTAAAAGTTTTTCACAACTCCTGAGCAGAGACCCTTCCATAGATCTACTGCGTTTGCCTGTCAGAGCTGGAGAATGCAGGTGTCTTATTGATCTTGGGTTCTAAAGAATCATCTTTCCTTCTCAGGACTGCAGGCCTTGGAGTCTAGCACGACTTCTAGACTCCACACCAGTGCACAGTGAAAGGAACTCCAAGTTAAGGAATTCTAGACCGCAAATGGTATCCTCCATGTAGGGGTTTGTTCTCACCAGCATCTTTGAGTTTTTGAAGAATGGAGTCATAGAAAGAACACTGGCTTTTGAACCTGGACTGATTTTTGGTTGAACACTGACTGTGTTGTCTCCTAGCTGTGTGACCTCATACCTCCCCTGTGCCTTGGTTTCCTCATCTGTAAAATGGGTTCCATAACACTCACTGGATCCTGGTAAAGATGAATGTGAGTGTTCACATAACAGGTGATGAACCAAATCCCAGCACTACTCCTTGTGTGACAAATGGCTGTTTTTAGACCCATCTACTCTGAATAAGCACATTGACATTTGAGGGGTTATTTGCCTCAAACAGATTAGATTTATGGTCATCATTCTGGGTCAGTGCCTGGCACACAGTAGGAATTTAATAAGCATCGGTTGGCTGGATCTCTGGGTAGCTGATTCAAGCAAATCACTTAGGGGATTTGAAGCGACAGACATACAAAGCAATTGGCCTGGTTATGGTTCTAGCCCTTCTCAATTGGGCAGACATCTGATTGATGCCTTCATGACTGGTCACACTGGCCCCAAAATAACCACTATTAGAATCAGCTTGACACTGGTCCGTGTGGATGGCTGCAGACCTGAGCAGAGTTTACATTTGATTCTCTAAACTAATTTCCCTGAAGTCAAATAACTGGTAGAGGTCTTTTTATGTTCCTTGTATAAATGTCTGTTTAATCACTGTCCTGTCTGTAGCACTTCAATAACTTGTACACTGCACCCTTAATCACTGTTTCAGCTCTGTAAAGAAAAGAACTGGTTGGTTGAAAAGCTCAAACCATCTGCAGTATTTAAGCCCGCTTTTCCCTTGACTGCCCACTTGAATGGAGAGTTTTTCTGCTAAGTCCCATTGGTTATTTGGTTCATGCCCTATATAGCAGAGGAGATCCTGTGGCCAAAGTCACACAGCTGGCCAGGGACAAGTTGAGGCTAGGGTGGACTTCCCAGGGTACACCCCCTTCCTCTTTCCAACACTGCTCTCCCCTCACCAGGCTGCAGAGAGAGTAACATTCCCTTGTAACCATGATGGCTTGTGTTTTACTCCCAGATTTTTGTACCTGCTGATTCTGTGATGTCAAATTACCGACCCCCCTGAGTTGTCATAAATCTATTTGTAAAATACAGATTATCACAACAACTGTTCAGGGTTATTGGGAAGACAGGGATGACGTAAAACATGTCCAGCCAGCCTGGTCACTTCACAGCTGACCGATACTATTTGCCTTTGTCCTTCCCTCAAAATGCTCCCTGGGAGGAATAAGGATGGAAACAGCTCACATTTATTGAGTGCTTACTTGGTGCCAGAAACTGGCCTAAGCACTTTCCATGTAGTAGCTCATTTATTCCTCTTTCTCTAAAGGCAAAAGTATTTTTCTTGACTCCCTCAAGCTATCCATCCTCACAACCACTACACTGCCTGGCCTAGCACCATTTCAACAGAATTTGCTGATTTTAAAGAATATGTGACTGAAACGATTTCTTGTTTTCTGTTGCTGGCTTATAGCAGCCAGTTTGCTTCGTATGACAAAAGGTGAAAAAAAAAAAAAAGCTGTTTCCTTGGTTTTTAGTACAAAGGAATAGTCCCAAATCTGAACTCAAGGTTAACTCTTAGAAGGAAGGGTAGAAAATGGAGACAGTAGTGAGTCAGGGAGATGGCAGCTGGGAGCCAGTACAGAAACAAGCCAGAGTTTTTGCAGCGAAGCTCAAAACTTTACTTGAGCCCTGCCCCCAGGTACTTATCACATCATTACATCACAACCCTTACATACAATGACATCTGGCCCATACCAGCACACCTAGGCCCGCCCTCCAGCTACCCTTGAAAAGGCCTGGAAGGCACTTACTCAATTTCATTGTTTTAACTTCTGTACTCTGTCATGTGCATACACTGCTCCCTTCCTCCAAGCTCCTCTTGTCTCCTTCCCTACCTTGGAACTCCTACTTCTCCTTTAAGAGTCCGTTCAGATGTCACCTCTTCTAGGAAGCCACCAAAGGTCCTCAACAGGATCTGGACAGTCCTTGGAGCCCACACCATAGCCCCGCACACCTCTGGGTTTGGTCACACACCTCTTTCCTCAAGGGCCCTGCAAGCTGCTGGGGGATGTGTACAAAGTCTCCTTTGATGTCAGACCCCGGGCAGTGCATGCAGAGCTTGGCACACAGGTGACGCTCATTAGATACTGGTTTATTGACCAAAGTAGGAAATGAGCATAACTCCACTCAGGTAAGTGGTCACGGTAAGATATGATAATTATATGGATAATAATTAACTGCTATCATTAGAGGCTAAAATGCTGTGTCTAGTCCTTTATCCACATTATGACAACACCTCTTGAATACTGAGGACCTGCTGCTGTCCTGGCATGTGGCGGGCAGTGCACATATGTTGTCTTCATCCCAGGCCTCAGAAACAGGACTTAGTACTGGAGGCTCAGAAAGCAAAGGGCCTGCCCAAGCCACGTGGCTAGGAAGGGGCAGAGCCAAAGCCCCAAGCTGAGGTTTGCCGGACAATTTCCCCTGAAGCATGCTGTCCCTTGCTCCTTGACCAGCCTCTGTTTGTCCCTATTTCCAACGCTTTGGTTCTTCTGAGACCTCAATGCCTGCAGGCCTCAGCCTCACAGCTCCGCTTCCTGCCTGGTTATAGGGAAGGATGAGTTCCTCCTCCCCAGGAAACTTGGAAGGGCCAGAGTGTGCAGAGCCAGGTCCTGCCGGGGAAACAACGCAGGCATTCAGGAGCAGGAGCCACTTTGTCTGACTGCTGAGCGATTAACCCCTGCCCAGCCACAGCACGCATGAGACTGGCATGGAGGCAGCTGGCACCTCCCACCAGGTCTCCCCTGGAGCCCCGTCCCTCACCTAGTACACTAGCTCTCTTAGGACTTGGCAATCACAAGTGTGGTGAGTGCTTGGCGTCCTGCTCTCCATTGTGTGTACTCTGTCCCTGAAAGGAACAAGTGCCCACAAATTGCCTGATTCTTATTGGAAATGCATTTCATTGGTGTTCTCTAGGTGAATCAAGCCAAGAGCCTTTGTTTGTGTGAGCCAAGACAACAGGAAATTTGGATGGTACTTGATAAAGGTATTCATTCCTCAGACCTTTCCTGAACTCTTATTATGTATCAAGTTTTGTGCTGGGTGCTGGAGACAGCAGGAAATCAGACAGGATTCTTGCCCTGGTCTGAAGGGGGAATAAGCTCAGTGCAATAGGTATGACAACATCACACATAGGAGGAGCCACACCTAAACGGGGGAGTAGAAGGAGAAAATGGTGAGACATCAGGTGTTTGGTGATATGCGGTGGGGCTGAGGGGTGAGCAGGGAGGGCTCCAAAGCAGAAGAAACCTGAGTGTGGTGCATATAGATCATTTTTATCTCTAATAGATGGATTAGAAAACCAAACAACAGAGAGATGAAGTCATTTACTCAAGGGTATACAGTAAGGAGACTAAGGATCTGAGCACACTCAGCACAGCCTGAGAGCTCACGGTCTTAGCCACTATGCCGTAGTGCCACTCCCTCCGAAAAGCAAAGGTCTGAGGCAGAGCAGTGTGGTTAGAGGAAGGTATTCTCATGGGCCTTTCTGTGTATGTCAGGGGCTCCCGAGACACAGTTTCTGGCTTCTACAGAGAGAGCGATGAAATCTTTCATTGAAAGACCTGGGAAAAACCTATAACAAGCCTTGCGAAGAGGTTGGAAACTCCCAGGACAGGGGCCCTGATAGCCACTAGGGATCACATGGAGCCTGCAGGAACACAAACTTTTGCAGAGGGAAGTAATTCCTTTGCTTGGGTGGGTGTGGCTGGCAAGCTCTTCAGTGGCAGGGAGGCAGGGTACAGGGAGGCAAGAGAAAGCTGTACCCCAATGGGAAAGACCCTTATTCACTTCAACTCCTTAACTATTGACGCTGCAAGGAGGTTGAAGTCAGGTAGCTCCCGAAGGTGTTATGTCCTCAGCATGCAGAAGTGGGTTAAGCCCTGAACATGTAGCTAAGGCTCTGATTGTCTGGACCACTCTAAAGTGTGGCTCCACTTTCCACTCTCCCAGCTTCTAGGAAGGCTAGGACATTCAGGTGGAGGAGGCAGAACAAGACATGCCCAAGATCAGAGAAGAAGAGTTACACGTGGCTTCTGTGTAGTGCATTTTTGTGTGATGCAGAGTTAGACTTTGAACTTGCTGGCTTTGAGCAATGGACAGCTCTGTAGAACCTCCCTGGCCTCATTTTAAAAATGGGAATACAACTCATTGCTAACTCACGGCTGAGGTAATATCAAATGTAAATACTGGCTGTTAGAATGCAATGCTACATTGTAAAACAATTGTCAGATAGTAGAATTACCTTCGATAAGTTGTGCTGTACAACTTGGAGCTGTTACAACCTTGAATTTCAATCTCACTCTAGAAATTGCTAATTAGTGGCCAGTCAAACAAGTACAGACAAGAGATTGCTACCCTCCTTGCTTTGCCTTTGTGGAACTCAGAATTGTACTTAAGAGTTCAGGAAGAAGTCGCTTAGAAGCACATTTCTTGCTTGGCAAGGCAGGGAACCACCAGGTGGGCATTCTTTAAAAACCAAATGAAAATCCTAGAAAATAAGGAATGTTTTAGGGCTGGATAACTCAGGGCCACTCCATACATAGGCTTAAAGCAAAGCCAGTAAGGTAAGACTAAAGCCAGGGAGAGTGTCCTAGATAAGGAATAACCCAATCAGCCAATCAGAGATCTGGCCTGACCAGCAACATTGCCAACACCTGTTGGAACTATGGCATTTCTCTGCCATCCCAGAAAAAGCTTTATTAGAAACCAGATGATCTGGCATGAGGAATCATGGTTGCCAAAATCACCTTCAAAGCACTGCCGATACACACACACACACACACACACACACACACACACTCCAACCTCCCCTGCGCAAGTCCACCTCAGGGGCACTTTTACACATGTAAGGCTGCAAAGGCTTGTGCCATGCTGGGGCCTGGCACCAGAACTCCTCCAAGACAGACGGCACAAGGCAGATACCTTCTGTCGGACAGCTGCGTTCTCCATACCCACAGCGTGGTGGAATCAGCACAGCAAATGGCTTACAAACCTGGAGCACAGCTTCCCTTGGCCCTGGCTGTTTTGCATCCACATCCCTGCCACGCTGCTTTCCCAACTGTAGGGCATTCCTCCAGACCAGAAGACTGACATTCAAACCTCACCAGAAAAGGAGGCCAATGGAAGGGCCTGTTCCCATCAAGACTCCAGCACTTTTACAAGGCTGCTGCTTCCCCCACCAAACAGGCTACAGCTTCAGTGCTGGATAATATTCTGGGAGTTTGCTCCTAGATTTAAGTGTTTTGGAACTCTAAAGTTACAGGTTGCTTAGGATCCTGAGTTTGCTTAGGGACTCCGCATGATTCTCCTGATGGCCCATTTTGGAAAAGGTTCCCATTGGGTTTCCCGAAGACAACAAGCCTGTCCTGCAGACATCCCTACTCCCAGGCGCAGAGCAGGAGCTTGGAGTCCTGTAGACCTGGGTATGAGGTCAGACAGGAGGGAAACAGTATTCACAGAAAGGGACATAAAACTAGTTGAGAGTTCGGAGGCTGACACTGGAAGGAGAGGCACCGAATCGAGCTGGGACTGGGTGAGGTGACTCCTCCTACAGTTAAGTTCAACTTCCCCAACCTGGGGAATTCTCAAGGGACCCAAGAGAGGATGTCCCCTTGGCACCAGGAGGTGGGGGAGCCTAGTGTCTAGCCCCTAGGAGCACTCCAGGGAAGTTGGGGATCGACGGGAGGGCGGGCTACGCGCGGAGGGCAACTCACAGAGGAGAAGTTGTGCGGGCCGCAGAGCTCGCCGCGGTACTTGCAGGAGAGCAGCATGTCCTCCAGCTGGTGGCCCAGACGGTCCATGAAGGC
This sequence comes from Chinchilla lanigera, assembly GCF_000276665.1. Classification (NCBI taxonomy): domain Eukaryota; kingdom Metazoa; phylum Chordata; class Mammalia; order Rodentia; family Chinchillidae; genus Chinchilla; species Chinchilla lanigera. The sequence continues at coordinate 8,092,781 of NW_004955481.1, forward strand.
GGCGCTGATGCCCTCGAAGTGGCGCGGGGGCAGGAAGAGCCGGAAGTCGGCCAGCTTGCGGAACCACTGGCGGCGTGGCTCGTCGCCCCGCAGCAGCTCGCTGACCAGCGGGCGCGCCGTGCGGTTGGGTAGCAGCAGCCCGAGCCAGTGGCCAGCGTAGTAGAGGTCCCCCTTGGAGAGGCGCGGAAAGCGTAGCGGGTTGTTGTTGCACACGGTGACGGCGGGGAAGGGCAGCTGGCGGCTCCACTCGCGGTGCACTCGCGTGTGCGACGGGAAGCTGAGCCAGTACAGCAGGCGGTTCGAGGACCAGGACAGCAGTAAGCCGAGAGACGTGCAGAAGGCCAGCACCCACAGCGCCCGCCGCTGGAAGGAGCCCCCCGCCGCCGTGCGCCCGGCGCACATGTGCCGCAGCCCGTGCAGTTTAGCGCGGCTCAGAGACGGCCGCCCCCTGCGGGCGACCCCCGGCCCCTGCAGC